>NW_012118376.1:10239076-10240638 GCF_000951035.1 Colobus angolensis palliatus
ACTCTTTTTTTCTTTATACTGGTCAGAAACATTTGCTTCCCAAAGTTTACTCAACTTTTGCACCTAAGAAAACTATTATCTGCTTGCTTCTAAACTGTTTGTCAAGAACAGTGTAATCTGTCAAAAAGTTATAGCTAGTGAGTTGCTTTTTCTTCCTTTTTCAATGTTAAAAGATACTTGTGGCCTTCTCCTGTGCAGAAGTCACCAAATACCTAGTAATTCAAACTGTGGCGATCTAATACTTTACTAGCCTGCTTAAGAAATTAACCTATCTGCCTATTCCAACCCTTCCTACCTAATATCTAACCATCTTTAAGGTTGCCAAAACGTAACAGAACTAATGAAGTATTAAAATATAACTCCACATCAAGCCTTGACCAATAAGCTCTGTGAATATCCCGCCTGATTACTAAAACTTGAGCCTCATTACACCAAAATGACAATCTTATGTTGCATTCAAAACCCGGAACTGCTTTATCCACTGGTACTTCGCACTGGCTGACAAAGAGGAAAAGAACAGGAAAAAAAAAAAAAAAAACCCTAAAATCATGAAGCCCCCAAATAAAGAGCAGACTCACACTCGGACACCAACAGCGCTGCAGCTCAAGGGATTAACGGTGGAAGTGAGACCTTTCCGGTATTAATAGCGCCCCGGGAAACAGAAGAATTCCCCCAAATCCAGTTGACACACATTCTGCATTCAACATGTAACAGCCATTCTGCGTATACCCTTGCAGTTCAGGCTCCAATTCTGGTTCCCAAAGTGTATTTCTGTACAGGAGTGCCTGGCCACAGGTTTTCTGTTCTCTTTGTCTTGTGATCTGAGGGGCAGTTTCTGAGCTTAGGTTAGAGCTGTGGTTAGAGTTCACTAGTGTTAGAGCTGTGGTTTCCAGAGAATTGCCCACGATATTTTAGCTCCGGGTTGCATGTTCCCTGGCTTTCCCCAGCCGGCTCCATATTGCTGGGCAGGTCCCTCCCGTCTCGCCCCACGTTCCGAAAAGCTGGATTTCCGGGCTGTTCCAAGACCCCACTAAATATGCCTCCAACAACCTGCCCAAGCTTGGCTGGCACTAGACGCCGAGTTAGGGCCCCAGCGACCAACCGCCCCGAGGCGCACTTCCCCCACCCCGGAAGAGGAGGGCGGCAAACTTCGGAAGGCGGGGGTTAGGGGACGAGCTCTGCCGACCACCGCCGCCTCTCCCGCCCCGGGAAGGGCCCGGGCAGCGACCCTGGCTGCAGCTGGAGGACCACGGGCGAAGGGAGCTCTCCTTCCCGCAACACGAAGGCAGCGGCCAGGGCGCTCTCCTCTGGTGAGCGGCCGCGGAAAACTGCAGCAAGGCTACAGCGGGGACCCTTGGAAGTGTGCGATGATGGAGGGTGGGGAGAAGCCCAAGCTCGCCGGCAACTCCGGGGGCAAATGCGACCGGCGGCGTGCAGGACCAGCTCACAGGAGGACAGGGGAAACGGGAGCCAGGATGGCCGGGATCTCGCAGGACGCCGGCAGCGAGAGGGGGGAGTGCTGTCCGGTGGCCAGGAGATGCCGGAGGCGGGGAGGGCCGGTG
>NW_012118376.1:10240999-10261149 GCF_000951035.1 Colobus angolensis palliatus
GCTCTGGCTCTGCGCGTCCCGGGTCGGCCCGGCCTCCGAGCAGGCGGCCGGCGGTGAGGGAGCGAGCTCCGGCCTGGCGGACCTTTCCTGCCACCGCCCTCGCCTTCCGCCCCCAGCCGTGGGGATGCCCCGGACAGCAGTGCTGCGCGCTGCCTCTGCTGCGGAGTGCTCTGGCTCTGCGCGTCCCGGGTCGGCCCGGCTGCTGGGCGTCTCCCAGCGCAGAGGCGGAGGGGTTCGGAGAGGTCGAAGACAAGTTCAGACCTCCCGGGAGGCTGGCTGCGTCTCTAATCCGAGTGTCTTGCAGCCAACCCCAGGCTTTTTCGAGCCCCTAGCGCCGCAGCAGAGTGGCTGGGGTGGGGAGAACTCGGATTCCGCAGCTCGCCAAAGCGGGGAGGCCTTGCAATTCAATTCCTGGCCTCGCCAGCACAGCCTCCCCAGTGGGCGGAAAACCCGCGCCACCCGCTTGGCGCTGCGGGGGTGAAGGAGGGGTGAAAGGGTGAACCGGAGGGACGGGCGCCCGCAGCCTGCCGCTGGCTAACTCCGGCAGCCTGGCACCGCCACCTCCGGGAGCCAGGCGGACCCACGAGAAGGGAAGAGAGTTTTCTGAGGGTGTATGCTGATGCCTTCCAGTCCTGAGATGACAGAGCAAATGGAGGTCACTTAGGCAGACCACGGGCCCCTCGGCGTTCGCGGGGTCGGTGGCGGCGGGCAGGAGGGGTTCGGGGGGAAGCTCGGGTGAATTACATTGTCTCTTAAAGGTGTTAGTTTTGAAATGCAGATTCTTCAAGTAATAATTACCTAAGTTGCTCCAGAAAAAATTGATGTTGGTTCAAACCTTCCACTGATGGTAAGATGGAATGCCAGCACCCCGTGTGTGCCACTCTTTCATATTAAAACATGTGAGAATCTGCTTCCTGAAAGCTCTTTCCAGATTCTCCTTTCTGCAACTTAAAGCCCTGCACCTGCCCACGCTGCGTGCTTAAAGCCCTTTTATAGTTCCCTCCCAGTTTCCTTGCAAGAAAACCATTAAAAACAAACAACCTAAGCACTTGGCCTCTGTAAAGCGTTGAATTTGGTGGTTTATTCCCGTAGGCGTTGGAAGTAAAGGGAAGAACGTCCTAAAATTCATCGATTATCCTTAAAAAATATAATTTTTAAAGGTGACTCACCTAACAGAAAAGTAAGCTCCACTTTAGGCTATTCAGACACTGGTATTTCTATTATTCCAAGTTGTCTCTTGAAGAGGCGACACGAAAACAGGCAGCTACCCACATCAGGTTTAAGAATACACTTTATCTAAAAGCAAATATGAAATTTACCAGGGTACCTCCTTCACACCTACTGTGTGAAATGAAGGACCTCATGCATTCTCTGTCTGTAAATGAAATGATGTAACTTGCCTTGCAGTAGAATTGCTTTGATCCAATCCAATAAGCTGAGATGAAACTGCTGTGACCTTCACAGTATTTCCTTTAGGTTCCGCTCTGAACAAACTCTAAGAGTGAAAACCTTGCTAGTTATCTCCTTCTTTTGGAGATAGCTGGAAAGAGCCTTATGCACTATTACAGTGGGGTTCTGTTCACCCCCAAACCTAAAATCAATAAAATTCCCAAATGCACCTCCTCATTTAGACAGTCTTTAGTAATTTATTTCCAGCGTACGTTGCATTTCCTTTATGGTTTTTCATCATATTTGAACATATAAGTCTGAAGAGTGTCCCAAGGGAAGAAAATAAGGCTCTCTTTTCATATACTGAATAAATTCACTATTTCATTTCTTTTAAACTGATGATATTCCCCCCCATATCACTAGTATTAGCATTTTTATTTTCACCTTCAATCGATTTCTATGAAACAAGCAAAGGCAACAAAACAGCAATATTCAAACTTTTTTAAAAATAATGTTTTTTTAAAAAAATATCTAGTCTAGAATCCCCAAATACAACTGCTATAAGGTAAGAAGTCATGTAACAAGGCCAAGAGGCCCATTGCACCACCTCCCTTCCTTCTGTCTAGAACCTCTGGATCCTTGGACTAGAAACATCTGCATCTCCTGAAAATTTGTTGGAAATTCAAATTGTCCTCACTGAATCAGGAATGCTGAGGGTGGAGCCTAGCAATCTGTGTTTTAATAAGCTCTCCAAGTGATCTGATGCATGCTATGGTTTCAGAACTATTACTCTAGGGCTTCTGGAAACACTGATTGAAAACCTCTGCAATAAAATACATAAGTACCCAAACACCACAGTTCAATCAGTGATGGCCAAACTGTTGGCTGGCAGGTAGTGACACCAGCAAGGAACTGGAAATAGCAGAAGATGTACAACTTGCAACAAAAGGGGTGATACAGGGGTGTCACAGGGCATAAAGGTGAAGGTCTTTTGGAAGTCAGCCGTAGGAACTCAAGGACCCCCAAATGTCAAGAAAGGCTTTGAGTGGCCACAGGCTGAGAAAGAATTCTCCCCAAAGTATGGTAGGATACTCTCATTTGGCATCATCATTCCAGCTACATCAATATTGTGAGTGCTAGAATTAGCTTTCATTAGACTTGAAACCTAAGAATGTATCTTAGGGTTCAAAACCAGCATGAAATACAAATGGCTTAGACCCTTCTCAAGTGAGGCCCATAGACCAGCAGTTTTGGAACCGTGTAAGAGCTTGTTGGAAAGGCAGAATCCCAGGCCCTATCCCAGGCATACTTAATCACAATCTGCATTTTAACAAGATTTTCAGGTGATTCCTATGCTAGTTAAACTTCGAGAAGCTCTATCTTAGACAGGGGTTCTCAATTTTCTCCACACATTGCAAATACCTGAGGAGCCTATAAAAATCTCAATATCTGGTCTGTACCCCAGATGGATTACATCAAAATCTCCAGGGTGAAATGCAGGCATTAGTAACTTTTAAAGCTCCTCACATTATTCCAATGTGAAGCCAGGTTTTAGGAACCACTGCCTTAGAGGAGCCATTTAAGAAAGGTGCCATTAGGAAAGCCCTCTGGGTACAGTAGAGTACAAATGGCTGGTCTTAAGGAGAGCAGCTGAAGGAGAGTTTAGCTAATTGTTAACACACAGGAATGTGAACCCAGATTTTCCAATTTTCCTAGAGAAGCTGGAAATCCAGATTTTTATGGGCAATTTTCCAATTATTGAATGCTGGCAATGAATTCAACATTTTTTGAAATATGGGTTAGGCCACATTCATGTGATTTTTTGAAATGTGGGTTAGGTTAGTGTGATGTTATGATGCTGCACATCACAAAATAAAGTGACCAAAAAAAAAAAAAAGTCACCCAAGAAGAGTACTGGCTTGTTGGAATGTCAGCCTGATGATCTAAAGAGTCAAGTATTTTAAATGTTCTGTTCTCTAACAGAACCAAACACTGTAGGCATTCAATGACTGGGAACTGGTAATGGGTGAGATATCAGTGCTTGCAACCCTGGGGCAAAACACTGTGGTCTTCTGTGCAATATTTTTATTTTCTCTTTCTCCTGCCTGCTAACTGATGTGTTGGGGGGTGGGAAAGTGGAATGAATCTTTGCATTACTTAGCTTAAAATCTACACCTAAATCAGCTTGGACTGTGGCTTCAGAGGGTGCAAGCCCCAAGCCATGGCAACTTCCACATGGTTGGGACTGTGGGTGCACAGAAGTCAAGAACTGAGGTTTGGAAATCTCTGCCCAGATTTCAGAGGATGTATGGAAATACCTGGATGTCAAGGCAGAAGTTTGCTGCAGAGGTGGAGCCATGATGAAGAACCTCTGCTAAGGCAGTGCAGAAGGGAAATGTGGGGTTGGAGCCCTCACACAGAGTTCCTACTGGGGGACCACCTAGTGGAGCTGGGAGAAGAGGACCACTGTCCTCCAGACCCCAGAATGTAGATCCACTGACAGCTTGCACCGTGCCCCTGGAAAAGCCACGGACACTCAATGCCAGCCTGTGAAATCAGCCAGGAGGGAGGCTGTACCCTGCAAAGCCACAAAGGTGGAGCTACCCAAGACCGTGGGAGCCCACCTCTTGTATCAGCGTGACCTGTATGTGAGACATGGAGTCAAAGGAGATCAGTTTGGAGCTTTAAGATTTGACTGCCCTTGTGAATTTCAGCTTTGCATGGGGCCTTTACCTCCTTTGCTTTGACCAATTTCTCCCATTTGGTATGGGTGTATTTATCCAATGCCTGTACTTCTGTTTATCCAATGCCTGTAATCTAGGAAGTAACTCACTTACTTGCAATTTTACAGGCTTATAGGCAGAAGGGACTTGCCTTCTCTCAGATTAGTCTTTGGACTGTGGACTTTTCAGCTAATACTGAAAAGAGTTAAGACTTTGGGGGACTGTTGGAAAGGTGCTGTTGGTTTTGAAATGTGAGGACATAAGATTTGGGAAGGGCCAGGGGTGAAATGATATGGTTTGACTGTGTCCCCACCCAAATCTCATCTTGAATTATAGCTCCCATAATTCCCACATGTTGTGGGAGGGACCTGGTGGGAAATAATTGCATCATGGTGGTGGTTTCCCCCATATTGTCCTCATGGCAGTGAATAAGTCTCACAAGATTTGATGGTTTTATAAGGGGTTTCCCCTTTCACTTGGCTCTCTTTCTCCCTTTACCTGCCACCATGTGCCTTTCATCTTCTGCCATGATTGCGAGGCCTCCCCAACCATGTGGAATTCTGAGACCATTAAACCTCTTTTCCTTTATAGATCACCCAGTGTCGGGTACATCTTTATGAGCAGCATTAAAATGGACTAATATACTACCAGAGTAAGAATTCAGAAGGCCAACAGTACTATAATTCCCATTCTGTTGTTTCTGAGCTTTTACAAGCTGTTATTCATGTTGAAGCATTAGAAGGAGAGGAAACTTTAATGTATCCCAGAGAGCAACTCAGATAATAATCACCTGTACTCAAAGGTCTCTGATAACAATGCATACTCTAGGGATTCTTGTCTCTTTTAGTTCTTCAGTCCTCATACTTGAGGAAGAAGACTCTGAAAATAGTCAATCAGTATGGAATGGAAGTAAATGAGCCACCTGAATTACAGTTTCAGTTCAATGTTCCTCAATATCTGATCCCAAAATCACCTGCAAAAAAAAAAAAAAAAACTCGCTTTAAAAAAATTAAAATACAATTATCCCAGTTGAGTTGAGCAGATTTCTGTGCTATTTTCTTGAAAGCAAGAGCGAATTTTTATTTTTGTATGACTCCAGCAGCTAACAGACTTCCTGGTACATCATGGGCACTCAGTGAGGGAGAAAGGTCTGAAGGGTGAAAGGAAACTTGACACCAGTTTCTTACATTTGTGACAGTGGAAACAATAGAATGCAAATGCTGTCTAGATTATCCTTCTGAGAGTCTGGTAAGTCAGAGCCAGATCTGGAAACAGATCGACAGGACCACCCATTATGGCAATCTGCAAGTGGTGCTGAAACATCTGTGGGCATGAAACAACTGGAGAACCATATGCAAGGCAAAATGAACCTTATATCCTACCATATAAAAAATTAACTTAAAATGGATCATAGACCTAAATTTAAGAGCTAACACAATACTTCAAAAAACTTAAAAAAAAAAAAAAAGGTTTGGAAAAGATTTCTTAAATATCAGGACCAAAAAAACTTGAACTTAAGAAAAAAACAAAATCAGTGAATTGACCTTTCATTAAAATTGAACATTTTGATCTTCAAAAGACAATGACAATGAAAAGCCCTATCTTGGGAGAAAATATTTTCTTTTTTTGAGACAGAGTCTCACTCTGTCACCCAGGCTGGAATGCAGTGGCACGATTTTGGCTCACTGAAACCTCTGCCTGCCAAGTTCAAGCATTCTTCCTGCCTCAGCCTCCCAAGTAACTGGGACTACAGGCATGCACCACCATGCCCGGCTAATTTTTGTATTTTTGGTAGAGACAAGGTTTCACCATGTTGGCCGGGCTGGTATCAAACTCTTGACCTATGATCTGCCTGCTTCAGCCTCCCAAAGTGCTGTGATTACAGGCTTGAGCTACCGTGCCTGGCGGGAGAAAATACTTTCAAAATACATATGCAACAAAGAACTTGTATTTATAATACATAAGGAACTCTTACAACTTAATTAAAAAAAAAAACTACAATTTTTTTAAATGGGCAAAAGACTTGAACAACACTTTACGAAAGAAGATATATGGCGCTGGGTATGGTGGCTCATGTCTATAATCCCAGCACTTTGGGATCACAAGATGGGCAGATTGCTTGAGCCTGGGAGTTTAGGACCAGCCTGGCCAACATGGCAAAACCCTGTGTCTACAAAAAGTACAACAATTAGCTGGGAGTGGTGGCATGTGGCTGTGGTCCCCGCTACTTAGGAGCCTGAGGTAAGAGGACCACTTGAGGGAGGCAGAGGCTACAGTGAGCTAAGATCTTGCCACTGCACTCCAGTGCCAGAGGAACAAAACAAAACAATTAATCAAACAAAAACAGTGTCTCAAGCCTATAATCCTAGAGCTTTGGGAGGCAGAGTCTGGATAATTGCTTAAGGCCAGGAGTTCAACACCAGCCTAGGCAATATAGCAAGATCCTGTGTCTCCAAAAAATAAAACAAAGATTTTAAGAATTAGCTGAGTGTGGTGGTATGCACCACACTCAGCTAATTCAGTGTGGTATGTCCTAGCTACTTGGGAGGCTGAGGTGGGAGGATTGCTTCAGCCCAGGAATTCAAGACTGCAGTAAGCTAGGATTCAGCCACCGCACTACAATGTAGGCCGTAGACTGAGACCCTGTCTCCGAAAACAGAAAAAAAAGATATATGGATGGCAACCAAGTTCATGAATAGAAGCTCAACATCTTTAGTCATTAGGGAAATGCAAATTAAAATCATAATGAGGGGGAACTCAAATAGATACTTGTAAGCCAATGTTCACAGCAGCAGTATTCAACAGTAGACAAAAGCTGGAAACAACCCAAGTGTTTATTAACATGAATGGATAAATAAAGTGTGGTGTATACATACAAAGGTATATTATTCAGTCATAAAAAGGAAGAAAGTTGTTTCACATGCTACAACATGGATACACTTTGAAAATATTGTGCTAAATGAAATAAACCAGTCATAAAAGGACAGATATTGTATGATTCTTCTATATGAAATATCTAGAATAGATGAATTCATAGAGACAGAAAATAGAGTATGGGATTGGATGGGTGGGAATGGGAACTTATTGCCTAATGGATACAGTTTCTGTTTGAGATGATGAACAATTTTGGAATAGATAGTGGTGATATTTGAACAGCATTGTGAATGTAATTAACACCATTACATTATACACTTAAAATGGTTAAAATGGCAAATTTTATCTTATATATTTTACCTCAATAAAAATTTAAAAAATAATTAAGGGCCAAATATATATAAAGGGAATGTATTAGCCTGTTTTCACACTACTATAAAGATAATACCAGAGACTGGGTAATTTACAAAGGAAAGAGGTTTAATTGACTCACAGTTCCACATGGCTAGGGAAGCCTCACCTCAGGAAACTTACAATCACAGTGGAAGGTGAAGGAGAAGCAAGGCACATCTTTGAAAGGCAACAGGAGAGAGAGACAGCATAAATGAAGGGGAAATACCACACTTTTAAACCATCAGATCTAGTGAGAACTCTCTCATCATCATGAGAATAGCACGAGAGAAACTGCCTCCATGAACCCATCCCCTCCCACCAGGTCCCTTTCTCAACATTTGGGGATTACAATTTGAGATGAGATTTGGGTGGGGAATACAGAGCCAAACCACATTAGGGACATTGTTTTGTATTCTCTGGATACCCAATAAATACTTGCTGAATTAAAAAAGAAAACACAGTGAGATATGACCACATACCCATTAGAATGGCTAAAATTATAAAGGTTGGTAATACCAAGTGTTGACAAGGATATGGAACAGGTGCGACTCTATAACTCTGGTGATGGCAATCAATGTAAAATGATATAATCAAGAAAACAGTTTGGCTGTTTATTTAAAAGCTAAACATATATCCACTGTAAGATCCAGTGATTCCACTTCTGTGTATTCGCCCAAGAAAAATAACAACACGTGTCCATACAAAATTTTGTGGAGGAATATTCATGGGAATTTTATTTTTAGTAGCCTCAGATTGTAAATAACCCAAATGTCCATTAACAGGTAAAAGAATAAACAAATTATGGTATTCCCATACAATGGAATACTACTTGTCAAAAAAACAAAACAAAAGAAAACATCAAACTTTTTTTTTTTTTGCAGAGCTAGCAGAGGTTTTATTTTGGACAAAAACAAAAAAAAACAAAAACAATTGAATGGTTTTGTTGCTGGAGGCACGGACAAGGGGGGTGCCCCAGGGAGTAAACTCCCCTAGTGGGCCGAGGGATAGGGCTGAGCCTCAGGTGGGTCCCCTGTTCCCTGTGCTATCCTGCACAGGGGCCTTTCTCATGGGCTCTGGGGCAGCAGCAGGATGGATAGGCTGGGAGGGGCTGCTGTGGCTGTTCACTTGAGCAGGACATCAGAGGACTCGGACACCAACTTTCCATCACAGGTCTCGATCTTCTTCACAACCACAGCCCTGAAAACCCCGAACTATTTATACACACAACATGGATGAATATCAAAATTATGATGTTAATACAAAGAAACAAGACAAGAAAAACAGTATCATACAACTTGGTTTTATTTTTTATAAAATTCTAGAAATTCCAAACTAATCTGCAACAGAAAGTATGCCAGTGTTTTCTGCTGCCTTGCTGGGATGCGGCAGGAGTGAAAAGATGGTTGAGTTATAAAGGGCACACAGAGACTTTTGGGAGTGAAGGGTATAGTTTCCTGAGTATATGCATATGTCAAAACTCATTAAATTGTACACTTCAAATATGTGTAGTTTATTATATATCAATTATATCTCAATGAAGTCATAAGATAAATAGAAAAGTAAAAGGATTTTCTTCTTCATGGTGTTCTAATTTCATCAAGTCAGAAAATTATTAGGAAATACTGATTTTGTTAAGTACGATGAGAATTTTGTAGTGTATGCCACAAAGTTGTCATAAGAAATACTTAAATCTACAAGGTTTGTCTTGTGACTGATGCTCCCTTTCATACGATGCTCTTGTCCAGTGCACAGCCTGTACCTCAGTGCATAGCAGCCTGAAATCATGTTCACAGAACCCCCTTCCCAATATTAGGAAAACCTGGAAGCAGAATTACTCATTGATAAGTTGTTTTTAATGAGCATAGATTCAGAGTAAATGATGGTGGAGAGTCTTGAGGGATATTTCATCTTGGCTTTATAAAACCCTATTGAAGTGTCACGGTCACCCCATCGAGTTCATCTTCCTAGTGAGCAGAATGTTTCATCCCCCATCTCAGGAACCTTCTCCCCTGGACTGCCTGATAAACATGAACTAACTCCTATTATCTGATTTCTTTTTGTGTAAGTTCTACACAACTATTCCATTAGATTACAACTGTATTACAACACTTACAGTACACTTAGCATCCAGCTTCTTCAGTTAACATCATATTCTAGTCCCACCTCTTAGAGACTAAAACTTAATCACTACATTCAGATTTGGGAGATAACCAGATTTTCTCCACCATTTAAAGATTCTGTCAGACTGATTCATCATGTGTTCATTGTTGTATTGATTTCTTTCTCAGAAGGTCACTTTTTCCAAAGTTTTGGACCTACCTTTCTCCAACAAAAGCCAACTCTCTTAGATCCATAAGGAATGTGTTAGTTGAACTAAAGATGCAATTCTGAAACATTCCACTATGCTTATCTGAAAATGAGCTTGCGTTTGAAAAGTGACAAGGAGCGTAAACATGATGAAGAGCAAGCTAATAAATTATATTTCTTGGAGATTCGACTAATAGCAAATTTAGCCTGTGGTTGATTATATTCCACACCCAAGCCTTGAGCACTGGTACACATTATCAGGGTGCTGTTACAGCTGTCTGGGTAAAAGGATTTGCCTGAGTATGTTCATGTTGGCACTGCCGGCGTAAAAATTAAGGGCAAAGTCACACAGATAGATAATGAGCCCTTTATCAAGGAAACTGTGTTGGACAATCTCACTGCTCAGAAAGAATTTTTCAAAAGAAACCCCAGCCTTTGTTCCCTCCACTGGAGGGGACCCAGAGCTGTCAGTGCTGCCGACAGAACCTGGCCCCTAGCATTCAGACAAGCTCACAGAATAAAGGAGACACATATCTATCGGCCTCCCTGGTCTAGCTCCTATCATATAGACTTTTCTCTGAATCCTGCTAAGCTCTGTGCAAAGAAAACACTTTAGATCAGGCAAGGCTGTATTCTGATAATACTGATTTTTTTTAAAAAGGGTTAGAATTTTTCATTTAAACACTTAAACTCGTTGTTGGTAGATGCATCATAATGTTAACAAGGATTTCCTTTCTGTTATAAATAGAAAGCAACAACTTTCTATTTGGAAGAATGACTTTGGACAGAGTGACTATGGATAATTTAGGATGTTTTAGAAGTTATTAGATTATTTAACCACTAATGTGTTTGGAAAAGGTAGCTTATGTTTTCTGTTTTAAGAAGGGAACCATGTTTACGATGGTTTTTGCATTAAATTTTAATATTTAAAGAGGGCTTTTACAGGTTGGTTACGGTGGCTCATGCCTGTAATCTCAGCACTTTGGGAGGCTGAGGTGGGCATATTGCTTAAGCTCAGGAGTTCGAGACCAATCTGGGAACATGGTGAAATACCATCTCTACCAAAACTACAAAAAATTAGCTGGGCATGGTGGCATGTGCCTGTGGTTCCAGCTACGTGGGAGGCTGAGGTGGGAGCATCGCTTGAGCGTAGGAAGCAGAGGTTGCATTGAGCCAAGATTTCACCTCTTCACTCCAGCCTGGATGACAGAGTGAAACCCCATCTCAAAAAAAAAAAAAAAAAAAAAAAAAGAGGGCTTTTACATAAATTGTTTTATTTGACACACCAGCCCTGGGTGATAAGCAGAGCATGTATCATGATTTTCATTCTATAGATGAAGAAAAAGACTTGGGAAAACTCCATGATTTGGTCTAGGTCCCGCAGGTGGGAAACAACAGAACCAAATTTCCCCTTGGGTCTTCTGACTCTTAGAGCAGCATGTGCTGCCTCACTGTCTGATGATTCTTCCATTTGGGTTAATGTGCTCTGTATTCTAAATCCGTGTTGTGTCACTTCCAGGCAACTTTCAGTCCAACTTCTGTAATTATTAACTGATCTATCATTACCACAAACCGAGGAGAAATTCTGAAAGGGCCCAAAAAGACTTTGGGATAATTAACACAGAGTTTCAGACCTTTGGGATCACCTAATCTGTCTACTTCAGGAATATTGAACTATAGAATTGGCAAGTGCTGCATACATCTAGTTTAACTGTTTTTCAGATAAGAAAACCAAGACCCAGGGAAGCTAGATAATTATCCCTATAATACAAAGTTAGTTAATGCTTCAAGTCACACAGCTAGTTAGTGACAGAACGATGACAAGAACCTAAGTCTAAATCCAGGTCCATGGTATACACCTGTAGTCCCAGCTACTTGGGAGGCTGAGGCAGGAGGATGGCTTGAGGTAGGAGTTCCAGGCTTCAGTGAGCTATGATTGTACCACTGCACTCTAGCCTGACAGAGTGAGACCCTGTCTCTGAATATATATATATATGGCGCGGTGGCTCATGCCTGTAATCCCAGCACTTTGGAAGGTCAAGGCAGGCAATCACAAGGTCAGGAGTTCAAGACCAGCCTGGCCAATATGGTGAAACTCCATCTCTACTAAAAATACAAAAAAATTAGCCAGGCGTAGTGACACATGCCTATAATTGCAGCTACTCGGGAGGCTAAGGCAGGAGAATTGCTTGAACCCGGGAGGCAGAGGTTGCAGTGAGCCACGATTGCGTCACTGCACTCCAGCCTGGGCGACAGAGCGAGACTCTGTCTTGAAAAAAATAATAATAAATAAATCCAGGCCTCATTGTTCTAGCCCATGGCCTCACTGTTATCATTCCAGTTTAGCTAATGCCTGGGAAATACTTGCCAAATATGACAGGCACCATTGACTTATTGAAGAAAAGATTTATGACTTGTATACATGATTACAGGACTGTCAACAATACCCTTGTAAAAGATTAATAATCTTGTACAAAATTTGGGCACCACGCCACATGAAAAACAGGAGGAACCAGGCAGGTTGATGTTGCAATCTAAGGCAAAACTCACTTAAACCTGAAATGCTATAAAATACTCTATCACATAATTTTACCACACAACTGTGGCAGAGGAGTTGGCAATTACTACTCTTTTTTCAGTCACTGAATTTGGAAGGAAAAGAGAATACACATCTGTTCCTAAGCCCTTTACCTGTCCAGGAATGTTTGCACACACCCTCATTTCCACCACCATCACCATCTCCTTTATCCAATCCACACTGAGTCCCATTAAAATGATATCTTAATATTTCCCTAATGCTCTTACCAATTTCCATGTAATACTATAAACCTAGTATTACTACATAGTAAGTAGCCAAAACCAGCCGGTCACAGTGGCTCACACCTGTAATCATAGCACTTTGGGAGGCCGAGGTGGGTGGATCACCTGAGGTTAGGAGTTTGAGACCAGCCTGGCCACCATGGCGAAACCCTGTCTCTACTAAAAATACAAAAATTAGCCAGGCATGGTGGTGGGTGCCTATAATCCCAGCTACTCGGGAGGCTGAGGCAGGAGAATCGCTTAAAACTGGCGGGTACGGAGGTTGCAGTGAGCCAAGATGGCACCACTTCACTCCAGCCTGAGTGAAAGAGTGAAACTCCGTCTCAAAACATGAAAATAACAATAATAAATAATAAATAAATAAATATCCAGAACCTAGTGTTCTCCCTAACATGAGGCTCAGTACTTCAGCAGAGGTGACTTCTCCAAGTTTTTCTTTTTCATACTTTCTGTTTTTTGTTTTTTTTTTTTGAGACGGAGTCTCGCTCTGTCGCCCAGGCTGGAGTGCAGTGACTGGATCTCAACTCACTGCAAGCTCCGCCTCCTGAGTTCACACCATTCTCCTGCCTCAGCCTCCCGAGTAGCTGGGACTACAGGTGCCCGCCACCTCGCCCGGCTAGTTTTTTGTATTTTTCAGTAGAGATGGGGTTTCATCATGTTAGCCAGGATGGTCTCAATCTCCTGACCTCGTGATCCGCCCGTCTGGGCCTCCCAAAGTGCTGGGATTACAGGCTTGAGCCACCGCGCCCAGCCCTTTTTCATACTTTCTTCAGAAATGTCTTGGCTTATCAACAAGTTACCTTGCAGAAGGCTGCAAGATCATTTGGCTTTAGAGTCAAAGTAACACCATGCATGTGGCCACCAGAGTCAATAGTTTGAGGCGGGCCAAGTTTATGTGTTTTTGCTCTGGTAAAAAGGTTTGACAGTGTCTATGATCACAGGTAGAAAGTTCACGAATAGAGAAGTGCTTTAACATAGAAATTCATTTAGTCCCCACAAACAACCTGTGAAGTAGATGTTTTACAGATGAGAAAATTGTGGCACAAAGAGATTAGTAAGCAGGTAGAACTAAGCTTTGAACTCAAGCAAATTGGCTCTAGACAGCATCCTCTAAACCTGGGGTCTGTAAACTACACCCTGCAGGCCAACTCTGGCCCACCACCTGTCTTTTAAATGACTTTTGAAGTTGTCTGTGGCTGCTTTCCTGCTACCATGGCAGAACTGAGTAATTGCAACAAAAGCTGTATGACCCACAAAGCCTAAAATATTTACTATCTGGTTCTTTACAGAAAAAGTTTGCTGACTCTTGCAGTAAATTATACTGGAGAATAATAGGGACTGTCCTTCTCCCACTTTAAAAAATACAAATGCAGAGCAGGTGTGGTGGCTCATGCCTGTAACCCCAGCATGTTGGGAGGCTGAAGCAGGTGGATCACCTGAGCTCAGGAGTTCAAGACCAGCCTGGACAACGTGGCAAAACCCCATCTCTACTAAAAACACAAAAATTCGCTAGGTACAGTGATGGACTACAGTGAATGAGAGGAGCAGGCCAGAAATAGGACTCGATTCTGCAACCCACAGATCTGTTATATTTCATTTTCAAGTTTCAATTAGTACCATGGCAGGGATTTGTTGAAAATGAGTTACGAGCAAAATTGGAAAGAATGATAGGTACCATCCAGCAGATGAAGAATGAAGTTAAAGTTAAGTACACAGGGGCCAAAAGGAAGGAAACAGAGACTGTGCTGATAACTGGGGTACAACCTTCCCCAAGACAAACTATATCTGCTTCACAGCTTCATCAAGGGCCAGCCCTGGCAGGGCCACTCAAACCTGCTTGGTCTCCTAGTCTCTGACTTCTGTTTACACTAATGTGCATTGCCTACTGGACACTTAAGAATGGATTATTTTATAAATGTCATTAGCCATACATATATTCAGTCCTAACTAGATTATAAATTCCTTGAGGGAAAATCCGTAAGTCATGACCACATGGGGTAGAGAGTCTGTCTCTCTTTCCTGCAGGAGAAGGCTGTACACTGGGAAGTCAGAAGGGAAGTGTTGGCCTGATTATTTCCTTACATTTTTCAATGTCCTTCCATAAGAAGGCTCATAAGAGATCTTCATTTGTGATCATTTTCATCACCAGTAATGTGCATAGCCCTCATTTCATCTTAGAGCTTCAAAAGAATACATGTTGAGACCAGCTTCTTTATGACTTGTCATCTCACATGTTCTCCTTTATTTCTAAAGGAACAAAGTACATATTCTCCCAAACGCAATTGAAATTTCAACTCCTGCTATTTCTTTTAGAGCTTTGGAGAGTCTTAGTGTTAATCAAATGAAAATGAAAAGAACTAGAATTTGTTACATGATTTTCCATCTACAGAAATGCAAATGATATTTAAAATTAGGATAATTTCAGAACTAGTGCATTGCTTTTGTTAAAAGAATCAGTTCAAACATCATAGTTCAAATCGTAGACAAATGCAAATCTCTTGGCATACATCATTATCAAATATAAAATTTTCAAAATTTTGGAAATTTCAGGTGCCTTAATAATAATTAAAAAAAAAAAAACGCTAGTTCAGGGAGATGAAATATTTTGCATAACTATCAGCCTTTTTAGGATTGTCTTCAGTTAGGTCTTGAGGATCACATATGTAAATTTATTCAGCTGGGATGTAATGGCAAACTTGCATGTTTTGCTCAGCCCCTGCTTTTTGGGGGCTTGCAAATCAAATCCTAAAGGAATCCCCCCAGACTATCAAGAGGGGTATCCATTTTGGCCACAGTTCAGTAGCATATATGAATCAAAGTGAGATAGTCACAGCTTTTTGCCCAGCTCCAACTTCCTGACTACAGTTGATGGTCTGGAGAAGGACAGCTAGTCTACTTGAGTTGCTACCCCAGGATTTTAGATTTTGTACTGAAAGAGTTAAGATTGTTTTCCTCTGATGTCTGAGCTCTAGGGCTTAAACCTCAAGAGCTGTTACTTGTCATATTTTTGTTCATGTTAAGAAGAAAAGTGATAGGAGCTAGTTTCTGAGAACAGAGAAAGAAAAACAAAGGAGATGCACAAGAGAAGAAGAGCTGGGGAGAGGCAACTGTGAAGTCATGAGTTCATGGGTCTGGCTTTTCCTGAACTCTAGCCACAGATTTGTTCTTATATTCCATAAGATACCTTTATATTCTTATAATAATGTTCTTTTTATTTAAACTCATTGGAGTGTGGTTTCTGTTACTTGGCATTAAATATCTTAAGAAATACATAATAGACCGGGTGTGGTGGCTCATGCCTGTAATCTCAGCATTTTGTGAGGCTGAGACGGAAGGATCACCTGAGGTCAGGCATTTAAGACCAGCCTGGCCAACAGGGTGAAACCCTGTCTCCACTAAAAATACAAAAAATTAGCCAGGGGTGGTGGCGAGTGCCTGTAATCCCAGCTACTCGGGAGGCTGAGGCAGGAGAATCACTTGAACCGAGGAGACGGAGGTTGCACTGAGCTGAGATCACACCACTGCACTCCAGTCCAGGTGACAGAGTGAGACTCTGTCTCAAAAAAAACAAAAAAACAAAAAACAAAAACAAAAACAAAACATAATATCAAAAATTTTAAAGAGAAGATGAAATAAATAGTTTTGCTAAGAAAGTAGTTATACTTTATGAGAAGTTTATTTTCTTATCAGTAAGCTTCTTCAAGTTACAATTGAGGGTTGATTAAGTAGGCCAATGACATGGACTTAACATGTTTAATAGTTCAAGATTGAGTGAGTTCAAAGGTATTTTTATTGCTGCTGTTGTGGTTACTGTTGCTGTTGTTTGTTTTAATGAAAAATCCATAGCAAGGACTGGTAAATGAAGTATGGATGACCTACAGAAAAGAGAGGTAAAGAACATGCATGACAAAATGAAAGCAAACCTCGCATGCCCAAATGAAAACCCACCCTCACTCTAAACATTTCTGGTTCTAGTCCTTGTCCCTGTCTCAACAAATTGCACAATTATCCATCTTATTGTGTGAACAGAACCCTGGTAGTCATTCGCTCTCTTTTTTCCCTCTATAGAATCCATCATTTCATCATTCTGCCAGTCTCAGTGGTTTAACCAACTAGAAATCTTGTAAATATATGTATATTTTTCATCTCCATTGATGCCACCCTAATCCACACCTGCATCATTTATCAATAGTAGTCACTGGCCAGGCACAGTGGCTCATGTCTACAATCCCAGCACTTTGGGAGGCTGAGGCAGGTGGATCACCTGAGGTCAGGAGTTTGAGACCAGCCTGGTCAACATGGCGAAACCCTATCTCTCCTAAAAATGTGAAACTAGCCACGCGTGGTGGCAGGCGCCTGTAATCCCAGCTACTCGGGAGGCTGAGGTAGGAGAATCGCTTGGACTGAGGAGGCAGAGGTTGCAGTGAGCCAAGATCACGAGATTGCACTCCAAACTGGATGACAAGTGTGAGACTCCATCTCAAAAGTAAATAAATAAATAAATAAATAAATAAATAGTTGTCACTGAAGTGGTCTCCTTTTTGAACTCTCAATCACTAGCATTGGTAACTCTATGGTTCTAGCCAGAGGATGCTTTTTGAAATGTAAATCTGGAGATGGCTTCCAACTCCCTCTAAACATTCATAGCATACATATTGTCTTCAAACATTTTAGTGACTTCCCATTGCTATAGGTCGATGATTCTCACCCTTGTTATCACAATAAAATCACCTGGAACCTTTTTAAAAAAATACTTATGCCTGGTTCTCACTTCCAGAAATTTGGATTTGATGGTTCTGGAATGGGATTCTTTAATCAGTATTTTAAAATGCTTCCTAGGTGCTTCTGACATGTAGCCGAAGTTGAAAATAACTGCTCTAGGCATACGGGCCAGAATCCTGATCACAAGCTTACACAATCTTGCCCCTGCTTACTTCTCTTCGCTCGTCACATATCACACCCCCATCCTCTGTTCTCCAGCCAAGCTGGTCTTCTTTCAGTTCCTCAAAATCACCACACTCCTTCCTGCTGCTGACTGGGCTTCTGAGCATGCTTTTCCTGTGGAGCACGTCCCTGCTTCTTCCGATCTCAGCTCTGCACCACTTCCTTAGGGAAGCCTTCCTTGACCTCCCTGACTAGGTCAATTCCTGGTCCTGGGGTCATCAAACTCTGCACCTTTCCCTTGTAGCATTTGTCACAGTATAGTTTTATATTTATATGTAACTCTTTGAATAATGTTTATCTTCCCCACTAGACTATAAACTCCGTGAGGGCAGGAACCATGTTGCCCTTTTGATCTCCACTGTTATCTCTGCTCCCTAGTCTACATTAGGAATGAAGGATACTCTATGTGTTGAGTGATCAAGTGAGTGGTTGGTGAGGGGGAGGGTAATGATTACTGAGTGTATTACCGAGGGTAGCCTAGCTGGTTGTGGAATTAAAATTTAGCACCGGCCAGGCGTGGTAGCTCACGCCTGTAATCCCAGCACTTTGGGAAGCCAAGGCAGGTGGATCACCTGAGGTCAGGAGTTTGGGACCAGCCTGGTAAACATGGAGAAATCCTGTCTCTCCTAAAATACAAAAATTAACCGAGCTTGATGTCCTGCACCTGTAATCCCAGCTACTCGGGAGCGTGAGGCAGGAGAATCGCTTGAACGTGCGGGGAGCGGAGGTTGCAGTGAGCCGAGATTGTGCCACTTTACTCCAACCTGGACGAAAGAGTGAAACTTAGAAAGAAAGGAAGAAAGGAAGAAAGGAAAAGAAAGAAAAGAAAGAAAGAAAGAAAGAAGGAAAGAAGGAAAGAAGGAAAGAAGGAAGGAAGGAAGGAAGGAAAGAAGGAAGGAAGGAAGAAATCAGCACCAAGATGTTTATTACAAAACCAACAAAAATGTTAAAGGGAAACCCAAGTCTTGAGTGGAATGGACAGTACAAAACTCTAAGGAACATGTGGTTGATGGTTAGGGGAAAGGGTAGAAAAAGGCTCTGGAGAGTGGAAGATCTGAAGGAGAGGCCTTTGACCCAACTGGATCTGGTCTTCCATTTATCCCCCATAGTATTCTATCTGATACTCAAGGGGTATGGCCTGAGAGCAGAAAAGAACTTTTGCCCAGTATTCCTATAGGACTTGGCAGTGCAAGGCAGCACCCCTATGGGATCACTGGGCCAGGCTGTGTATTTGTTTGGGTGGCAGAGAGAGGACTCACCCCAACAAAGAGACACCTAGTTTGGTGGTTAGCCTTGGAACCACACTCCCTGCTTTCAAATCAAAGTGATCTTAGGACAAGTTACTTATGTTCTCTATGTTTCTGTTTTCAAATTCTAGCATGGAGATAATAACAATACCTACCTCACTGCATATCTAAAGATTATATGGATATAGTCTTTGGTGTAGCAATTAAAAATTTAATGAATTCTATCTAAAACAAGCACAAAGATCCTTCTTCAACCATTGTTTTTATAGTTTTATTTCTACTCTAAGAACTCTGCCGTGTTTTCCCTTTTGCTTCTGTGTTGCTAGAGCTGCAGTTGGAGCCCGGGTAATTGCATGCTATTAACCTCAACAGCACACAGCCTCCACTGTGCAAGCCAAACTTGCTACCATCCATGAGTAAAGGCTAGTGGTTTCTGAATAAGACCAAAGTGAAGCACATTTATGATTCCTGAATTTCATATAAATCATAATTGTACAGGTGATTTGCCTTCGAGCTGCAAATACCAAAATGTGATTGATGTCTGAGAATGTCTGTGAAGCTTTGCTGTAACTCCAAGCCCTGTAATACCTCTAATGACAAGTGTGTTAATTCATGAGGTGGAGACGGAGAGCTCGCACCAGCATTCCTTCCTAGGATGGTCGCAGAATCAATAATGTTACATAGAACATCCTCCCTTTGGTTTCGTGTTATGAGTGTACATTGTAGTCCCATACAGGGATAGGGATAAGGGAAAATGGGGCAGGGATAAGGGGGGCATCCCACTTATTTGCATGCCCCAAAATGAAATGGTCTGAGCAAAGAGTAAAACCTAAGGAGAATTGGATACACCATACATACTTGGTAAAACAGAATTAACCAGAAAATCATTTCTATTACAAACACACAAACTGTATGAAATTTCAATTTGACTAGTGCTCAAAGGAAAAGGAGTGCGATAGTTAACTTTATATGTTGACTTGACTGGGCCATGGAGTGCCCAGGTATTTGGCCAAAGATTATTCTGGGTATGTCTATGAGGGTTCTTTTGGATGAGATTAACATTTGAATCAGTTGACTCAGTAAAGTAGATTGCCCTCCCTAATGTGGATGGGCCTCATCCAGTCGGTTGAAGGCTGAATACAGCAAAAAGGCTGGTGCTACCATGTGTAAGAGGGAATTTCCTTTTGGCTAACTACCTAGAGTTAGAACATTAGTTGTTTTTCCCCCACTGTATTCGGGCTCTAACAGAAACATTGACTCTTTCTGGGTCTTCAGACTGCCAGCATTTAGACTAGACACACCATCAGCTCTCCTGGTCCTCAGACTTTGGACTCAGACTGGAACTATACCATCAGGTATCCTGGATCTCCAGCTTGCTCACTGCAGCTCTTGTAATGTGCCAGCTTTCATAATCACATGAGTCAATTCCTTAAAATAACTTTCTTGCCCCCCC
>NW_012118376.1:10261359-10287233 GCF_000951035.1 Colobus angolensis palliatus
ACACACACACACACACCACACACACACCACACACACACCACACACACACACACATCCTATTGGTTCTCTTTCTCTGGAGAACCCTAATACAAGGAGCTTAGAAAGTTTTTCTGCCTTAGTAAATACAGGAGGTTAAATGTTATTAAACTTTTTTTTTTTGGTAATGAAGACTCAGAGTCTTCTGGAGAAATACTAAACATTGTGAACCTGAGTCATTCCCCATACAATGGTGTTGGGAAAAGAAGTGGAATTAACATGTACTGAGGGCTCACTATAAGCTGGACATTCACACAAACATCAATTCAATGAATTGACTTAAAGAAATGTTGACTGACCTAAGAAATTAGTTCCATATACTAGGTGTATTATTCGCCTTTCCTAATAAATATGAAATTTTCTAAATTGAAAAAGTCTTGAATATGGTCCTGATACAAGCTAAGGAAACAGCCTTCTTTAGCTAAGGGAAGCCTGGCAAACTTCAAAGGAGAAGGTGTGATTTCTTTCCTTTTGTTAATCAACTGGGTGATCACTTTAAAAATACTATCCTTCCTGACAAAACTGTGTCATTGTGATGCAAAATAGATGACTCAGCATTTTGCATTCCTGAGCCCAAAGGGCTGGAACGATGTCTTACATCACAGTATGATGGGCCGCCCTCTGGAAATACAATGGATCACTGTTACAGGTTTAGGCAGGCTCAGGGACATCTCCATTTCCTCACAGGCTTTTTGTAAATCACAGGAAGCCTTCTAGACTCAGCACTGCCCCAGACATAGAAACTACAAGATCTTATTGCAAGGCATGAAGAGGGTCAGGAAGTTAGTTTTTTTGACCTATATCTGAAGAGAGCAACTTGGAGTCTCATGGCCTCCTGGTGAGATCTTTCTGGGTCTTTTCTTTATCTGCCTGATGGAATAAACAGAAAGGTCAGGGAGGAAAAGAATTCTTGCTGAGATCAACAGGTTGGCAGAAGTATCACTTCCCTCACCCTCATGTATAAAAATGACTTAACTCCCACAATGTCCCTGCAATTTTTGATAAAGTCATAACCCCAAATAGTGAGAAAACAATATTTTGTTATGGATGAGAAACAATGCCTGGAATTGCTTTTGATAGCAAAAACTGCAAATACTTTGCACCAACATAATACAACTAGAGACCATACCTTTATCACTTGGTTAGGTCACTTAACTTCTCTGGGCTTCCGCTATGAAACTGGGGTAGGGTGAGTGGGGTTGGGAGGTACAAGGTAAAGGGTGGGACTACAGGATTACTGAGACTCCTTTACCTTGGAGAAAAACCAAGGTTTTCTATTATCTATATGTATATATATATAGTGGTATTATCAGCATGATAAGCCATCTAACTTATCAAAAGAAAAATTTGGCAGCCACAAAATCCCTCCTTCATGTGGATGGCAGGAGTTCATAGCTTATCAGCCTTTGGTTCAGTTTAACAAATATTTGGCTGCATTTGATGTAACACATACCCTGTGCTAGGTTCTGGAAGCACAAAATGAACTCAGAAACTTCTGGGGTCTTTAGCTAAAGAGAATACACACTGAGTTGTTTGCGAAGGAAAACACAAAAGCACCTGTATGGCAGTTTAAAAATGTATCTGCAAATCATTTGATACTCCTCCCATCTAGAGGGGTCCAATCTTAGTGATTCTATTGGAACCAACTGAACCTCATAGTGATGCTGTGTGATCTCTGAGGCCGGTTGGAAAAAGCCCTTGTCTGATTCTCTTGGGCCTTTCTGGAGAAAGTCTTCCACCATGTAGGAAGTCTGATTACCCTGAGACAGCCATGCTGGTGTAGATACTCTTGTTAGCCTCTGCCAAGCTCACAGCAGACATCTCAACTGCTGGACCTATGGCAGATCTGGGCCTCAACTGCTGGACCTGTGACAGTTGATCCTTATGTCACTGGAGCCCCAGTCAACATCTGACTGCAACTGCATGAGAGAAACTCAGCCTGGGCTGAGTACTTCCTGAATTCCCAGAAAACCGTGAACAAGATAAAATAATGGTTTTAAGCTACTGGTTTGGGGGAGTAATTTATTACGTAGTAATTGTTAACCAGTACAACATCTTCAGTGATATTATTCTTAAGATAACTCATTCAGGCCCTGCATGGTGACTCACGCCTGTAATACCAGCACTTTGGGAGGCCGAGGAGGGTGGATCACTTGAGGTCTGGAGTTCAAGATCAGCCTGGCAAACACGGTGAAATCCCATCTCTACTAAAAATACAAAAATTAGCCAGGTGTGGTGGCAGGCGTCTTACAATCCCAGCTACTTGGGAGGCTGAGGCAGAAGAATTGCTTAAACCTGGGAGACAGAGGTTGCCGTGAGCTGAGATCATGCCACTGCACTTCAGCCTGGGCAACAGAGTGAGACATTGTCTCAAAAAAAAAAGATAAGTCATCCAGAATCAAAGTTAATATAGAAACATTTATATTTAATTATTTTCCCCAATGGTTATAGACTATGCTCAAGAAGAGAAAGATAACAATGGTGTAATTGACCTAAGAACCTCATAAACAGGATCATGCAATGTTTAAAATGACTTTTTTTTTTTAAAGTATAGCCTTGAAAAGTAGCTTAAGTTTCTTCAAACTAGAAATATATTCATGGAACATGAGTTTTCTGAAAAAACAACATTCAATTTAAGAAAAATAAAACCAAGTTGACTCTTTAAATAACAGCTACAGTTGTATTATTTCACATTATCAGTGCTTTTCAGGACAACTGAGTTTTTTGGTTTTGTTTGGAAAAAAAAGTTATCCTGAGTCTTTATTTACTCTAACCACAGTGAAACACATTTTGGTCTAGTGATCAGAGGAAAAATATAGGAAGATAAGAATAGACTCCTGCCCTCTACCCCTCCGGCCAGATTGTGTGGCACATGTTCCTCCCATGTTAAATTCATAGAGATTTTCAATACTATAAGAATTCAAGTGCTCTATTCAATTAAAGGGTGGAGCATGATACATTTCCCGTTAAGAATAGCAGCTTCATGACTCTACGGACAGAGCACTTATCTGAAGATGCAGGCTCCAGTCACTGCAGAAAATGTACTCTAGCAGGTGACAATTTAAGGGCCTACCTGAGAAAGCAGCTAAAATTGTCTGTTTATTTTGGTTTCTCTCTTTGCTAACTTGTAATTTCAGCCCTGACCAATCTTAAGAGTCACTGTGACCCCCTCAGGGCAGAGTTTGCACGAAGTCCCCCTCCCATAGTACAAGGCGAGCCACTTAGGGGGCAGGAGGCAGGGAGGGGTCCAGTCCCCATGATAGGGCTTGGGGGGATGTAGTTGCCCCCTCCCTCTCCCTGTCTCTTGCTCTTCGAAAAAATGATCTTAAACTCAAAAAAAAAAAAGAAAGAAAGAAAGAGAAAGGAAGAGAGGGAGGGAGGGAGGAAGGAAGGAAGGAAGGAAGGAAGGAAGGAAGGAAGGAAGGAAGGAAAAGAAAGAAGTAGTCAAAGTCACTGTGTAGGTTGGGGAGGCTGCAAATGGGTTAAGAAAAATCAGCGTGGGAATTAAAAACACTAAATTAGCTTTGCAAATATGATACTTTTCAAAATCACTTAAACCTGCTTTTAGAAAGAAAGGTTAATCTTTAACATTTGCATTCACCATGGCCACATGTGCTTGTGCTACTGCCTGCCTTTTGCCATCTTAATTGCAATACTCACACACAAGTAGGGTAAGTGAATGTGTGTGGGTGGGGGTTGGGAGGTGGGTCTAAGCAAATAAACATAAAACTCACTCAGTGTACTTTTGGGTTTGACATTAATGAATGGAACAAGTGGGGAGATACTATTTTCATGACTGCACTAACTACACGTGGTATGTAGTCCATTTGAGAAAAAGACAAATAGGCCAGGCGCGATGGCTCACACCTGTAATGCCAGCACTTTGGGAGGTCAAGGCGGGTGGATCATCTGAGGTCAGCAGTTTGAGACCAGTTTGGCCAACATGGTGCAACCCCGTCTCTACTAAAAATATAAAAATTAGCTGGGCCTGGTGGCAGGCGCCTATAATCCCAGCTACTCGGGAGGCTGAGGCAGGAGAATCACTTGAACCCAGGAGGCAGAGGTTGCAGTGAGCTGAGCTGGTGCCATTGCACTCCAGCCTGGGCAACAGAGCGAAATTCCATCTCAGAAAGAAAAAGATAGAAAGAGAGAGAGAGAGAGAGAGAAAGAGAGAGAGAGAGAAAGAGAAAGAAAAGACAAATTAGGTGTTATCTAGACAACAAATTCACAGTTCAGTTTCTTTACATGGTGAGTCGTTTTTTTTGAAAAATGCTTAAAATATCAAATTTTTTGAAATATGCTTAAAATATCAAATATTTGCCATATACCAAACTTTTAAAGGAATATCTCTTATTACAAAAACAAGGGCAAGTCTGTATCCAATAACATTGGTTCCCAAGCCTATGAAAAACAGACGTTTTAAAATACACTTGCCTTTTTATAAAAAAATTAATGAAACTGTTAAAATTTCTCCCATTATGTCTCGTTTTCCCCTATGTTTGTAAGGTCTTATTCTTCTTTACTTGGCTCCAAGTTCCCTTCCTTTCTGAGATCTTGGGATGTTCTTGTGAATCCTGGTCTCTCCACAGCTGGGCCCTCACTGACTTCTCTGCATGCAATTCCAAAACTGTGCTGAAACCACTTGCTTATATCCTGTCTTCCCCATTAGACTGTGAACTCCAAGGGACCAAGGCCTGTGACTTATTTATTCATCTCTATGTTTCTATGTCCATTGTATAGCCCTGTATGCAACAGGTGCTCAAGCAATGCCGAGTGTCTTGCCATTGGACCTGTCGGCTGTCACATCGTTAGCTGTGCATTTCTAATATGCAATATGTCTCTTTACTTTAACCCTTGTGATTTTCCACTGGATTCTTTTGAGTTTTGATTCTGACGTTCTTTTTTTTTTTTTGACACGGAGTCTCGCTCTGTCACCCAGGCTGGAGTATAGTGGCTCACTGCAACTTCCGCCTCCTGGCAATTCTCACGCCTCAGCCACCCAGCCACCGGAGTAGCTGGGATTACAAGCACGCACCACCATACCTGGTTAATTTTTGTATTTTTAGTGGAGATGGGGTTTTGCCATGTTGGCCAGGCTGGTCTCCAAACCCTGGCCTCAAGTGATCCCCACCCCATCCCCTCCACACCGCCTCTGCCTCCCAAAGTGCTGGGATTACGGGGCATGAGCCATCACATCCGGCCTGATTCTGAGGTTCTTAATTAAGAAACAGAGATCACGTCAGCTGATACGAGGCTTACAGAAATCGGTGTATTTGTGTGTGTGTGCATGTGTGTATGTGTGTTTATGTCTGTGTGTGGGTGGGTGGGCTGAGCATTGTCTCCCTTTCTCTTGCTTTGCTCCTAACATCCACAGCCCACCCTCACACTCTATTTTCATTCCTTCTCATTCTCTTTTTGGAGCATATCTGAAGGTGAGAAAACTTCATTGTACTACTATGTTTGTACTTGCCAAATACTATGCTGAATCCAGCTGCAATTCTTAAATGGTCCTGAAGAAAGTAGTATATATCTAGTGCAAAATACATTTCCTTGTAATCTCTAACTATAACCATCCTCTTCCAGTTTCTAAGCATGGCACGATGTAAACAAAACTGTCTGAACTTTTTCTGACATAAAGAAACATAGCCTAGAAATATTCCAAAGTCAGTACAAATCATCCTTTTAAGAATATCTAATGGCATGGGGAATGGTAACCAGAAGGGGGGGGGGCAGGGAAAGGCATGGTATAAAGCTAAGTAGGATTGAATTCCATTTAGGTATGTTCATTTTTTTCTTTTTCTTTCTGTGTGTGTGTAAAGATTGAAAGGTAATACATAAGAATATAAGCAAGTGTTAATTGAAATCATGGGACTTATAATTACTTTCTTCATTACACTTCTTTTCTGCATCTTCTCAATTTACCAAATTATGATGTACTTTTTTAAACCAGAAAAAAAAAACACACACACACACAAAAACCCTGAAAAATCTGAAAACGAAATAGAGTGAGACATTTAAAAGGAAATCTATTTTATGTGTTGTAGCCTGGGAAAGAAAGAGAGCAAAGGGACTCTTTTCAGTGTAATTTTTTAAATGAAACATTGTTTTGAAATTTGCAAGAGTAGAATAGTGTATTGAGGTTCCATTGGCTTAACCAATCAACCACACTGCCATCATCATTTCGTTTATTTCCCCCTCCCCATTTTTTCTTCCAAGCAGTTTTGGGTTTTTTTTGTTTGTTTGTTTTTAAGGATGCCAGTTATGCCTTAATTCGGTCGGATATATTTTGTGTAATTCGCCTTTTGTTTGTTTGTTTGTTTGTTTTCTTTCAGGATACTTTAGAAAGCCTCAAAGCTAACGTGACAGCATCTTGGTTCTGCAAGAACGTGTCCTTCAACCCAAGGCCCCCCCGCCCCGCAACCAAATATCCTATTGAAAGTCTCCGTGAGCAAACATCTATCAATAGAAAAGCGATATGGTATTTACTCAACTTTTCTTGTGTCCTTTGGGTCGGAGAACAGACTTCAGTGTCTAGGAGAAAGCCCGGCCTCTCCAGGCCGGGGCAGGCCAAGCTGCCCCATTGTGATTGAAGATTCGGGGTGTAAACAAATGCAGTGTTTAACAATCGCCAGTTTGCTTTTAATGTTTTATAGCCGTGACTGGGGCTCAGGAAGAACACAGTAGTGTCTTCTTCACTGGAGCTGAAGTCGAGGCTTTATGTCGGATTTGGGCAAGCGGCACTGGCAGCTGCAAGCCCTCAATGGGCGCTTTCTAGTCGCAGAGCCGGCCGCCGCCGCGTTGCTGGGAGCCCGGGCCGGAGCCGCTCGGGAGGGAGCGCGGCGGGGGCAGGAGGAAGCGGGGCTGCCCAGCCCGGGCCAGGCCCCCATCTCCCGTCTCCGTGACAGGTGCTGCGGAACAAGGAGAAAAGGGAGCCCTCCCCGCCCGCTCCCAAGCCCGGGCTCCGTGTCTGACACTAACTGTCGTGTTTTTTATTGCCTTTTTGTTTCAGGAATACAGGGCATTGGCAGGCAGAGATGTACCCTGTGGCTTGGGCTTTCTCTGCAAGGCCAGTGGGGATGAAACCAGTAACAAAGACCCTGACTTTGCTTAATGACCAAGACTCACTTAGATAACAAACTGGCGCTGCTGTTGGCAGAGAGCCTTCTAGATGCTCGGTGCAGTGTGGCCTGTTAAAGTGGGAAGGAGGATTTGAAGGAAAGAGCTGTTTAAGTCATATTTTCTTACAGTCAAAGGAGATGATCTTCTCTTGGTTTGGACTGATCATTATTTGTGACTGTTTATTATTAATCGTGATTTACTGAGAAGTTTTATGTTCCAGGTACCGAATCATATACTATTCACTCACTACAATCCTGCAAAGCTTTGTTGTTGATTTTCTTTTTTCAATAAAAGAGAAAATTGAGTTTCAGGGAGGTTAAGTAATGTGTCCAACGTTATTACACAGCTTATAAATGGTACACCTGAAATCCAATCTTGGTATGGCTATAAAATAACTTTTACTCTTTCCATGAGGAACATACACCTTATGCTTCATACATTTCAAATTGAAGGTGCCAGGTGGCTGTGGCTTAGAACAGGTGATTTGGCCATGGGAAAACAGAGTAAATTAATAATTCACATACGCTATAATATCTGCTCTAACTGAGCTTTTCACTGCAGAGAATTTTTAGGAAAAATTCAGTTAAGGTAAAATCATTAGGCAGAGTTGAAAAAGTCTCCCTTCCCAACATGTAAAGAATAAGAAAAAAAACCCTAGCCTGGGCTTCGTGAGCCTATGCAAAAATGTGTTATGCCATTTCCCAACATGTAAAGAATAAGAAAAAACCCTAGCCTGGACTTCGTGAGCCTATGCAAAAATGTGTAATGACATCAGACCATTATCATTATTATTTTAAAAAATTGCTTATTCATTAAAAAAATTGTTTTAGGCCAGGTGCTGTGGCTTACGCCTGTAATCCCAGCACTTTGAGGCCAAGGCAGGTGGATCACCTGAGATCAGGAGTTCAAGAGTAGACTGGCCAACATGGTGAAAACCCATCTCTATTAAAAACACAAAAATTAGCCGGGTGTGGTGGCGGGTGCCTATAATCCCAGCTACTTGGGAGGCTGAGGAAGGAGAATTGCTTGAACCCTGGTGGGGTGGAGTGGTGTGGCGTAGCTTGTAGTGAGCCAAGATTGTGCCACTTCACTCCAGCCTTGACGAAAGTGTGGAACAGAACAGTTTGAGATTTAAAGAATAATTGAGGATACTAAAGGGTTCCCATGAACCCTCCAGCCAGTTCTGCCTATTATTGACATCTTACATTAATAATGAAGTTTTTATAATTATTGAAGCAACATTGACATGTTATGATTAGCTAAACATCATGATTATTCAGATTTTCTTAGTTCTTACCTAATTCCTTTTTCCACTCCAGGATCCCATCCAGGGTACCACATTATATTTAGTTGTCCTGTCACCCTAGGCTTCACTTGGCTGTGAGAGTTTTTCAGACTTTTGTTAGTCTTGATTACTTTGATAGTTTTGAGGACTACTGACTATTAATTTTGAAAGAGGTAAGAGGATGCCCCCCTGTATTGAGATTTGTCTGCTGTTTTTCTCATGATTAGACTAGGGGTAATGGATTTTAGAAGATTACAGAGGTAAGATACCACTTTATCACATCAGATCAAGGGTTTATACTATCTACATGATTTATGACTGTTGCTGTCGACCTTGATCACCTGACCGAGTAGTGTTTGTCAGGTTTCTCTACTGTAAAGTTACTCTTTTTTTTCCCCCTTTACATACTGTATTCTTTGGAATTCACTATGAAGTAAGGCTCCCATTAGCAAGAGTCTTGTTAGTTTCTCCCAATCTCTCAAAATGATCTATTCTTATTTAGCTTTATTCAATATTATTTATGCTTTTCAATTGCATCACCTCTACTTCTACTCTCCAAATTATAACTGACAAATCATAGACTTTCAGAGCTCAGAGACAATGTATTGTACCTTGTTCTTTCGGAGTTTGCCAAAGCCAGAAGCAGCAGAAATAAATATATTGAAAGAATTTTCTGTATTTCCCCAAAGCAAGGAAACAGTCATCATGGGGCAAATCAAATTGTTGGGTATCCTGACATTTGTTTTAGGGTCCAGTTTTGCTTTTATTTTGAATTTTATAAAAGGTGGGCAGCCAGGCAGCTGGAGTTCAAGAGCAGCCTGGCTAATGCGGTGAAACCCCGTCTCTACTAAAAATACAAAAAATTAGCGGGATGTGGTGGCATGCACCTATAATCCCAGCTACTCATGAGGCTGAGGCAGGAGAATTGCTTGAACCTGGGAAGCAGAGCTTGCAGTGAGCTGAGATCGTGCCACTGCACTCCAGCCTGGGTGACAGAGCGAGACTCCATCTAAAAAAAAAAAAGGTGGGCATAGTCACTTTAGTATCAAAGTCCTAAGGACCCCTCATATTTTGCATAGAAATTGGAGAGGGAAAGTGAGTTGTCCCAGGTCACAGAGTTTTATTCCAAGGAAACAAAGTCCACTTGCTTTAAAGAGAAACAGGCACAGATTCCCTACAAAACACAGAAAGTAGCTGATTCTTTGGTGATGATGAGGAGGAAGACAAAGATGATGAGTAGGGGTAGAAGTTTGAGATGGAGGTAGTATCCTTTCTTCAGTGTTTTATACAAATGCATTTGTTTGAATTTCTACAGTATTTATAGGAAAAAAGAAAAAAGAAACAAACAGAAAATAATCTCTTAGATGTAAGCACAATTGTTATCTTCCTAAACATTTCAAATTATAATCACTTCTGCCTATGGGCTAATGAGGGCATTTTTCTTTGTACACTTCTATTTTGCTTAAATGTTGTAAACTATATTTTTGTAAATTTAAACATTTTGTCACTTAATTAAAAACTGTGTTAGAAATATAATCAAAAATTGTCTGATGGTCAATTTATTTTAGTGGAAAGGAAACTGAACAAAGTTAGCAGTGTGCCTTTGACCTTGAATTGATATTTAACTAACAATCTGAGTGCAAATCCCAGACTACTTAGGTGTATCTTGCTTGTAGATCATATCTAGCTAAATTTTTTTGTGAGTGGGAAAATTCAGAAAGTGGAGTTAAGTTTTTCTTTTTTTTTTTTCCCAAAAGAATCTGCCCCCAAATCAACATATTGTAAAGGAGCTGGTAGGCAGGATAGATTAGGCTAAATTCTCCCCAGGGAAGAATATAAAAAATATTCCTCAATGGAAAATACACTGAGGCATTTTTAAAGGAAGTTTTAAACAGATATACTTATTTGATTATTTGTATCCAGTGTGCAGCAGAGGACAACAAATAGCTGTTTTCTGGTGGTGAAGGGGATGGGCAAAGGTCTCACCATCATAACGCTGTAATTGGCACACATGGCAGTGTTAAGGAGAGGAAAAGAAAAGGCAATGATGTAGCCTAATATGTTCAATCTTTACAAGGGTGAGAATGCCCTTTGAAAGTCAAAATTGGGCCAGGCATGGTGGCTCACGCCTGTAATCCCAGCACTTTGGGAGGCCAAGGTGGGCGAATCACCTGAGATCAGGAGTTCCAGCCTGGCCAACATAGTGAAACTCCATCTCTACTAAAAATACAAGAGCAGTTGTCTTTTACTGTCCATTTATTGACTAAATAAGAATTACAAATTATAAATTAGGGATGATATTAATCACATTATCACACTATAGCCTTCTGTATACATTTGAAAAGCCAGTGGCATGTATGTGTGAAAACATGCATCTGTCAAGTCTATATAGAGTGTTTGCTGCAAAGATCCTTGCAGAAAGCCCTGGGACCACAGGGGCCCCTCACCAGGAAGGCATGTGCTGCTACTTCTGCCTCTCCTGCTCCCATGCTCAGCCCTGTGTTCCTGACCTAGATCTTCTCTTCTAGTAGAGGAGCCGTTCTGCCTGGACTCCTACTTCCTCCTTGTGTCTTCAGAGAATGTGAGAAGGAAGGGCAGAGAGAACACCACGTGGGCTGATGGTTTCGACCTGGCTGGAGCTCTGGTGCTCTTCCAAAGTCCAAGAGACTCTTGATAACTTTGGCTATTGCCTCCTCTGCCTGTCCCCCCACTGCCCCCTCAACTCTTTGGAAGGTGTGCCAACCCTGAGAGTAGAGGGTAGCAAGAGGGGCAGTAACAGTAGGGAGAGTCATCCATCTCAGAGCCTTGAATCTGTCGCTGCCCCACAGCACAGAGCCTGCTCAAGGGAAAGAAGGGTGTGAGCTCTGGGTTCAGACTTACTCCAGAGGTTGTTCACGGGTTACATTGTCCCCTTCTGGTTTCTTGGACATGACGCATGGATTTTTGGTCCTCAGTAAAGGCCTTGGTTCTTGGTAGATCTGTCATCCACTCCCACCCCTAGGTTCCCTCAAAGGCAATTCTGATTGTCTACCAGGAAGTCCTGGGGAATATTCAACACTTCACCTTTCCAACTTGCCCACCTGGTTAGCTCACTCTCAGCCTGGAGGGTGGAACCTGGATTTATAAAAAATCTTCTGGGTTTCCTTCCTTTCATTCTCCCTGATCCAACACCAGCAAAAACAAACCAAAATGCAAACCCGTCCCACTCTTGATTGATACCAAAACTCTAACATTGGATATCCTTTGGTTTAGGCTTTGACCTTTGATGAAACTTGCAAATACCGTTAAAAACCAAAGTGACTGGTTAAGGCTTATCAGTAAGTTACCACAGAATGAACTTATCAGATCATTTCCTGGTGGCAGATTTCAATAGTGAAAGGATGGAAAGAGAAACAGGAAAACCTTCCTCTTCCTACTTCCACCAACAGTCAGAAAAAGGAAAAAGGGAAACTAAAGGTTAGACAAATTAAGATTAAAATTAGGGCTCTTGCCCTATTGCCTCCCTGATTTCATGGTATAATCATTTTAAGTTCTTTTCTAGATAAGATACAGACAGATTAGTGACAGACTGTAATTTAGATCACACTAGAGGTAACTAGAGTGTAAAAAGACACCTGAGAGATGCTGCAGTTAGGGCTGGATGGGATGAGAATCAGTGCCATTGAGACAGTGAGCTGTGAGCCCATCAGTGAAAGTTAACACTTAGCACTCACTAGGTACCCCGATGCTGTTTTATGTGATTTATAGCCAAGAGATAAGCACTGCTAAAATTCCATATTTAACAGGTGAGAAAATCAAGGCCTGGAATGATTAGATAACTTGCCCAAACCATTCAGTAAGTGGCAGCGTCAAGCAATGAAACCAGGTCTATGCTATGAACCAGAGGTAGTGCCAAAGCACAGCCTGGTTTTAGTTCAGCCTTTAGCTGTATGGCTTTAGGGCAGGTCAGTTTACCTCTCTGGCCTCCCTCAGTTCTTCAACTATAAAAGGAGAAAGTCAGAGTAGATGACTCTGCTCTGACATTTGAAGAATCTGGCTTCAAATGGAACACATCTGGCTATGAGGCTTGACAGCCTGTGCAACTGTTAGAGTTAGGCGGACAGTAGGGCTTGTTCCTCCCCACACCCACACCTCTGCCTCCAAAGTTTTATGCCTTCCTTTCCTTATCCTCACTGTTAGTTACTGTGGATGTGATCACAAAGGAACTGATACGAGAGGGTGTTTCCGGTAGAAGTCTAAAGACTCCTAGGGGGAGGGAAGGAGCATTGGAGTCAGAAAGAACTCTTCAAGCAAGAGTTTGAAACTTGCCTGAAACTAAATAGCAGCATGACCTTGACCAAGTTAATTATCTTCTCCAAGCTTCAGCTTCCACATCTGTAGGAATTAGAATAACCACTCAAGGGGATTTTGTAGATATTTGGTAAGATAATGTATATGAAGGATCCAGGCCAGTGCCTGGCACACAGTAGGTGCACAAGAGGTTTTAGTTCCAGTTTCATCATCCATCATTCTCCCTTCCTAACAGGTGACAAGCAGAGTCCAGAGTCCTGGTGTCAGTAGGGATGTCATGGGATCTCTTTCCATTCCCCTGCTTTTAAGATGACTCTTGATATGGGTGAAAAGGAGTTACAGCCTTTTTGTAGACACCTCTTGAGGTATTTGCAGAGCTCATAACAATTCTCTCTAAGAATGGCCCTGACACATACAGGCTTTCAGATGCAAATAACAAAACATACACCTTAAGTACGATTAAGTAATAAAGGAAATTTGCTGAAAAGCCAGCAGAAAGTTAGCTTCAGGTGAGGCTTACTCCAGCAGCTCAATGGAAGGACTAAAGACCTGGCTTATCTTTATCTGTCTCTGTTCTTCCTTCCAGGCTGTTGGATTAATACTTAACTCCCCTCAAGGTCACCAGCTGGCTGCCAGCAGTTCCTGGAAGGAACTGTGTGCTTTAAAACTGACATCCAGCAAGGCAGAAAGAGCATCATTGCCTCCATTTTCAGCAAAAGCTCAGAAAGTCACTCTGATTGAACAGGTTTAGGTTATTTGTCCTTCTTTGAATCGATCACTACATCCAAGGAGATGCCGATTGGCTTAGCCAAGGTCATATGCTTCATTTTTGAGGGGAAGGAGATGATATATTTCTTGGATTCCCAAACAGAAACCAGGTGTTCTTGAGAAAGGGGAAGGTAAGAAACACATGTCTGATGGATACCTGAAGAACTTTGAACATGGTTCTGAGCTCACTGGAGCAGAATCACGTTAATGGTCTTGCTCCAAAGACTGGGACTCAAAATCTTGCTGCTGTTCCCAGAGCTGTTCCACCTCTAATCTGTATCCAAGGATTTGTGGTTCAAGTTCTTCTTTTAATCAATAGGTATTTTGGTTTTCTATTTCTACCTAACAAACCACCTCAATCTGAGTGGTTTAAAACAACCACCATTTTGGCCAGGCGTGGTGGCTCATGCCTGTAATCCCAGCACTTTGGGAGGCTGAGGTGGGCGGATCACCTGAGGTCAGGAGTTTGAGACCAGACTGGCCAACGTGGTGAAAACCCGTCTCTACTAAAAATATTTAAAAAAAATTAGCCGAGCATGGTGGCAGACACCTGTAGTCCCAGCTATTAAAAAGACTGAGGCAGGAGAATCACTTGAACCCAGGAGGCAGAGGTTGCAGTGAGCCGAGATGGTGCCACTGCACTCCAGCCTGGGCAAAAAGAGCAAAAAAAAAAAAAAAAAAACCAAAAAAACTCTGTCTCAAAACAACCACCATTTTATTATTTCATAAAATTCAAAGTTGACTGGGTGCAGCTGGTCACTGCTATCACTGCTACTCCACCTTTCGACTGAGGGTTCAGTCACGGGGCTTGACTGGTCTAGAACGTCCAAGCCTGGCTGAAAACATCTGTTATGGCTAGTTCTATATGTCAACCTGGCTAGGCTGAATTACCCAGTTATTTAGTCAAACAACATCAGGATGTTGCTGGGAGAATATTTTGTAGATGTGGTTAACATCTGTTGTCAGCTGATTTTATGTAAAAAGGGGGTTACTTTTGATCATGGGACTGAGCTTTATACAAACCGTTGAAAATTCTTAAGGGCAAAAGTCAAGATTTTTCTGGAGATGAAATCTGCCTCAAGGCTGCAGCATTAACTCCTGCCTGAGTTTCTAGGCTGCCTGTAGGCTCTACACTTTCAGACTTCAGATTTGCTGATCTCCACAATTGCATGAGTCAGTTTCTTAAAATTATCTCTATCTATCCATCTGTCTGTCTCCTATGGGTTCTATTTCTCTGAAGAATCCTGACTGAGACAACATCTGACCAAGGATGACTCAGCTGGGGCAAGGTGAGCTAAGTGGGTAGGATGAGCAAAAGAAAATAATGGAAGAGGTTAATAGAAGTCAGTCACCAAAAATCAACTAGATATTTCCTCTATGTGTGCGTGTGTATGTGAAAATGTTTTATAAAATTCATATTTTATTGTTTTAATTGTTTTCTCTGATGCAGAAAGTGTAAGAATAAGGTAGGTGAGAGGTTCATGATTACATAGCTATCACAAATTAATTAGATATTGGCTGGGCATGGTGGCTCACACCTATAGTCCTAACACTTTGGGAGGCTGAGAGTGGGGGTGGATTGCTTGAGCCCAGGAGTTCGAGACCAGCCTGGCCAATATGGCAAAACTCTGCCTCTAAATAAATAAATAAATAAAAATTTAAAAACAAAATTGTTTAGATACTGAATCTATACAAAATATTTCTTGAACACTACCTAGGAGTCCGTGACTGTGGTTAGTATGTTGGGAGTTGGGGAAGGAAGTCTCCAGAAGTGGCCTGCTCCACTTACCCAAGGACCTCAGCTGTACTGGTGGATATAAAACAGACACATGGAATAAAGTAGAAGGGACTGCCTTTTTCCTGCCTGTTCTCCTTCTACTCATTCTTCCCAATCAGCTCAAACTTTACCTCTTCTCTTACCCTAACTCTATCCTGCCACTGGACAGCTACGTTTTACCCTTCTCTGCATTCTCACAGCTCTCTGTAGCTGCCTTCACTATATCATTACTCTTTGTTATGTGCTGTAGGCTGTGGGCAGAATTCTAAAATGACCTCCAATGATTCCCTAAGTCTTCTCAAAATGAGTGTGGACAGGGCCAATGAGGTATTGCTCCCATGATTGTGTTCTATTATATGACAAAGGGATTTTGCAGATATAATTAACATGCCAAATTTCACCTTAAGATAGTGAGATTACCCTTGGTGGGACTGACTTAATCAGGTCAGCTTTTAAAAGAGATGGGGCTCTTCAAAAGAGATTTGAAGTATGAGAGGGGTTTGATGCAAGAATGATAACCCATTGCTTACATGGAGACAGAGGGGGCCACATGGCAAGGAATGCAGGCAGCATCTAGGATCTGAGAGCAACCTCTAGCTGACAACCAGCAAGGAACTTCAGTTCTATAACCTCAGGGAACTGAGTTCTGTCACAAGCACATGAGCTTGGAATGGGATCCCAGCTCCAGACGAGAATGCAGCCTGCCTGACACCTCGATTTGAGTCCTGTGAGAACCTGAGCAGAGAGCCCATTTGTGTTGTACTCAGACTTTCTCATCCACAGAACTGTGAGCTAAAAACAGATGTGGGTTTAAGCTGCTATATTTGTGGTGATTTGCAATCACAGCAGTAGAAACAAATACAGTCGTGTGTTGCTTAAGGAGGATACATTCTGGGAAATGTATCATTAGGTGATTTTGTCCTGTGGGCATCATAGAGTATACTAACATAAACCTAGATAGTAGAGTGTACTACACAGCTAGGCTATATGGTATAGCCCATTGCTCCTAGGCAACAAACCTCTACAGCATGTTACTGGACTGAACACTGTAGGCAACTGCAACATAATGGTCAATATTTGTGTATTGAAACATTAAAAAGGTACAGTAGACATATGGCATAAAAGACTTTAAAAATAGGCCGGGCATGGTGGGTCACACCTATAATCCCAGCACTTTGGGAGGCCGAGACGGGTGGATCACTTGAGGCCAGGAGTTCGAGATCAGTCTGGTCAACATGGTGAAAGCTCGTCTCTCCTAAAAATACAAAAATTAGCCAGGCGTGGTGGCACGCACCTGTAGTCCCAGCTACTCGGGAGGCTGAGGCAAGAGAATCGCTTGAACCTGGGAGGCAGAGGTTGCAGTGAGCCAAGATTGCGCTACTGCACCACTCCCAGCCTGGGCAACAGAGCAAGAGTCTGTCTCAAAAAAAAAAAAAAAGTACACCTTGTATAGGACACTTACCATGAATAGAGATTGTAGAACTGGAAGGTGCTCTGGGTGAGGCAGTGAGTGAGTGGATACGAAGGCCTAGGACATTACTGTAAACTACTGTAGACTTTATAAACACCTAGACTACATTAAGTTCATTTTTTTTTCAAAAATAAATTAGCTTACTATAACATTTTTATTTTCTGAACTTAAATTTTTTTTTTAACACTTTGACTTGAGTCATGTAATGCACTGTACTTCAATGTTACAGTGGGTATATATTGCTAGGCAATAGGAATTTTTCAGCTCCATTATAATCTTATGGGACCACTGTCCTATATGCAGTCTGTCATTGACCAAAGCATTATTATGCAGAGCACTACTGTACATTATGTATTTGCTTCTCCACTCAATTATGATCTGGAAGGCAGGATCCATGTCTTTTTTTTTTTTTTTTAATCTATATAAGCCCCTCTGAGCAAGGTGTCTGGCTTGGAGCAATGCTCTAATAAATGTCTGTTGAATAAATTAATAAATGAATAAGTCCTGTATTTGCAGCAGTACTGTGTAGGCAACTGAGACAAGGTTTGAGTGTACTCAATTTATTTCAGAAAGTATTCTACCAGTGGCCAGCACCATGCCAACGTCGAGCCCCTCCAAGATAATGTCTCTGATTTTCTTGGACTCCCAGTGTTCCTTATCATAATATATAGGTATTGGGGTTTCAAATGTTACTGACTCAGACATAGTTAATCACAGTTATCATGGTATTAGAGATAAGAGCTGATGGAAAAATGAAAATAAGAGATAAGGAAAGTTTCAAAACTTACTGCTATGGTCTGAATGTTTGCGAGACCCCTGCCATCTTCCCCAATTCCTTTGTTTTCTTTTTTCTTTTTGAGATGGAGTCTCATTCTGTCACCCAGTCTGGAGTACAGTGGCGCAATCTCGACACACTGCAACCTCTGCCTCCTGGGTTCAAACAATTCTCCTGCCTCAGCTTCCCGAGTAGCTGGGATTACAGGTGTGTACCACCACATCCAGCTAATTTTTGTATTTTTAGTAGAGATGGGGTTTCTCCCTGTTGGCTGGGCTAGTCTCGAACTCCTGACCTCAGGTGATCCACCTGCTTTGGCCTCCCAAAGTGTTGGGATTACAGGCAAGAGCCACCACGCCTGGCCACCCCCTTCAATTCGTATGTTGAAGTCTTTATCCCCAAGGTGATGGTATTAGGAGGTGAAGCTTTTGGGAGGTGATTAGGTAATGCACTTGGATCTCTAATTAATAGGATTAGTGCCCTTATAAAAGAGGTCCAACTGCATGTGGTGGCTCACAGCTGTAATCTCAGCAGTTTGGGAGGCCAAGGTGGGAGGATCACTGAAGGCCACGAGTTCAAGACCAGCCCTGGCAACATAGCAAGACCCTCCAACCCCATCTCTACAAAAAGTATTTTTTTAATTAACTGCATGCGGTGGTACGAGACTGTAGTCCCAGCTACTTGGGAGGTTGAGCCCGGGAGTTCAAGTGAGCTATGATTGTACCACTGTACTCCAGCCTGGGCGACAGAGTGAGACCCTGCCTCTTCAAGAAAATAAATAAGGGGCCCAAAGGTTACCCTTTGCCCTTCCACCACGTGAGAACACGGTGAGAAGGCGCCCTCTATACACCAAGGAAATGTTGGCCCTAACCAGACACCAAATCTGCTGCCTTTGTCTTGAACTTCCCAGTCGGCAGGACTTTGAGAAATAAATTTTCCTTGTTTTTAGGCCACCCAATCTATGGTATTTTGGTATAGCAGCCTGAATGAACTAAGACACTTATCTGGAAGAATAACTTACTATGCTTCCCTTATAGAACTTCTGATTGATGCTATTTGTGATTACAACTTTGAGCAATTAATTTTATCCCTTTGAGGGTCAGTTTCTTCACTAGTAAAGGGGAGAAGACATCGTGTCATCCCAGCCCTACTATTCTGTGTAATCTATGAGTTTTTTTGGCCCATGGGTGAAAATAATGCAGTTGACTCTTCGCTGCTTCTTCTTCTTCTGCTTCTTCTTCTCTGACAGCGTCTTGCTCTGTCACCTAGGCTGGACTGCAGTGGTGCAATCTCAGCTCACTGCAACCTCTGCCTCCCGGGTTCAAACTATTCTCCTGCCTCAGCTTCCCAAGTAGCTGGGATTACAGGTGTGTGCCACCACACCTGGCTAATTTTGTACTTTTTTTTTAGTAGAGACAGGGTTTCACCATGTTGGCCAGGCTGGTCTTGAACTGCTGATCTCAAGTGATCCACCCACCTTGGCCTCCCAAAGTGCTGGGATTACAGGCATGAGCCACCACACCCGGCCTCAGGGTCTCTTCATTTCTTAAGTCTGCAAGTCACAATGTGGTCATCTAAATGTACAGAGAGTGAGGAGGAAGAGAACCTACTGACTCACTATCTGAATACTTAGATGGCCATATTGCGACTTGCAAGCTTAAGAAACGAAGAGACCCAAAATAATCTCACATTGGCCAAATTGACTGCATGATTTTCTCCCCATAGGCCGAAAGAAGCATCTCAGAATCCTCAAGAAACAACAAAACATGTTCATATTTTCAAAACTCTTCTTCTAATATCTCAAACTGGTATTTAAAAACAGGGTAAAGTGCTTTTCTACATTTAAAATGTTCCAGCATTGTAATACAACTGGAAGAGTCCCAGCCAAAAAGGCTTCACATTTGACTATCTGGGTAGCGACAGAGCATGCACTCAAAATGAAAAGAGGATGACATGATGCTTAAACTATGCTTCAAAACCCACCCCCACAACAAAATGAAGGGGGGGAGCGGAGGAGCTTGGATGATGTAAGAACAAGTATCTCAAGGGTATGTGAAGAAATTAAAAGTGAGCAATAGCCAGTAGCTTCCAGTTGGCCAGCCTATTTTAACTCAGGAAAATAAAAGGCATTGCTAACTAATTTTGGTCCCCTTCACAAGTGGAAAAATATTCAGAAGAAGATGAAGATACAGCAGTGACCCAAGAAGACACAATCCTTGCCCCGTGGAGCTTAAAATTCTGAGAATACTAAATAGGGGTCTTCTTGGCCAGATAATTCATTTCTATTTTCAGTTCCATGAATGTCCACCATATTATGAGCACTGAACAGAGAGGAGGATACTCATAAAGTTAATGAGCTTTTAGTTCACAGCTGCTTACTTTCACAGGCCCTTCCAAGGTTCTGTATGTGCTTCACAGGAATTTAAGGTGTAGCTGGATGCATGGAGAGCCACACCAACCAGCGGGTCAGTCTCTACATTCTGGGTCTGTGTGGAAGGCTGGTAGGTTGAATGTACTCTCTCAATTTTTGCTGGCCTCCAGTGACACCCTGCAACATGTGGAGCCTCCCCAGGTATCTGAAATCCAACTTTGGCGCCAAGGAGAAGGTTTGGAGTGAGATGCTCCACCATTCTCTACTCAGGGTTCTCCAGACAAAGGCCCCACCACCAGCTTCTCAAGCCCTGTCTTTTCCACTCAGGACACCAAATGGGATGCTGAGACAATGGCCAAAGGGTCAGCTGGAGCCCTGCCCAGTAACATCAAAGGTCTGGAGTCTCTAACGGCTTTTCTTTGGGCATGAAGCACCTCTGGAACAAGAGATTTCTTCAGCTGTGGCATGACCTATAGTTCTCAAGCTGAAAGATTATTTTCTAAGCCATTAATAACAAAAAACGTATTTCTATCTGCCATGCCAGAAGAAAAACAAAATTATCTTTCTATTCTCTTTACACAAAATACTATTATAAAGTTCTGGCTATCTGAGGAGTGGTCAAAGAGGATAAAGTCAAAAAAGTAGGGAAAAGAAGTGTTACATAGGTGGGTCAAACAGTGAAGTTATAATAGTAACAATAATTCTTAATACTCATGGTAATGATGCTATTTTTCTGGATGCTTTTTAAAGTTTGTAATTTGTTATGGTTTCTTCTCTTATTCTAAGTAGATATTTAGTCTTGGGCTTAATTTCATATTCTTTTTCATAAAGAGGGCTCCATATTTTATAAGCTTTGCAATAACCTGGATCTACCCTTGACCAAGTTCCTTTTCTTGAAGAGTGGGGCAGGAATCACTAAAATCACAAGAAACAAATTTTTACAACTTTTCTTTGCTCCATTAGATCCTTACCCTCTCCTACTTGATCTTGAATCTATTATAAAAGCTTAGAAGATTCAAATGCCAATAAGGAGTGTTCAAAATATCTAAATCCATAAGACTTGTCCGACCTGATCTCATTGAAAAAGCAAAGCAGTAACTCTGTCTTCCTAATTTGGAAGAAGACAGGTTTGCCTGGATCAGTTTTTGGAAGGGAATTACTTTAGAAATGCTGATCTCAAAAAAAAAAAAAAAAAAAAAAGAAGAGCATATCATTTCATTTGTATATTTCTTTTGAAATTAGTTATTAATATAGAGGCAGTCACTTTTGAACGTCTTGTACCATATCCCAACCCGTATTTTCCATCTATTCAGGAGGGAATAGCAAGGCTGAGAGCCAGCAAAGGGCAAAGAAATGACTGCCCATTTTGTTGCAACACCAAAAAACTCTCGATTTATCAGTGCATTTGGCATACTCTTTTTCGGTGGGGTGGGGAGGTGGTGATGGGCTGGTGGAAATAAAGACTTGTAAATTTTATAAATGCAAGTCCTCTAAAGTAGGCCAATTGGTCAGCTGCAAACTTGGCAGCATCGTGAAGCATGTGTGCTGGGCAGCTTCGGAACACGATGTTCTGTTTCACTTCTGAGAGCAGGGGAAAATGGAATAAGGGCTCAACCCAGGACAGAGAGCGAGAGAGAGCTCAGCAGAGACATGCGAAAGGGCCCAAAGACAAAGGAAACACTAAAGAATAAAAGCCCAACATCATTAGACTGCTGACCACAACACTGAAAAAAGAGAGAGAGAAAGAATGTAAAAGCATCTGAGAGAGGTGCTGTTGTTCTGATGCTTGCTGAAGCTAAGTTCTGGAAAATTCAGAGCAGTTGTGTGATTGATGATTAAAAGTAATAACTCAGTGTTTTATGTAAGAGTAATGACGAAATTTCGTAAAAGTTCTTGGAAATAATGCTAAATTTTATTGAGTCTATAAACCTTGAACCATAAAAAACGTGTGGCATAAAGGAAAAAAAAAGTTTCAAACACAGACTCCTATAGCTCACATTTAAAACGAACTTGCTAGGGCTTTTTTTTCCCCCACCTAAATTTACATTTCATATTGTTTTAATAAATATTTGGCTACTAAATAATAATATATAATTTATAAAAATAACAAAGTATTTGGCATATTTGAGTAGTCACCCTTCTCAGATATTTTCAAATGATTTATGAGTAAATAAACTAAAAAAGTGCAAAAAATATGGACTTGCATTAACAGTTCAACAAAAGCAGGTGTTAATAGTAAATTATACTTTAATTCATAAAACATTTTGTTTAATGGTACCAACTGCTCATATCTTGAGATTTGTTTTTTCTTTTAATTAAGTGATTTTGAATTATGTCATGGTGACATTCTATTAGAATCATTTATAACTGATAGCATGTAATGAATAACCTCACATATATTTGTCTTCAAATATCTGGTGTTATTATAAACTTGGAAGGACAGAGATCAAGCAAGTGATAATTGCTTAATTCCATATGTACACTGTCATTTAAACATATTAACTTGAAAATAAATTCTTAAGGAATATCTCCATCTTGATTTATTGCACAGAAGTTCAAGTATAAATGCAAAAATGGTTATTACTTAGTGGCACCTCTTCTTCCTCCATGTATATGCCAAAAGAGAAAGACAAAAGAAAAAAAAAAGCCACCTATTTATTAGTGTAAAAAAGAGACTATGGTGGCCAAAAGACTCAGCTGGTCTTTGTAAAGGAGTTTATAGCTTTCAGCTGAAATCTCTAAGTGAGAATTCTCATTCCCAGCTGCTGGCTCCCCGGGAGCTCTTGGTGGCCTCTGACCTCATTTCCATGGAGACAGAGGTGGGAAGGGTAAAAAATAAGTTAAGGGGGAAACTTTTCTTAAGGCAGTATTTTCAAATCCGCACTTCTCCAATACTGATAACTGTCCAAGTTAAAAGTGGCCACACATCACTATTGAAATCACTTTCAGTTTTTCAAGGGTGAATGGTCAAAAATCAGGTATTTGATTGTAAATATGCATTTGCAGAAATAAAAGAAAATACCTGCCCTATTTGATACTGTTTAATTGAAGCTCTAAATGAAGGCAAAATGGCTGCTAACATTCAACAATGGAGAGAGAATTCTAGCATGTTTCGGGGTCTGGTTTGTGGCCGAGTGCTGTGAATGGTGTATGTCAGAGTTCTGCAGACCTCTGTACCTGTGGGGGTTGATGCTCCCTTAAACATCAGAAAAGTGGGATCTTTGTTAGGAGAACTTAAAAAGGGATGATTCTCCTCACATATCAATTATTCCATCCCCTTGCCTATCAGCCTTTGTTCCTGACCATTTAACTGAAGCTAATAGAAGTTATCACGACACTACAATAATTACTGCTATACCTGGCTACCAACAGCTTTTTTTTTTTTTTTTTTTTTAGTTATTACTGCATTCCCGCTACTGTATGATGTGTTTTCTCACTTTACTGTAGTCTCTTAAAAAAACCCTTTTTATCTGGGAACAATTCAAATATACACAAAAGCGGAGAAAATCAAATGTTGAGCCCCATGTACCCATCACTTTCTCATGGCAATCATCAATTCATGATCACTTCTGTTTTATTCATACCCCCACGCATTGTTACCTTTACTTTATTTTTTGAAGCAAATCTTATATATTTTTATCCATGAATATTTTAGTTTGTATGTATAGAATATAGGACCCATTAAAACTAAACACAATAGGCTGGACACAGTGGCTGAAGCCTGTAACGTCAGCATTTTGGAAGGCCGAGGCAGGCGGATCCTTTGAGCCCAGGAGTTAGAGCAATGTGGCAGAACTCCATCTCTACCAAAAGAAAGAAAAAAAAAAGCCAGGGTGTGCTGGCACCTGCCTGTAGTCCCAGTTACTCGGGAGGCTGAAGTGGGAGAATTGCTTGAGCCCAGGAGGCAGAGGTTGCCGTGAGCGTAGAGATTACACCACTGCACCCTGGCCTGGGCAACAGAGTGAGACTCTGTCTCTAAAAAATAAAAATAAACTCAGTATGATTATCACACCTAAAAAATCAAGAATTTCCTAATATCAACAAATATCAAGTTAGTGAGTCTGCTTTCTGAATTATTATTGTTGTTGTTATATTACTATTATTCACATTTTACAAATACAAAAACTGAGGGAAAGGTAAGTTTAAAATCCTGCACAATATCTCACAGAAGATATGGAGGCAAGCCTGGGTTAAAATCCAGATACAGGCCAGGCACGGTGGCTCATGCCTGTAATCCCAACACTTTGGGAGGCCAAGGCGGGAGGATCACAAGGTCAGGAGTTCAAGACCAGCCTGGCCAATATGGTGAAACCCCGTCTCTACTAAAAATACAAATATTAGCTGAGCGTGGTGGTAGGCTCCTGTAGTCCCAGCTACGCAGGAGGCTGAGGCAGGAGAATCACTTGAACCCGAGAGGCAGAGATTGCAGTCATCTGAGATTGTACCACTGTACTCCAGCCTGGGCTACAGAGCGAGACATCGTGTTAAAAAAAAAAAATCCAGATATAGCTGAATACAAAGCCTGTGTTTAGTTGGGTAAGTAAGCTCCCAAAGTCACAAGGGTAACAGTCATAAAATAACGATAGCTAACTTTTTTTGTTCTTAGGATGACTAAACTTTGTTCTAACTCCTTGTTTTAACTCATTTGATTTTCACTATAACCCTTTGAGGTAGGCGCTGTTATTCCCATTTTACAGATGAGGAAATGAAGGAACACAGGAGTTAGGCAACAGCTAGCAAGCGGTGCCTCCAGTCAGGGGCACATTCAGTCACTTTATTCACTGGCTTTTCTTCTCATATATCTTCATAGCTATGAATCTATGCACCTAAATATCTACTTATTTGAATAGATAATATATTCTCATGGCTCAAAACTCAAGAGGTTCAAAATGGTACACATGGAAAAATCTGTGTTACCTCTGTCCCAGCCATCCAGTTTCTATCCCCAGAGGCATCAATATTTTCAGTTTCCTGGGTATCCTTTTGTAGATATCTTATGCACATACAGGTAAATTCATATCCTTCTCCTCCTTTTTTTTTTTCGATACAGAATCTTGCTTTGTAATCCTGGCTGGAGTGCAGTGGCACAATCTCAGCTCACTGCAACCTCTGCTTAGGTTCAAGCGATTCTCCTGCCTCAGCCTCCCAAGTAGCTGAGATTACTGGTACTCACCATCACGCCTGGCTAATTTTGTATTTTTAGTAGAGACGGGGTTTCACCAGGGCAACAGAGCGAGACCCTATAATGATTTTTAAAAAAAGGAGTCTTGAACTCCTGACCTCAAGCAATCCACCTGCCTTGGCCTCCCAAAGTGCTGGGATTGCAGGCGTGAGCCACCACTCCCAGCGTCCTCCTATTTTTACATGGAAGGCAGCATACTAGACAAAGGTTCTGCATTTACGGTTTTTTGCTTAGCATATTTTGGAACTTCATCACTCTCTTTTACACAGACTCCATGCTACTCCAACCTGCCCATTCATGTTGGCAAGCACACCTAGGTCTGAGTTTCTAAGTCTTTAAATTTTAACTGCCATGTAAATATTTAATGTTGTATTGGAACTTCCACGTTTTCCCAGCTCAGACTTTGAGCCTGCCTAAGCCTCTTTAAAATCAATTCATTCTGCTATCATTGCTTCCAACAATGGCCTGAAACTGACTCTAAAAGCAAAGCACATTGACTCATGTTCCCTGAGATCCTAGCAAAGTTTTATCTAAAAATAATCCAACGTTAGGCTGGGCGCGGTGGCTCACGCGTGTAATCCCAACACTTTGGGAGGCCGATGTGGGTGGATCACGAGGTCAGGAGATCAAGACCATCCTGGCTAACGTGGTGAAAAACCGTGTCTACTAAAAATACAAAAAATTAGCTGGGGCATGGTGGTCGCGGGCGCCTGTAGTCCCAGCTACTCCGGAGGCTGAGGCAGGAGAATGGCGTGAACCCGGGAGGCGGAGCTTGCAGTGAGCCGAGATCGCGCCACTGC
>NW_012118376.1:10287838-10306298 GCF_000951035.1 Colobus angolensis palliatus
AAAAAAAAAAAGACAGGAAAGAAAGAAAAAGAAAAATTGGAGTATATAGATGTGAAAGTGAGATGGTAGAAATGAATTAAAAGGTAGGTGGACTAAAATTCGCAATTATGATACTATCAGATTGAACTTTTTTAAAAGGTAATTTACTATTTTACAAATGCCACATTCAGCCAAAACTTAAGTGCAGAGAAAGATTTAAAGTCAAAAGATGGAAAACTAGACAATAAGGAGATATCCAAAGAAAGTTAGCAAGACTATTTTAGTATCAAAGTAGACTTTAAGCCTGAAAGCCTTTACCAAATATAGTGAAATAGTTTTAATTGATCGGGAAGATATGACCACTCTAATTCATACAGTGCAATAATATGGCTTCAGAATATATAAAATAAATATGAAAAGAGCTACAAGGAGAAACTGACATGACAAATCCGTTGTCACACTAGATCTGCAGTTCTCAAACTTCAGGGAGCATTCGAATAACTTTGATGGCTTGTTAAAACACAGATTGCAGCCAGGTGCAGTGGCTTTGAGGGGCTGAGGTGGGCAGATCACTTGAGATCAGGAGTTTGAGACCAGCTTGGCCAACATGGTTAAGCCCTGTCTCTACTAAAAATACAAAAAATAGCTAGATGTGGTAGTTCATGCCTGTAATCCCAGCTATTCAGGAGGCTGAGGCAGGAGAATTGCTTGAACCTTTGGGGCAGAGGTTGCAGTGAGCCAAGATGGTGCCCTGCACTCCAGCCGGGGTAACAGAGCAAGACGCCATCTCAAAGAAAAGCAAAAACCAAAAGAAGAAAAAAACAAAAAACACAGATTACTGGGTCCTACCCTGAGAGTTACGAGTTTTTGATTCTGTAGGTTGAGTGGGGCCTGAGAATTCACATTCCCAGAATGTTCCCCCCTTGAGAACCAGTACTGCACAGAAGTCCTGCACATATACACCAAGAAAGTTTATAGTATAGTATAGGAAGTATATATAAGAAAGTTTATAGAAGCATTGACCATCACAGAAAAGTATTGACAACAACCCATAATGGCAATCAACAACAGAAACAATAAATAACTCATAGTATATTAAGACAAGTGGACATTATATAGTAGTGACAAAGAATGAACTACAGCTTCATGCATCACTATAGCTAATTATCACAATGTTTGAGCAAAAGAAGAAAATTTGAGAAAAATAAAGTTCCAGGGAAAGCAAATTAAAACATTGTTTAGGGAATATCTAGTTATGATAAAATCATAAAGAAAAGCAAGAAAAGGAGTAACCCAAAATAGGATAGCAATTTTCTCTGTAGGGTGGGGTGAGAAGATGCAGTCATGAAGAGTAATGTTCTATTTCTTAAGCTAGGAGGTGAGTTATTGGATGTTTGTTTTATTCTAAGTTGTAAGGATAAATGATGCATACTTTTTGTATCTAAGGTAGATCTCTCAAAAACGCTAAAAGGTAATGAAACTAGATCATATATAGGAAGCAGCAATCACTTCCAATTGAAAAGGGCAAAAGTAGGTTCCACAGGGAATTGGGTTTTGAGCTATTATCAAAAATTTGATAGGCAAAGCTCTGGAGGCAGAAGGGGAGAAAGAAATTTTTTTAACTTTGGCCAAATGGCATAATCAAATCATAAGAAGTAGACCAGTCTGTCCAGAAAGAATTGTTCATATGGGATATGTCTTTTTTTTTTTTTTTTTTTTAGACAGAGTTTGGCACTGTTGCCCAGGCTGGAGTGTAATGACTCGATCTCAACTCACTGCAACCTCCGTCTCCCGGGTTCAAGCAATTCTCCTGTCTCAGCCTTCCGAGTAGCTGGGATTATAGATGTCCGCCACCACGCCTGGCTAATTTTTATATTTTTTAATAGAGATGGGGTTTCATTATGTTGGCCAGGCTGGTCTTGAACTCCTGACTTCATAATCTGCCCCGTCTTGGCCTCCCCAAGTGCTGGGATTATAGGTGTGAACCACAGTCCCTGGCCCAAATTCTTAATTCAATTAACCATATATGAATTTTGAGAAGACAGGACACATTGCAGATACATTCTTACGGGAGGAGGTCAAAGAAAGTCTGATGTGTGGCTGCTCTCTGTCCCTGCACAGAAAAAATTCAAATAGTATATACAGTTTACCACAAACTTTTAGGCAAAAACCTGGTTATGTAGTCAGATCCATCTATGCAAAAAGTAAAACATCTTTGACTTACTTATTTATAATTTTTATTAGGTAATTTGAGGTAATGTATGCATGCATTTTTAACTTGATCACTCTATAAGGCCTATAAGGAAAAAGAATTAATCTTGTCTAAACCTACCCATTCTTGAGTTCCACTACCTAGAGGAACTACTTTCAACTTTCAGGCTCTTCTGATTTTAAATTCCATTTTTGAAGAAACATACCTATATTACTACTTCTTGATTTAGACATGATTAGATTAGAATTAGATTTAGAATTAGAATTAGAATATATTAGAATCTATTAGATTAGGATTTAGTTCTTTCATAACTACGATCCCTAGACTTTACTGCACACAATTACTTCTTCATCTTTATGTTCCCAACATAAATCTTTCACAATTTTTGGCCAAATCAGAGTACAGTATTTGCATTATTTTGATCATGTAAGTATTGTTCTCAGTTAAGCCATGTGGTACCCTGTGAACATACTTTTTTCCTTGTATAACTTCTAAATTGTACAGGGGTTAATTGCTTATTTTGTACTTATAATTTTCTGTTTACATAGCAATAAGTTATCCCCAAATTTTCCATTCAAGTGTCTAACATGCCCCTCAATATTGTCCAATTTAATTGGTAATTTCTATGTTCCAGTTTTCCCCACTGGAAGACATCCCTCTTGGGGAACTCCATCTTCTTATTACAATCTGTCTTACTGAAGACTTGTTATCCCTGGACTTCCTTGACTATCATCCTAGAAATTCTCATCACTTCTTTCTTCCGTGGGATACCATCTTCCTTGTTTCTCCTGTGTGCTTAGGGTGGGGCTTGTCATATGGTAGGCCTTTCTGTACACAAGGCCCATCTGGTTCTTTGTGGAATCCCGAAAGCCAGTTATCTTTAAGATTTATCTCTTGGGCTTATCAGCTTTCTCAGACAGAATCATTCAGTTGCCTGACGGTAGGGGTGTGCATAAAGACTGGCAGCCAGCGTTTTGGAAAGGCCTTGGGGAAGGGGTGGATTTACTCTTCAGTATGCAGAAGTTTCCTTAATCACTCTGTTTTCAATAAAGAGCCTTACTTTCACCTTCAAAAGTTCCAGGGTTCTAAAAAATTGCCCTCTCCAGTCTAAATGGGTGAAGGTTGAAAGTCCTATCATCAGATCATAAAACTACCAAGATTGTAAAAGAGGTCAATCAGTTAGGTTTTATAGTCAACAAATATTTATTGAGTGCCTAATTTGAACAAGGCATTGTGTTAGAAATTGAGAGAATGCATACTTCCTTACCAAATGCCTTGGAACTGGGATCTATTCTTTGAGACAAAAAAAAAAAAAAAAAAGAATCAAGTTTTCTACAAATCCCAGAAAGTAGTGCTCACACACAAGGTTTTGAAACTCATTACTCCAAGAGGGTCTAGGCCAAATGTGGAAACGGTTTCAAAAAATATATAGGAAAGTACCTAACTGTCAGCTCCATCAAGACCAACTAAAATGTTGTAGAAATATTTCTAATCTCTGAGACTCTTGAAAAAGAGAGCAAATAGGTCTTTCAACAATTTCTTTTTTTTTTTTTTTTTTTGAGACTGAGTCTCGCTCTGTCACCCAGGCTGAAGTGCAGTGGTGTGATCTCAGCTCACTGCCACCTCTGCCTCCTGAGTTCAAGTGATTCTCCTGCCTCAGCCTCCTGAATAGCTGGGATTACAGGCATCCACTACCACACCTGGCTAATTTTTGTATTTTTACAAAAATTATTGGCCAGGCTGGTCTCGAACTCCTGACCTCAAGTGATCCACCTGCCTCAGCTTTCCAAGTGCTGGGATTACAGGCATGAGCCACTGTGCCCAGTAGTCTTTCGACAGTTTTGATTGGTAGTGAGAGGTATGTTCCTGGAATGCTACATGCAGTTCCTAGAATATACTAAATTCTACCTTGAAGAAGTGTATCTACTATTGTGCAAGTCTGTCAGCAGATATTTTCTATATCATTCAATTTAAGTGTGGAGCGAAATGATCTTCATACACCAGCAATTCTCAAAGTGTAGTCTTTGGGCCTCTGGGGATCCCCAAGGTCAAAACTAGCTCTTATAGTAATACTAAGACATCGTTTGCCTTAGTATTATTAATAAAAGCCTTTCTCATTGTGTTGATATTTACATCAATGGTGTTTGTGCTTTAGTGTAAACCATAACAGCAGCATAAAACTATGCCGGCAGATACTGTATTCTTCACCACAAGGCTCTTGCAGAAAAAAAAAAAAAACCAACAGTTTCACTGTTTCATTTAAGAATGTCTTTGAGTGCTGACTTCAGCAGCACATATACTAAAATTAAAATAATACAGAGAAAATTAGCACAGGCCCTATGCAAGGATGACATACACATCTGTGAAGCCTTCTATATTTTTAAAAAAGAATGTCTTTGAAACAGCATTAAAAAAACTTCTTAAATCTCAACCATTATGTACACTTTAAAAATATTCTGTGTGACAAAATGGGAACTGCACAGAAAACGCTGCGCGCTGTGGCTGCATGCTGAAGTATGACGGTCGGTGTGAGGAGAAGTGCATGTTTAATTGTACGAGATATAAGCTGAAGAGCCGTTTTTCACAATACACATTTTTTTTTTTTACTTGAAAGAACAACTGACAGACAAGTTATAGTTATTCCTACTTGAGTATTTGTCAGACATTTTCTCAAAAATTAATGAAGTGAGTCTGTCACTTCAAGGAAAACAACCAGCGGTATTTGTTGCCAGTGATAACATTTAAGCTTTCAAGTGAAATTAGAATATCAGAAAATTCATATTCACCACTGTGGGTTTGACAACATCCTAATACTTAAGGCTTTGCTGATGAGATTGGTGATGACAACAATTGTGATTTGGAAAAAAAAAAAAAAATGTTTTTAGAGAAGGGGTCTCACTATATTGCCCAGGCTGGACTAGAACTCCTGGGCTCAAGAAATTCTCCCACATAAGCATCCCAAGTAGCAGGGACTACAGGTGAACCTGACTGTGTCCAGCTAATAATTGTAATTTTTTAAAATATTAAAATAATAATAATAACATTGATAATAAAACATGTCAAATTTGGGAAGAACAAGGTAACTCAGTGAACCAGTATTTTCCAAATGACCAATGCATGGGTGAACAATCCATTCGAAGTGAAAGATAGAAGAATTTTAATCTGACAAGCAACATTTAAGAAACTACTACTTGGTGATTTTGGGGTAATATTAAAGAAAAACATCCACAACTATTTGAAAAGGTTGTTAAAATACTTCTCCATTTTCTAACTATACATATATCAGCAGAATGAAAGAAGTGGTAGACATGAGAATCCAGCTGTCTTCTATTAAGCCAGACATTAAGGTTTTTATTTATTTATTTTTAAATTTTACTTTAAGTTCTGGGATACATGTGCTGAACGTGCAGGTTTGTTACATAAGTATACATGTGCCATGGTGATTTGCTGCACCTATCAATCTGTCATCTAGGTTTTAAGCCCCACATGCATTAGGTATTTGTCCTAATGCTCTCCCTGCCCTTTCCTTCGATCCCTGACAGACCTCAGTGTGTGATGTTCCCCTCCCTGTGTCCATGTGTTCTCATTGTTCAACTCCCACTTGTGAGTGGGAACATGCCGTGTTTGGTTTTCTGTTCCTGTGTTAGTCTGCTGAGGATGATGGTTTCCAGCTTCATCCATGTCCCTGCAAAGGACATGAACTCTTTCTTTTTCATGACTGCATAGTATTCCATGGTGTATATGTGCCACATTTCCTTTACCCAGTCTATCACTGATGGGCATTTGGGTTAGTTCCAAGTCTTTGCTATTGTGAATAGTGCTGCAATAAACATACAGGTGCAGGCAGACATCAAGGTTTTTGCAATGATGTCACAATGCTATGTTTGTCACTATTAAAAAATATATAGTTAATTTTAATCAAATATGCAGTGATTCCCAATTTTGGATGATATTGCCCAACCTCCCCTCCAGGGACGCTGGGCAATATTCGAAGACATTTTTGGTTGTCACATTGGGTGGAGGTGGCAGGAAAAGTGCTGCTGGCATCTAGTGTGTAGGGGCCAGGGATGCTACTGAACATCTTATAATGTACAGAACAGCTCCCACAACAAAAGTTATCCAGCACAAAACATCAATAGTGCAGAGGTTGAGAAGTCCTAGACTAAATTATAGAAGAGAGATACGAAAGCTGTCTATCAAAACGAAACAATGAAGCCAAATCACCTAAATGTATGTATCCAAAATGCTGCATTTTTAGATCAAGATGCATACAGATTAGAGTAAGATACTAGGTTTAAGTCATGAAAACTGTTTTTTGATTCACCAGAGAGAATAGTCTGTAATTTTTTTTTGCGGGGGTGGGGGTGGGTACTGAGTCTTGCTCTGTCACCCAGGCTGGAGTGCAGTGATGTGATCTGAGTTCACCGCAATCTCTGCCTCCTGGGTTCAAGTGATTCTCCTGCTTCAGCCTCCTGAGTAGCTGGAACTACAGGCACGTGTCAACACACCCTGCTGATTTGTGTAGTTTTAGTAGAGACAAGGTTTCACCATGTTGGCCAGGCTGGTCTCAATCTCCTGACCTCAGGTGATCCACCTGCCTTGGCCTCCCAAAGTGCTGGGATTACAGGTGTGAGCCACTGCGCCTGACCTCACTCTGTATTTTTCTTTCTTTCTGTTTTTTTGAGATGGAGTCTAGCACTGTCACCCAGGCTGGAGTGCAGTGGTTGCGATCTCGGCTCACTGCAAGCTCTGCCTCCCAAGTTCACGCCATTCTCTTGCCTCAGCCTCCCAAGTAGCAAGGACTACAGGCGCCTGCCACCATGCCTGGCTAATGTTTTATATTTTTAATAGAGACAGGGTTTCACCGTGTTAGCCAGGATGGTCTTGATCTTCTGACCTTGTGATCTCTCCGCCTCAGCCTCCCAAAGTGCTGGGATTACAGGTGTGAACCACTGTGCCTGGCCCTCAGTCTGTAATTTTCTACAGGAAAATATAGGGCTAATTTTTAAGCTCTGGTTTATCATTAAAACTAATAGTGTTTTAGAAATTGATTCTATCTCATGTTCAACATATAACTCATGTGTGGTATTGTAATCGGAATTTGTATTTCTGAATACATAGCAAATGTGAGGCCAGCGAATGTGAGCATGAACTAAAAGACACAGTAGTTATAGCACTCTGTACTCTGGGCTTTGACTTAAGACATCTTCTAAGGTTCCCCAAGCATCCATAAAATACAAGACTTAAAGCATTAGTAAGATGTCATGTTTTTGAAAACTAGAATAGTACTAGAGAATGAAGCTAGTTAATGATTGTTGGACAAATTAATGACATCATTTTGGTAAGAGAGGATTTATATAACTCCTAAAATCTCACCATAGGTGGGATCATTATATCAGTCAACTAGTCATATCTACGTGTGGTTTAATTATATCTTCCCAACTATTACTGCTCATCCCGCAATATGTTGAAGTCCTAACCCCAATACTTATGAATGTGACTTTATTTAAAAATTGGGTCTTTGTAGATGTAATCAAGTTAAAATGAAGTCCTACTGGATTAAGATGGGCCCTAAACCAATCACAGGTGTATTTATAAGGACTGACAGATTTGGAGACACACACACACAGAGGGAAGAAGGCCACATAAAGAAAGTCAGAAGCAGAGACTGGAGTGAAATAGCTACCAGCCAAGAATGCCCAGCATTTCTAGGAGCTGCCAGCAGCTAGGAAGTGGCAGGGCAGGATTCTTTCCTAGAACCTTCAGAGGGATCATGGCCCTGCCAATTTTGGACTGATAGAACTGTAATGCAATACATTTCTGTTGTTTTAAGCCACCGAGTTCATGGTATTTTGTTACAGCAGCCCTAGAAAATGAATAAGCCTACCAGTCTATACCAAAGCCTCTTCTTCAAACCTTTTGCAGCTGGTTTAATGGTCTTGGGCTGACAGAGTCCAGTGATGGGGCACTCACTATCTAACAGAACAGGCAGATTCATTGCCGGCTGGTTTTAAAAGTTACAGAGTTCTTCCTTATAATGAAGAGACAGACATGTCTGCTTGGTTGTTTACATTGTTTGTTATCTATTTATTTGGTTAGTTAGAGACGGAGTCTCTCTCGGTTGCCAGACTGGAGTGCAGTGGCGCGATCTCGGTTCACTGCAAACTCCGCCTCCCTGGTTCGAGGGATTCTCCTGCCTCAGCCTCCTGAGTAGCTGGGATTACAGGCGCACACCACCATGTCTGGCTAATTTTTGTATTTTTAGTAGAGACGTGGTTTCACCATGTTGGCCAGAATGGTCTCGATCTCCTGACCTCATGATCCACCCGCCTCGGCCTCCCAAAGTGCTGGGATTACAGGCATGAGCCACCACGCCTGGCTACATTTAAAAATTTTTATGAACAGTCTAGAATTCTGTCATCTATAATACATACCATGATATATTTTGGCAAATGACTCACTGAAAGTTCATCTTGTTCAAAGACAGGAACTGAAATCCCAAAAGGTCAAATCAAGGCTCTGGTTACTGACCATCTACAAAGCGAGCAGGTAGCTCAACTGGGTGAAGTCTCCCCTTGAGCTCAAAGGAAAAATTGTGGCTACCACGAATGAGAATGGGTGGCATCACCTCAAATCATTCACATTCAGTTTTAAAGAAGTTTGCAGAGAGAATTAGGCCCACAGGTTGGGGGCCCAGTTTATAAAAAGGATAAGCAACTTTTAAGCTTTACAAATTTGGTAGCCAAAATAGGATTAGAATCGAGTTCCATATGAAAGAAAACCTCCGGTGGTTCTGTGACTCAACGCAGAGTGCCTTCTCTGAGCACGGCATTGGAATAACCATCATTTAATCCATTGTATACTGTCCCTTGTGACGGGAGCTCTTAATAAGGTGTTTAATAAAAGCTCACAAATTAGTTTACTCCCATGCCATTGTATCCTTCTTTCACGGCAATTGAATTTCTATTTATAATAAATTCACTCAGTATTCACGTGGGCGATGCATGTATTTCAAAATGTTCAGCTGTAATTTGGATCTAATTAGTTGACACTTTGAGTACTGCCAAAAGTTTTTTTTTCAGGAGTGAATTGGCTGTTTCAACAACAAATTCTCAAAAACATCTGTAGAATAAAACCAACTAACGAAAGTATTGAAAGTATTTATGTTACAGTTTTTCCCTGTGACATAAGGGGACATTCCATTTTATGTGCTTTGCATTTATTGCAAGAGCTTGGGCCACAAGATCCTCTGTGGGATGGGCTTTCCTCATCATCATCGTGTCTTGTTTCTCTTTTCTTTGTTCCCTTAAATTTACAAGGTGCTTTAGATGGAAAATTCAATAGCCTGATGGGACACTTTGTTTTGCATCTCGACCTCTCATTATCTTTAGACTTGGCCCTCCATATCCACAAATTTAAAGGATTTTGACCAACAGTGGGTTGAAACATTCAAGAAAAAAAAACAACAGTAAAATTGCAAACAAAAAACCAATACAGTGTAACAACTATTTACATAGCAGTTTACACTGTATTAGATATTATAAGTTATCTAGAGATGACTTAAAGTATAAGAGAGGATGTGGATAGGTTTGATGCAAACACTATGCCAATTTGTATCACAGACTTGAGCATCCCAGATTTTGGTATCTGAGAGGATCCTGGAACTAATCCAGTCCCCTGGATACCGAGGGCCAACTTTAGTTAATAATGAAAAGCAAGGATGATAGCCACACAGGAAATCACTTTGAATGTGGAAGAATGCTGACAACAGAGCAGGTTTTGGTTGATTATAATGAAAGTGTTGAAGGTGATGATGAGGAAAATAACAGCAGCCAACAATGATGGCACTTACTATGCTCCAGTAATGGAACTAGATATGTTATTTCATCTGACCCTCTTAACAACTCTGTGAAGTAGGTATGTATTATCCCCATCTTGAAGATGGGAAAACTGGGACTTTGGAAGGTTAAGCTACTTCCTCAAGGTCTCAGAGCTAGTAAGTTGAGGGCCACCGTTGAAAGCCTGTTCTATCTATCTTGCAGAGTCCATGCCCTTAATCATTATATGACATGGACTTAACTGTTTTATGAAACAACATATGGGTGTGTAGTAAAATTCATATTTCTGCTGTGTATACTAGTGTGTATATTCTATATTTCTACAATGCTGTCATTTCATTCACTGCCTTCCTGATTTAGACAAGAGGCAAACTAGCTTTCCCAGGGTAAGAACAATTACATAAAGTGAAAATCTGGCTCGAAAGTCACGGAGAAAGTAGGCATTCAAGAGAATGTGACCTTCTAGGTCAGTGTCTTCTAGCTAGAGGCTACAAAACCCCAAGGCAATTATCTCAGCAACTTAGGCACCACTCTTCAAGTTTTAATTCCATATTTGAGTGAGGGGTAATTTTGTCCAAATATTGTTTCAATTATTCATTTTGATATGCTAGTAAAAGGAAGCAGACCTATTTCTAAAAATCTGATAACTAGATCATCCCACCACCCTACTGGGCTCTGAGATTTGGGGTCAGACTCCAAGGCCCAGTATGTATGTATGTGTGTGTGTGTGTATATATATATATATATTTTTTTTTTTTTGAGATGAAGTTTTGCTCTTGTTGCCCAGGCTGGAGTGCAATGGCTCAATCTTGATTCATTGCAATCTTCACCTCCAGGGTTCAAGCGATTCTCCTGCCTCAGCCTCCCAAGTAGCTGGGATTATAGGATGCGCCATCATACCTGGCTAATTTTTCTTTTCTTTTCTTTGTAGTTAGTAGAGACAGGGTTTCAGTATGCTGGTCAGGCTGGTCTTGAACTCCTGACCTCAGGTGATCCACCTACCTCAGCCTCCCAGAGTGCAGGGATTACAGGTGTGAGCCACCATACCCGGCCGGCACCGTGCATTGTATAAGAACTCTAGAGTCAGGTTGTCTGCATTAAATTACCAGCATTGTCACTTGCTAGTTGCATGATCTTGGATAATTCTTAATGTTTCTTTATGTTTCAGTTCCATTCTCTTAAAACAGGTAATAGTTGTAACTCCTCATAGAGTTGTTGGGTAGATTAAATTAATTTATACATGTAAAACACTTGGAAGAGTGTTTGACATACAGTGAGGGTCCTTAAGTACTAGCTGGCATCATCATTATTGTCAGCATCACCATCACCATCACCATCACCATTACCATCACCATCGCCATCACCATTGCAGGAATCTAAGTGTTTGACCCCTTTGTTTTCACTGTGGAAAACTACATAGTCCCAAAGATCTTCATTTATAGTCCCCAATTCCTTAGGGAAGTTATAATTGGTATTAGGACTTTAGTAATTATTTATGTTTGTACTCAACAGCAATAATTTTCAGGATAATGTGACAGACAGGCTCCAAATCTAACTTTCATGGAATTATCTTTTTGAAAAGTAATCAGTAAAGAAGTTTGTTTTTTAAGAAGTTACTTTTGGCTAAGGATAATGTTTATAAATCATACAGCACAGCAGCTGGCACATAATAGGCACTCAGCAAATGTCACTGTCACTGCGATTAATGTAGCATGTTCATATCTGTTTTGTCATCCTTATTAGTACTTTATCACATAGGTTACTTTTCTGTTGTGAATATAGTATTTGTTAGAATTTCTGAACACTGAAAATGCTGACTTTTTAAAGTAGAGGAATCATCATTTCTCCTTCTCTAACTTTCTGGCTAAAATATCTCCCTTGTCCTCTTCTACAAGTCTAGAATTAGAGAAACTGAACCTGGGTGTGAAAGAGTAAATCAGTTAGAGCGCATTCACCCTCCACAATAGCATTCTGTTGGGAGGTGCTTATACCAGAGCTTCCAATTTCAGGTTCATCAACAGATCCTGTCTCCTATGTTATTGTGGATGTTGTTCTATTAACATCAGCTCAAAGTAAGTAAGCATATAAAAGGATTCAAGTTTCAGCCCTTTTTTCATTATGAGAAACGGCAAGCTCTAGGAATAGGCCCACTGGGATAAATAACCTGCTATAAGGACATTTCTGGCCGGGCACAGGAGCTCACGCTTGTAATCCTAGCACTTTGGGAGGCCGAGATGGGCAGATCAATATGGCGAAACCCTGTCTCTTCTAGAAATACAAATATTAGCCGGGCATAGTGGCGCATGCCTGTAATCCTAGCTAGTCGGGAGGCTGAGGCAGTAGAATCCCTCTGACCTAGGAGTTGGAGGTTGCAGTGAGTCGAGATTGTGCCACTGTATTCCAGCCTGGGTGACACAGCCAGACTCTGTCTCAAAAAAAAAAAAAAAAGAAAAGAAAAAGAAAAAAAAAGACATTTCCTTTACATGAGCAGACGTATTTTATCTTCATATTTTACTGGAAAATACTGTTTCTATAGTGAGTCTTTTGACTGTTGCATCGCTCATTACTTTCAATGTAATTTAAAATAAGTTTGTTGCTAAGTATTGCATATTAGTTTCAAGAAAAAATAAGGAAATAAGAAAAAAAACATAATTATAATCATGTGTAATACCACCATGAAAACAAACTACTGTTAACATTATTGCATATAGTCTTATAGATTATGTGTGCATGATCTTTTTATTTGTTTCCATTATGTATATTTTGGGACATTTTGAAGGTTTTAATTTTTATGTAATCACCCCACTTCTCCTTCATAGCCTCTCTATTTGTATCATACTTGTCCCTGCCCACGTTAAGATTGTAACACTATTCAGTTGTATTTTTATCTACTACTATTATGATTTTATTCCTTTCATTAAAATTTTTAATCAATTTGAAATTAGTTTGGTTTATGAGCCATAAACCACATTTTAAGTTTATCCGAATGGCTGGCCTGCTGCTTAGGCACCACTCACTAAATAATCCATCATGCCTTGTTGACTTGAGGTGCACCTTGATGGAATAGTAAGTTCATATATAACCTAAGACTTGTTTTGGTACTTTACATTTATTCCATTTTATTGATTCATCTGTCTGTTCCTGCATAGAAGCACATTTATTAATTATTATTAATTTAGTGGGTATTTTTATGAAAATTTGGCAATTATATTTATACAGGTTTAATCATGGGTATTCTACCTTTCCCTTTTTAGAAACATTAACTCACTTCAGTGTTTTCACAGGTAATATATGCACAATGTATAAATTCAAATGATACAAGAATGTAAAATGTGGTAAGTGAGTCTTCTTCCCTTACTTTCTCTGCCAGTTACTTCCCTACTCTGGAAGCAATTGCTATTTTTTCATATATCTTTCTAGTGCTATTCTATGTGTATGTAAGCATAGAAATAAGATATTAAGATGACACTTTCAGCTAAGGGTCTAAGATGGTAGATATTAGATATTCAGATACCAACGTGAGTGCCATATAAAAATAGAAATCTTCAATGGAAACACTCAGAAACCAGTTTCATGAGCCTTAAATTTCTTAGCCAGACTGAGGATATGCAATGGTAGGCTACTGGCAAAGAATAAAGTGAAGTAGAGCTATGATTGTGAAGATAATTTCTTTGGATAAAACTGTGGTGTATGTTGCATTTCCTACCAACGTCAGGCCTAGAGAGAAGAGCCTTCCACAGCAGTACTTTTGAGAGTTTGATTTGTGGCCTTGCTGGGTGGCAGACACCAAGAACAGTGTTTCACTATCGCCTGAGAACCAGGGGCAACAGATGGGCTGGCTACTGATAGTGAAGCCATGGGATTGTGGGCCGTGTGGGTTGGGTTTGCATGCTCAGAGCTTGTCAAGGCAAAATATGTGTGAGTGATTTTCCTGCAGCAGATGTGAGCCATGCAGAGGAGATGGATAGAGATAGAGATAGAGAAAGAGAAAGTTTTGTAAGGTCATTAGTCCATTTGTGCTGCCATAACACCAATACTTAAGACTGGGTCTTTTATAAACAATATATTTTTATTTCTCACAGTTCTGGAGGCTGAAAATCTAAGATCAAGGTGCTGGCAGGTTTGGTGTATGCTGAGCACCTGGTCTCTCTTCTTCCACGACGGTGCCTTGTTGCTATGTCCTTGCATGGTGGAAAAAGGAAGGGCAAGAGAGGCACACACTCTCTGAAACCTCCTTCTTTTCTTTGTTTGAGATGGAATTTTGCCCTTGTTGCCCAGACTGGAGTGCAATGGCGTGATCTTGGCTCACCGCAACTTCTACCTCCTGGGTTCAAGTGATTCTCCTGACTCAGCCTCCTGAGTAGCTGGGACTACAGGTACCACCACACCCAGCTAAGTTTTTATTTTTAGTAGAGACAGAGTTTCTCCATGTTGGTCAGACTGGTCTTGAACTCTTAACCTCAGGTGATCTGCCTGCCTCTACCTCCCAAAGTGCTGGAACTTGAAACCTCTTTTGAAAGGGCATTAACCCATTAGTTAGAGAGGAGATATCATGATTAAATCACTTCACAAAAGACCCTACTTCTTAACACTACCACGCTGGAGATTAAGTTTCAACATTTATTTTGGAGGGATCACACACTCAAACCAGAGCAGTCATGCACATGCACAATAGTCTATCCAGATGGGCAAGAGACTTTAGCAGTTAAAAGCTGAGAGTGAAGTTTCCCAGGAGGAAGAATAGGCAGTGCTCCTAAGAGTACATCATTGTGTGCATCAAGGGAATGCAGGTGAAGTATCTCCATTGGTGAGGGAGATGCCTCCGAAAAGCAATAACGGTGTTCCTTGAGTAGGAAGACCAGCCATCCCGCATTGCCCAGAACTTAGGGTGTTTCAGAGACATGAGACTTTCAGTTTTAACACCAAGAAAGTCCTGGGAAACCCAGGGTAAGTTGGTCATCCTGCCACTAAGTAAAAATGTAAGCTTTAAATACTTGTCATACCTACAGAGTGTAAAGCTATCTTAAGACAGTAGAGTCAAGTTCTTACTTTCACGCTCTCTTACTTCTTGTCATTTCACCCTCGAGTGGTGAGAAAAGACTAGCAGAAATGTCCAGCTAGAAAAAGCAAGCCTTACCTGGGGGAGGAGTGTAAGAGTAACTTTGAGTTGGCAGCTTTGACTATGACATGAGACTGGGCATTTCAATTTCTTAAATGAGATGAAGTTGATGATCTAAAGTGATATAAAAGTTTGTATTTCTCAAGTGATTAGAAAAGTTATAAAACTTTCTGAATTCTCATTCAGAATCAGGAGAACTTCCCCACTGAGTATATTTTAGTGGGTCAGTGGGACACAAAATAAAGTTGCTTTGTGATTTCACTCCATGAGTCATTCTTATTCAATATGTTAGTTTTATATTTGTGGGTTTAGAAAAACCCACCAAAGTGTAGCATTTTACACATCCTACTCCTCTTTACTTTTCCCACTTAACACAATATACTTCAGAGCTTATTCTACATCTGACAGATTAGGGGGACTTCTTCTCTTTTAATGGTTACATGGTATTCCAAAGTTGGATTTTCCATGTTTTATTTAACTAGTTTCCTCATGATGGATATCTAGATTATTCCCATGTTTTCCTATTAAAATCAACTGTCAGTGTCAATTTCACATGTCTAAACAGAATCTAGATGTGAACATTCATTTCAATTTTTTTTTTTTTTTTGGCGATATGGTCTCACTCTGTTTGCCCAGGCTGGAGAGCAATGGCGGGATCTTGGCTCACTGCAACCTCTGCTTCCCAGCCTCATTTCAATTTTTGTTATTATTCATGAATTTCTATCCAAATAAATTACACTAATTTACCATTCCACCCAAAAATGTATAACAGACTGCATATTTCCCCACAAACTCACAACAGCCAATTTGATAGATGAAGAAAGGCATTTGATAGTTTAAATCTACATTTTCCTTGTTCTTTTTATTCATGTATTTACTTTTTTTTTTTGAGATGGTGTTTCACTCACTCTGTAGCCCAGGCTGGAGTGCAGTGGTACAATCTCAGCCCACCACAACCTCTGCCTCCCAGGTTCAAGCAATTCTCCTGCCTCAGCCTCCCAAGTGACTGGGATTACAGGTTGCCACCACCATGCTCAGCTAATTTTTGCATTTTTAGCAGAGACGGGGTTTCATCATGTTGGCTAGGTTGGTCTCAAACTCCTGAACTCAGGTGATCCCCCCTCTTCAGCCTCCCAAAGTGCTGGGATTGCAGGTGTGAGCCACTGCCCCTGGCCTAAATCTACACTTTTCTCATTATGAATGGTATTTTGTGTGTTTAAGAGCCACGTGTATTTACTTCTTTGGAACTGTGTCTTTAGTTGTTTTTCTGATGGGTATTTGGATTTTTAAAAATTGATTTTTAGGAACTATTTAAATATTAATATTAAGGAAATTGGCCGTTTGTTATATCTCTACCAGTATTTTTACCTAGTTAATAATTTTTCTATTTATCTTGTTTATGGTCTATTTTTACAGGAAAATTTTGACTTTTATGTATTCTAGTTTTTCAGTTAAAAATAGTTTCTAGGTTTTGTGTTGTAGTGAAGCAATTAGTGCTCTGAGATTATAAAACCATTTTATAGGCTGGGCGTGGTGGCTCATGCCTGTAATCCCAACACTTTCGGAGGCTGAGGCGGGCAGATCACCTGAGGTCAGGAAATTTGAGACCAGCCTGACCAACATAGAGAAACCCCATCTCTACTGAAAACACAAAATTAGCCAGGCATGGTGGTGCATGCCTGTAATCCCAGCTACTTGGGAAGCTGAGGCAGGAGAATTGCTTGAACCCAAGAGGCGGAGGTTACAGTGAGCCAAGCTCGCGGCATTGCACTCCAGCCTGGGCAACAAGAGTGAAACTTTGTCTCAAAAACAAACAAACAAACAAACAAAAACATTTTATAATTTATTTTGGTATTTTTATTTATTTTTTACATTTAAATCTTTGATTTCTCTTAAACATATTTTTAATGTAACAAGCAAGGCATTGACTGAATTATTTTTTCCTCAGGTGACTACCCAGTTCTCCTTACACCATTACATAAATAATCTTAATTTTTCCTCGCACTGATTTGTAATGCTACTTTAACCATAATTTGATTCCCTAAAGAATGTGATGTCCAAATTAGGTTTTATAGCTGATTTTTATGAAACTATTGTGGAACAGATAACCCCAACACTATTTAAACTCATCTGAATAGGAAAAAAAAAAAACCATAACAATAAAAGATTTTTTTTTTTTTTGAGGCGGAGTCTTGCTCTGTCGCCCAGGCTGGAGTGCAATGGCGCCACCTTGGCTCACTGCAACCTCCTCCTCCTGGGTCCAAGCGATTCTCCTGGCTCAGTCTCCTGAGTAGCTGAAACTGCAGGCTCCCGCCACAACGCCTGGCTAAATTTTCTATTTTTAGTAGAGATGGGGTTTCACCATATTGGCCAGGCTGGTCTCGAAAGTCTGACCTTGTGATCCACTCGCCTTGGCCTCCCAAAGTGGTGGGATTACAGGTGTGAGCCACGGTGACCGGCCAAAGGATATTTTTAGGGAGTAGCTCACGTGTATTCCTATTTCTCTTTTAGAAATTAGCCTATTTGACTTTTTTCCCCTTTCTTTGGGAGTCAACTCTAGAAAATGACACATTTTATCCAGATTTTTATTTCTACTTACCTTCGGTTGAGTTTATTATTTTTTGTATTGCCTTTGTAGTGGGATTATTTTTCATTCATTTATTTTTGAATATATTTTCGCTTGCTTAATTTTGTTCTTTATTTTTATTTTACTTTTTCAACTTTTATTTTTGATTCAGGGGGTGCATGTCCAGGTTTGTTACCTGAAGACAGTGCGTAATGCTGAAGTTGGGGTACCAAGCATTGCAGCCAGTAGTTTTTCAACTTCTGCCCCTTTTGCCCCCACCCTACACCTTTAGTAGTCCCCAGTTTCTATTGTTCCTGTCTATGTCCATGAGTATCCAATGTTTAGCTTTCACTTATAAGTGAGAACATGCAGTATTTGGTTTTCTGTTCCTGAGTTAACTCACTTAGGATAATGGCTTCTAGCTGCATCCATATTGCTGCAAAAAACATGATTTAGTTCTTTTTTATGATGCATAGTATTCCACGGTGTATATGTATCACATTTTCTTTAATCCACCATTGATAGGCACCTAGATTGAGCCATCTCTTTGCTATTGTGAATAGTGCTGTGATGAACATATGTGTGCATATGTCTTTTTGGTAGAACAATTTATTTTCCTTTGGATATATACCCTGTACTGGAATTGCTGTGTCAAATGGTGGTTCTGTTTTCAGTTCTTTGAGAAACCTCCAAACTGCTTTTCAAGTGGATGAACTAAGTTACATTCTCACCAACAGTGTATAAAC
>NW_012118376.1:10307303-10343984 GCF_000951035.1 Colobus angolensis palliatus
TGGTGTATATGTGCCACATTTTCTTTATCCAGTCATTAATGGGAATTTGGGTTGGTTCCAAGTCTGCTATTTTGAATAGTGTGGCCATAAACATAGGTGTGCATGTGTCTTTATAGTAGACGTTTGCCTGTTTTTTAATAGGGTTATTTGGTTTTTGCTTATTCAGTTGTTTAAGTTCCTTATAGATTCTGGATATTAGGCCTTGGTCAGATGCTTAGTTTACAAATATTTTCTTCCATTCTGTAGGTTGTCTGCTCACTCTGTTGATAGTTTACTCTGCTGTGGAGAAGGTTTTTAGTTTAATTGGGTCCCACTTGTCAATTTTTGTTTTTGCTGCAATTGCTTTTGAGGAGTTAGTCATAAATTCTTTCCTAAGGCCAATGTCCAGAATGGTGTTTTCTAGGTTTTCTTCAAGGATTCTTATAGTTTGAGATCTTACATTTAAATCTTTAATCTATCTTGAGTTAATTTTTGTGTATGGTAGAATGTAGGAGTCTGATTTCATTCTTCTGCATATGGTTAGTCAGCTGTCCTAGCACCATTTACTGAATGGGGAGTCCTTTCCCTACTGCTTATTTTTTGTTGCCTTTGTTGAAGATCAGATGGCTGTAGGTATGCCGCTTTCTTTCTGAGTTTTCTGCTCTGTTCCATTGGTCTCTGTGTCTGTTTTTATACCAGTATCATGCTGTTTTGGTTACTGTAGCCCAGTAGTATAGTTTAAAGTCAGGTAGCACGATGCTTCCAGCTTTGTTCTTTTTGCTTGGGATTGTGTTGGCTATTTGGGCTCTTTTTTGATTTCATATGGATTTTAGAATAGCTTTTTCTAGTTCTGTGAAGAATGACATTGTTAGATTGATAGGAATAGCATTGAATCTGTAGATTGCTGTATGACTATTGTAATGATATTGATTCTTCCAAACCACGAACATGGAGTATTTATCCATTTGTTTGTGTCATTTATGATTTCTTTCAGCAGTGTTTTGCAGTTCTCTTTGTGGGACTCTAACTTCCTTGGTTAGATATGTTCTGAGGCATTATTCTGTTTTTGTGGCTATTATAGATGGAATTATGTTTTTTATTTGGCCCTCAGCTTGAATGTTATTGGTGTTTCGAAATACTACTGATTTTTGTTCATTGACTTTGTATCCTGAAACTTTACTGAAGTCATTTATCAGTTCCAGGAGTCTTTTGACAGAGTTTTCAGGGTTTTCTAGATACAGAATCATAACCTCCACAAAGAGAGATAATTTGACTTCTTTTCCTTTCTTTCTTGTATCTGATTGCTCTGGTTAGGACTTTTTTTCTTTTCTTTTTACTTTTTCTCTTTTTTTTGAGACTGAATCTCACTGTCACCCAGGCAATCTTGGCTCACTGCAATCTCCGCCTCCCAGGTTCAAGCAATTCTCCTGCCTCAGCCTCCCAAGTAGCTGGGACTACAGGCACTTGCCACCACACCTGGCTAAATTTTTGTGTTTTTAATAGAGATGGGTTTCACTATCATGGCCAGGCTGGTCTCAAACTCCTGACCTCAGGTGATCTGCCTGCCTCGGCCTCCCAAAGTGCTGGGATTACAGGTGTGAGCCGTGGTACTCAATCCCTATTTTGTTTTTGATAAGGTTAGCTAATGGGGCTGTCTCAGGAAAAAAAAAAAAAAAAAGACTAGCTAATGGGCTATCTCTTTTACTGTTTTTCTTGGCTTTATTGATTGATTTAATAATACTTTTGGTTTTATAATTAATTGACTCATGCTTTTATTTTCACTTGGTCTTTCCTTGGGTTTCTTTGATAGTTCATTTTCTAAATGTTTAAATTATGTACTTACTTCTTTCTTATTTATCAATATTGTTAAAACAATTAATTGGGAGGCCATTAGGCTGAGATGGTTCTAGCACCTTGGGTTCCCATGTAGACAAACCAAAACCCAATCCCATGTAAATAGTAAAATGAAAGTTATACTTAACCAATCAAAAACTGCCAACTGACCTCTAAGTAGGGACTTTCCACTGGATCAGACCCAAATAAGACAAATACCAAGCTATAGCCAATAGAGTAATTTGATTACTTTGCTTCCCAGTTCAGCCTATAAAGGCCTGCAGCTCACGCAGTTTCAGTGGAGCTCCCTCAGCCTCTTCCGGTTTTGAGTGTTCCTGATTAATGAACCATTTAATGCGCAAATAAACTCTGTTAAATTTGTTTTGTCTAAACTTTTCCTTTTAACTATATAAATATAAAATTTCCTCTTAGCATTGCTTTAAGTATATTCCATTAGATTCTGCTATGTTGTGTTTTATTATCTGCATTTTTCAGTTTCTGATTTGACTTATTCTTTGTTACAAGAGCTAAAAAAGAATATTTCAGTTTCTGGAATGTAGGGTATTGTTTTTCTTGCTTTGTTTCATTTTCTAGTTTTTAACATTAAAATCTAGTTTATTTGTGATAAGGCATCTGAAAAAAGTGCTTAGCAGGAGAAACATCTTTAAATTTCTCTGAAGGCTAGATATCCCTGGAGTGAAAGTGTGTGTGTGTGTTTGCATGTATGTATGCGTGTACATGTGTGCAGGGGCAGAGTATGGTGGGGGAAGAGATGCTGTATGAATTTTTTGTTCAGAATCATTTCCTTGACCCCTTTTCCTCCTCCTTGAGGAGAATATGAAGGGAGAAAGGAGGTTAGAAAAGGGGTGAGGCGTGTAGAGTGGTTGTTGGTGCAACAACAGTGGATTTAAGGGTTGACCAGGTAAGGCTTTTGCAGTGACAGGAACTGAATCTCTGGAGACAGGCTTAGTACTGTTCAGCTAACTACTAGGCTTTCATGTTGCTGGTGGGGAGTTGAAGGAGTGGTGGGCAAGGCCAGAGTTGAACTGCTTCACTAGAAAAGGTTGGTAGACATATGCAAGGCGAGGGAAAAACATAAAAGAATCAGCTAGAAGCAGGAGAAATCCTTCAGGAAAGAATCAAAATGTTTCATGATTCTCGTGATGAGTTCTACTCTGTGGAGGGTGATTCTCTGGTTTTCTTCAGAGCCTTCAGTAAAAGATCGATGTTTTTTTTCACTGTTGTGTGGTGAGGTTGGACCTTTTGGAGGGACTTATCGAATAGCTAGGAATTATTTCAGATTGTCTTAGGGGTGAAAGTAGAGGCTTTTTTCAGAATCTTTGCCTAGGTGAGACTTTTAAGATCTTGATATAAAAAATGTGGACCTGTAGCCCAAGGCATGAGGGAAGGGCTCTTAGTGGAGTACTGTGAGAACCTGAATCTGGCTGAGGTTTTCCCACTTTCTGTGGGCTCCGGGGGAGACTGCTGACACCAATTGAAGATCTCAATTCTTCAGGAAAAAAATTTATGTGATAATAGCTTACCCTCCATCTCTTTCTGAAATACTGCAAGAATTCAGAGCTCTGGATAGGGTCGATGCACCTGGGTTTGCTGCTGACTCTGCTATTTAATTTTGACCTTGGTCAAGTTACCTAATCCTTTTAAGAATCAATTTCCTCCCATGTTCAATTAGAATAATAATGTTGCTTGCTTCATTGAGTCGTGGTGATGATTAAGTGAGATAATCCAAATAAACTTATTTATCAGTGCCTGATAAGCAGAGTATGCACTCAACCACTGGTATCTTAGGCAAGCAAACAGCTAAATGAAGGAATAAATGAGCAAGAATACAAGGAGACCTGGTCCAGGCTGAGTGAGCATGGCTTAGCCTTGTAGTTGTGGGCAGTTCATTGAATTGATCTTGTCTTCAACCTCCTCATTCAGTTTGACTCTTAATTACTCAGAAGGTGTTCTGAGAGACATCACAAGTCACAACACGTCTAGTCCTCAGTTTCCCCTTTGCACAATGATAGGGTTAACTAGCTGGTTTTTAACATCCCTTTAATCTCTAACTTTCCATTAGATCATTATAGTTATTACCCTCAACATCTGTGACCCTGGACTCAGTCATAAATTCTGCTCCTAATTATCTATGCTTCAGACCAGCAAACAAAAAACAACAACAACAACAACAAAAAAAAAACCCACAAAAAACCCACTGCTTTTTCACTTGTGGATGTCAGGTAATATTCACATTAGCTCGAATAGTCAAACATAAATACACCTGTGATGGTTAATATTAAGTGTCAACTTGATTGGATTGGAGGATGCAAAGTATTGTTCCTGGGTGTGTCTGTTGAGGGTGTTGCCAAAGGAGATTAACATTTGAGTTAGTGGACTGGGAAAGGCAGACCCACCCTTAATCTGGGTGGGCACAATCTAATCAGCTGCTAGCCAGGCCAGAACAAAAGCAGGCAGAAGAACATGGAAAGACTAGACTGGCTGAGTCTTCTGGCCTCCGTCTTTCTCCTGTGCTGGATACCTCCTGCCCTCGAACATTGGACCCCAAGTTCTTCAGCTTTGGGACTCGAAACTTCAACCACAGACTGAAGGCTGCTCTGTCGGCTTCCCTACTTTTGAGGTTTTGGGACTCAGACTGGCTTCCTTGCTCCTCAGCTTGCAGACGGCCTATTGTGACACCTTACTTGTGATTGTGTGAGTCAACACTCCTTAATAAACTCCCCTTTATATGTATGTCTATCCTATTAGTTCTGTCCCTCTAGATAACCCTGACTCATCTAACTTCCATGCACATTTCATTTTTCTGTATTTATTCCAAGTTTCCTTTTGAAACTGATACCACTGATACCATCACTTCAAGAGCTTATAAACTGGATGGCCCCTAAGATCCATAGTCACTGAAAAAAGGATAATACGCTTGCAAATAAATCAGGGTGGACTATAATGAAAATTGTCATATGTCCTGTCTTGAATTAGGAGGTAAAGGTATGTTGCAAACTTTGGTGCCAGACAGACCTGAGCTTAAATGGTGGCTGATGATGCTTACCAGCTACATGACCTTGGGCTAGTTACTTAATCTCTTCAAATTTTAGTTTTTCATATGTGTAATGGAGCTCATGAGATCCCAGTATATTGTTGAGAAAATTGAATAAAATAGTGATATAAAAGGGCTCGGCAGGCACAGCACACATTGTTTTCTTCTGTCTTATATGGCAGGCATAGATTATAAGATGTGTGCATCCAGGGGCCCATGACCTTGGCACTGTGAGTTTTTGATCTGATACTACAACCAAATGGCAACCTTATGTTTGTTGCTAAATTTGAAAAAAATCTTTAAATGGAAAAACAGAAAATGACTTCTGTAAATGAGGTATCCAGTGGTTATTCACTGCAGTGGTATTCAGCATTTTGAAATTCTTTGACCTTCCTGAATTTCTGATTATCCCATGTCATGCTGCCTGAGGAGGAAGCGCTTGTGAGGTCTCCTGGGAAGGCTGTGTGTGTTGGGGAGAGGAGAGGAGGGCAGTGAGGCTCCGAGGGCGTGTCCACATGCTGGCATGAAGGAAATGGTAGGAGAATATGATGGTAAAGAGGAAAAATGAGAAGGTGTGAATGAAGGAGGCCAAAATGCTGATAAATAGGAAGGTAAACCTTATTTGCTCTTCATTTGTCATTTCACTCTGTCCAACTGGCAGTAGATAGTCTAACAAACAGTAGAATCTCAAATACTGACTAGAGAGAGGTTATTTTCAGGCTTGAGGACGTGAAAAAGAGAAGCAAAACTAAATAACTGAAAACCGAACAACCAAGTGCTGATTAACCGAGAGCTGGCTCTAAAAAAATGAAAACATCTGCTGGCTTTGTTGAAGGAAAATACCAATCCCGTTGGGTTTTACTGCAACAAATCCTGTTCACAATTTTCTGTTTGGGAGTGATCCAGGAAAAAAATGACCTCTCCCTTTCTGGTGATGAATTTCTATTCCCTTTTGAACTTTAAATATGTTAATTTAATCCCCAGATGGTCACCAAAAAATGTGTATTGACAAACTATAGATCCTGATGTACAGCTTGAGGCCTTGCTTCTACCCTGCTACTCCAATTCTGCTGCTTCTAAACATAGCGCTCATGAAGAGGAAGACTGCCTGGCCAGGCCCAGCCCGGTTTAGGACTGTCCCTCCAGTGTTTATAAGAAGTTTGCCTTTTTGTCATAATGTCCCTTCACTGACTTGAAGCATTCCTGACACACCAACAATTTCACAGATTGGTTAGGAACAGAAAGTCAGTGGAATGGTATCAAAACCACATTACTGGGCTTGAAATCACCAACATTTGGAACACATTATCCTACAATATAGTAAATACCTCCCAACTGGGAATTTATTTATCTACTTATAAAATAATTCAAGTATCTCCTCTCATAAGAAAAAGATACACAGTAGGTTAAACAATCTTTTTTTTTTTTTTTTTTTTTTGACAGGATCTCAGTGTTGCCCAGGCTGGAGTGCAGTGGCATGATCACACTTCACTGCACTGTCTTCACTTCCTGGGTTGAAGGGATCCTTCCACCTCAGCCTCCCGAGCAGCTGGGACCACAGGCATGTGCCACAACATCCAGCTAATTTTTGTATTTTTTTGTAGAGACAGGGTTTTGTCATGTTGTCCAGGCTGGTCTTGAGCTCCTGAGCTCAAGCCATCCACCTGCTTGGGCCTTCCAAAGTGTTCGCATTACAGGCTTGAGCCACTACTTCAGGCCCATGGTAGGTTAATCTTAAAACAAAAAAAAAGCATTGTCTGAGCTTGCCTCTGTGCGCAGTAGTACTGAAAATGCTTGGAAGAGTGTGCTCCTGGTAATACCAATCTTCATGCTTCTCGTTGTCTAGTTGGTTAGAAGCAGAATCTGTGTAAGGTGGGAAGCCATCTTTCTAATCTTGGACTCATTGGCATTTATTAAGTTCTGAGCCCTTACTGGAGGCGGGGGAGGGAGTCTAGAAGCTATAGGAGATCTTATCTGTCTTCAGCTGCATCCACACCTACTGTCTTCACCATCCGGAGCCCTCCGAATATGCAAGTGGGCTAAAGCTGCACATGTAGATATCATTATGTGAACACTTGAGCATTAATATAAGTACTTATCAAAACAGTATGGCTGGGCCTGGTGGCTCATGCATGTAATCCCAGCACTTTGGGAGGCTGAGGCTGGCAGATTGCTTGAGACCAGGAGTTCAAGACCAGTCTGGGCAACATAGGGAGATCATGTCTCTACAAAAATACAAAAATGAGCTAGGTGTGGTGGCTCATGCCTTTGGTCCCAGATACTCAGTAGGCTGAGGTGGGAGAATCACTTGAGCTTGAGAGGCAGATGTTGCAGTGAACTGAGATCATGCCATTGCACTCCAGTCTGGATGATAGAGCAAGACTCTGTTTCAAAAAAAGAAATACATAAATAAAGTATGTGAACATCTAAGGATGCATTAGAACCATTTGCAAACTGTTAATTCCACGAACAAAGTTTTGTTGAATGACAGCATAGTGTAGGCAGCTGTGCTCAGAACTGTAATAGGATGCACAGACGATAAGGCATAGACCTCCCTTCAATGAATCCATAGCCCAGAAGAGCAGATTTTTAAATCCCCAAAATATTAAGAAATTAAGATCCCTCAACTACCTAATTCACATGGTTTTGGGCACTTCCTATATCCAATAATGACTTTTATATTTTGTTCATCTCTCTGGCTCTCTTTCTATTTTATTTGTTTTCTCCCTTGCTCTACAAGTTTTGGAAATGGCTTATAACAAGAAGGCATGCGATAAAATAGTGATATACAATATTACAAGAAAAAAGAAAGCATTGTCATCATTATACATGTCTTCAAATCCTGCTGGTCCACTTTTTCAACAAACTAGCCTCAAGATTCTGGCATCTTCAACAGTTTATGTTCTCTCTGCCTCAGTCACCCATTTTCCCTGATAGATCCAACCTTGGTCTTACCAACAGGAGCTCCACCTCCTCCAATATCTTAAGCTCTCCTTTATCGATTGTTAACCAACTTTCTATCCTTTCTGTTCTCTGCCTTTCATGTCCCCAGTGTGTTTGTTATTCAACCTCATTCTATTTCAGTACACCAGCCCTTTAAATGCTCCTTTCTCTTCCCATTGAATATCCTCACCTGTGGCTTGTTTCCTTCCTTATCCAAACTAAAGATAGGCTGTGTCACTTGAACCACTGTCTTTCTGCTGCACCTGTCTCTCCAATTGCCAAAAGTGGATCATCCTGATTCTCTGTTGTCTCTTATTTTGGTATGTCACTCCACTACTTATAGCTGTCCCTGTACATTCAGGGTCTCCAAACCCAGACTGGTCCTCAGAGTGCTCTGTGTCCTTTAAAAAATTGCTGTTTTCAGATCCCTCTCTCCTTCTCTACAGGGGCCAGACTTCCACTGCTCTCTTCAAGCTACCCTCCCCATCTCTTCTGCCCCTTATTTCATAGAAAAAATTAGAGCCATCATGTATGATATCCCCGAAACCCAAGGACTCCTTTTTATGAAATATCTACCTTCTCACTATCCCTACCTCCACACCTTCAGCTGCAATAGAAAAGGTGTTCCTTCCCTGAATAAAGTTTATTCCACTGGGTTGCTGAAGCAGTTTTCATGAGGAAAAGGGAGGTTTCCATGTGTCAGCTAGAATCTGTGCTTCTGCAGCCTCTCCCTTTAAGGTCATCACTTGGGTAACTGTGTCCTAATATCCATCCTTATCATTGGATCTCACTGTTAAATCTAGGATCTCCTTCATGGGTTCATTATTTAAAAATTTAGGGGCAGGTGATAAGATTTGTATGATGAGATACAAATGTGCTAATTTCTTGAATACCTTATTCCGTATTCTATTTTGGATTCTGCATTGCTAACCTACTCTGGACTTGCACTTTTTATTTAATTTCTTTTTTTTTTTTTGTTTCCTGTTAGTTCTTATCAAATTAGGATTTAAGAGAACAAGGTTCACATTTACCCATACATGGAACAATCAGGGCCAATATCAACAATCTGTTGACAGGAGAAGAGGAGGAGAGAAGATGCTCATAAAAGTTAATAAAAACAGAGCTTCAGATGATCCTCAACAAAGGAAAATGATCTGCGGAAATAGGAAGCTCTTCATTCCAAATCAATTTATTTTGACAATATTAGATTATATACACAAACGGGCCTGACTTGGGGTTTTTTAGTGTACTTGCTAAGTCTTCCCTAGAGGAATGGCCTTTGAGGAAAGAGTGCCCTGAGTCAAGCTAGCCTAGGTTAAATCCCCACCTGGCTCAGTGCGAAGCCATTCAGCACTCTGAAAAGGATTACCCAAATCATCAGGTACACAGAATTCCTATCATTCAAATGATGGTCACTAAGCCAAACTTCTCAACCATCTCGGGGAGAAAGATGTAACTCTCAAGTGTACTAAGCCGGCGCCGTCAGCACTTATGTGGTGGATGCATGATTGCTCAGCGGGGGTCCTGCCTCGCTTCACCAAGATGCTCCTGTATAGCTGCAGACCTTGCTCTTGCTCAGCCAGAAAAAACTGAAGCCTTGGGAAAGAGGAGTTTAACACTTAGAATCCATGTCGTGATCGTTTGCTAAATCTCCTGCAAGACACTCCCGCAGACAGAAGCAGTGTGGTGTGATTCACGTTAGGGAGTCAGGCAATCGGGGTTTGAATCAAACTTTAGATCATCCTTTAAGTTTTGATTTTGTTATCCATAAACCGGGGATAATAGCAATATTTGCCTTAAGAAGTTGCTTTAAGGGTTAATTTAAAGCCCTCAGCTTTATAGATAACCCTAAATGTTTAGTGTATTGTTAGTATTTCTGTCATTACCTCTAAGACTCCACTCAGCCTTATTTTGGAAAGAATCTTTGCCATTGGAAAACACATTCAAGGATCATGCAGTGTATGAGAGGGTAAGAGGAAACCAGAGCTGTTGGTCGAATGTACTGGCTTGAAATTAGCAGGCCTTGTTCCCTTCATCCCAGACATAACAGGAGCAGCCAGTTCTCTGTGGTAGGAAAATCTGAGGACTCCCTGGACTGGGTTACCCACAGCAGAGCTGGGTTCACTGGAGAGGCCACAGCTAAAGATGGACTCTAGCTGGGGAGGGCAAAGCTGGACTGGGAGTGGTGGGGAACAACCAAGAATCTAAAAAGAATTTAAGATTAAACAAAGTGTGTCTTAATTTGAATGAATGAAAAAGGCAGATTATGAGTCAAAATATGCCCTATCCACCCAATAAAATGCCTTTACCCTAAGCACCCTCTGTGGCTGCATGAGTTAGCCCTGCAAATGTACAGATATCTGTATCTATAAGCATAGCTATGTCTATATTTATAAATGTAATTATACACATAAATACATCTACAGCTATTGCTATAATCTATTATTTAGATCTAGATCTATACATATCTGTCTAGATCTTTATAAGAAAAACAAAGTCTATACAACAAAGACTTTACATTGGATATCTTTGGGTGTATAGGATTATGGATGTTAGGAAATTTATTTTATTTTATTTTTGCTGTCTGTGTTTTCTGATGAGTATATCCCCATTTGTAACAAGATAAGACAATAATAGAATGTTAATTTTGAAAAACACATTGGGGCCAGGCACGGTGGCTCACCCCTGTAATCCTAGTACTTTGGGAGGCTGAGTCTGGCAGATCACTTGAGGTCAGGAGTTTGAGACCAGCCTGGCCAACATGGTGAAACCTCGTCTCTACTAAAAATACAAAAATTAGCCAGGCGTGGTGGTGCATGCCTGTAATTCCAGCTACTGGGGAGGCTGAGGCACTTGAGCCTGGGAGGCAGAGGTTGCAGTGAGCCAAGACTGTGCTACTGCACTCCAGTCTGGGTGACAGAGTGAGACTCTATCTCAAAATAAATAAATAAGTAAATAAAAATGAAAAAGACATTGGAAGGAAGGAAAACAATATTGGGGTAATCTCAACCTTGGTCAACTTCCTTTCATCTCTCATGAGAGGGAGAACTGGGAAGACGAGGGAAGAGAGGTGCTGTCAGTGAGGAGGGTCAGATTGGTTTAGACTAGAGACAAATGGCTTAAGGAAAGTCCCTTCAGTCTGCTCATGGATTCACTTCTCAGCTTTTATGCATGGCATTTTAGTTCTGGGTTGTGCTCTACATAATCCAGTTCATTATTAAAGTAAAATGAAGAGTGTTTTGATTGGGCCACTTTGTTCACCTCACTAGCCCCACCTCCATACCTTCAGCTGCAGTGGTGCAGTAAGGTAATTCATTCATGTGGTTCCTCTGACTCTCGATAAGTAAAGATAGTGGATTTTAAATGAGGTCTTTCAAAAAGAAATTAGGTATAAGACACCTAATAAAGAAACTTATTTTAATTTCTCAACTGTACTGTCCACATAGGTAAAGTCACTAGAATCCTGATAGTCAGTTTTTAGACTGTGTGTCTCCTGGGTTTCTCAGGTTAATATTTTGGTCAGGATTCAAATCTAGAAGGCACAGAAACTTTATTATGGGAAGGTGGATTAATAGGTACAGATCTAGAAAGAAATACATTTTTCTTTCACTTTGATGTGTTGTGTAGAATCCTGGACTCTGATTATGAAAATGTTTGAGGCTCACACTGGAGACAGGACCAGCAGCAGGTGTGATGAAAAGAACAGAAAACCAAGGGCTTCACTATTCTTCTTGTCCTTGGGTCTCCATCTGAAGCAATCTTCCTCCAGCTCCAATACAATTCTCTCTACCAGAGCATGACCTTGCTTTCCATACCCATACATTTAGCCCCAGTGAACATTTACACTTTGCTATCTCACTGGCACCTCAGATTCAAATAAACTGAAACCGGAATGTTTGGAAAGATCTGTATGGAATTCTTTATCTTTGCATACAGATCTGCTTTCCCTCTCATGTTTTTTGCCATGAACAATGACATTACCATACATCCACTAATTGGGATCACTGAAGTCACTTTTGACCTCCTCCTTGTTTTGTTCTCTATGTCCAATCAGCACACTGAAGATTGTAAATTTCAGTACAGTTTTTACCACTTTCTCCATCTGTGCCTTCATTTTTTTCTTGGCCCACTTTCAGTCCTAAGCAACCTGGCTTCAGTCTATTTCAACTCTGTTCAAGTCTTTCTGGTTACATTCAACTTAATGTTATTGCACACCTTTTCATTGCTCAAAAGAATGCTAAATACTGGATATGCAAAGTTTATAAAAACAGACTAATAGCTAATAATTGTAGATCTTTACTCTGTAATAGATATATCCTTCACATGTCTATTATTTAATTTCCAGAAATACCTGGATGAGGTAGGTGTTAGTATTATGTCCATTTTATAGATGAGAAAATCAAGGATTAGAGAGATTAAATAAAATTGCTGAAAGGTACACAGTGCTTGTTGGTGTTAGGTGTGGAGCTGGGCTGTCTGTTTCCAGAGACTGAACTTTTCATTTTTAATAAGAGAGGTTTCTGGTTTCAAGGAGTTACAGACTAATGAGAGAGGCAACATACAAACATGAACTGATATAATGGACCAGTGGGAACATGAAGCAGGGTGTGAGGTCAGAGAAGGCTTTACAGAAGTTACATTTGACCCAAGTCATCCATGATGTATAACAGTTAACCAGAAGACAATAATTAGAATAGCTAATACTTAAACAGCATTAACCACATGCCAGATGCTGTTTTAAATGCCTTACACATATTTCCTAATTTTATCTTTATAAATTTAGGTAGTTGGTATGATCGCCATTGCACAAATGAGAAACCTGAGATTAGAAAGGTTGCATGATAAATTTGAAGTCACACAACAATTGAATGGCGGATCCTGGATTCAAAACTGGAGTTTTGTTCTAGAGTTAGTGCTATTAAACATTACATGTTACTGCCTCTCAGCAAGATGTGATAAGAGCTTGATAGGGTGTATCTTGGGAAGTGCGAGTGGCGCTGACTCACAGTGAATGGCGTTGAGTGTGGGCAATGGCAGGAGGTGAGCCTTGGTAGGGGCTAAATCGTGCCCTACATCTTCCCGAATTCACATGTTGAAATCTTGACCCCCAGTACCCCAGAATGTGACTGTATTTGGAGACGGGGTCTTCAAGAGATCATTAAGTTAAAATGAAGTCATTAGGGTGGACCCTAATCTGATATGATTGATATCCTTATAAGAAGAAGAAATTAGATCACAGGGAGAAGAGGCAATCTACAAGCCCAGGAGAAAGGTCTGGAATAGATTTTCCCCTCCCCACTTTCAGAAGAAGGCAACCCTGTTGATACCTTGATCTTGGGCTTCTAGCCTCAGGAACTGAGAAACAATATACTTCTACTGTTTAAGCCACTGAGTCTTACTCTGGTACTTTGTTTTGCCAGCTCTAGCAAACAAATACAAGCCTGTAGAGATTTGGTAGGGCCAGGTCAAATTGAGCCTGGATCCAAGAGGCATTAGGAATGGACTGATGGGCTTTCAACTGCACAGTCATATGAGCGGACAATTGTTTTATAAAGCTCGTTCCAGTGGCAGTGTGGAAAGACTTGAGGCTTGTTGGGATTGATGTGGAGGTCCAGGCAGAGGATAGTGAAGGTCTCATCTGAGTCAGAAATGGGGTGGAAGGGACTGATGCAGAGACTACCAGGAAAGAGATGGCTACCCACTTCCCCTCCCCACCCTTTGAACCTGCATCTGAAGCCAGCTGGCATTTTCTGTCAGTTGCTGAATATGTCGTGACCCTTTTACCCGCTTTGTGCTTCTACATCTTTGTACGTACTGTTGCACCTGCGGGAGAACCTTTAGCTGCCTCTCATTGAATGATGCTTTGAGACTCAGTGTGTCTTCTGTGATACCATCTTCACTTCTGTTTGCCACTCCTCTTCGTTTCATGGCACTGTGAGTATGTCTTTGGTATGACTCTCACCCTCCAGCTCTGTGATTTTTATGTTCCCTGCCTGTCTCTCTCACTAGATGGTGAGCTCCTCAAGAGATGAGTATATGCCTTGTTTGTTCTAAGGTCTAGCTCACTGACTAACAAATAGAAGCCCACAACACAGGTTGAATAAATGAACAAAACAAAGCCTTATGAAAAGATACAAAGGACCATAGGAATTTAAAGGAGAGGTGAATTCTGGTTCCACATGTTTGTATAAGCAACTATGTCATAAATCAGGCTTTGGAAGATGTGGACTCTAGAGATATCACGTGCACCTGCCTGCCAGATAGACTTGCTCGTTTCTGTGTATCAAGAAACGCTAGGAAAACATGAAATACATCTGATTACGCTAGTGGACTTTAGAGGAAACCATGCTTGGGGACAGCACAGGTGATTCAAAATGCTTACTTAAAGGGTGATAAGTGGATTGAATCATCCTAATGCTCAGTGACCCCTTATAGATCTCATTCCCCTCTCTTGTGAAAGTCAGCTGTTTCAGATTTGGTTTTTAAACTCGCCTTTAGTTAAGGATCTAGAATTTGAAAAATGGCTGTTGCCTCAGTAGTCTTCAAATTCATCAAAAAGTGTCATGGTTCTAGCTCTTACATTTGACTTAGAGTTAAGGAGTTAAGAACAGCTATCAGTCAGGATTAAGATGTGATTATGCTCCTATCTATACTGTCTTCTTAGGTGCAGATAGTGAGTGGCCCAGATGCGCTGGGTTTTTAATGCATCTCTCTCCTAAATGATACTCGTCTCTGAAGTTTAATTTTCCCCATGAGTTATATAATTTTTTTTTGTTTGTTTTTGAGATGGAGTCTCACTCTGTCACCCAGGCTGGAGTACAGTGGTGTAATCTCAGCTCACTTCAACCTCCACCTCCCAAATTCAGGTGATTCTCCTGCCTCAGCCTCCTGACTAGCTGGGACTACTAGTGTGTGCCACCACACCTGGCTAATTTTTGTATTTTTAGTGGAGACAGGGTTTCACCATATTGGCCAGGCTGGTCTTGAACTCCTGACCTTGTGATCTGCCTGCCTTGGCCTCCCAAAGTGCTGGGATTACAGGTATGAGCCACTGCGCCCAGTCTATAAACATTTTATTTTAGGTTTGATGTCATGAATCCTTAAGAGGAGAAGTTGATTTTTATTTTTTGGCACAAATTCTTGATAAAATAGCTATCCTCAGAGGGGTCTTTGGATATCAGATGGTGGAGGTGCTGCTTATAGACTATTTATAAAGACAATGTTACTGACCTGTAGTAGTTCCCTAGCACTGCCATAACAAATGACCAAAAGCTTGGTGACTTAAAACAGAAATTTATTCTCACAGTTCTGGAGGCCAGGAGTACAAAATCACGGTGTCAGCAGCATTACCCAATACCTTTTCCTAGGGACACATAAAAGGGGGAATTCTCTTTTCAGCAAAAGTGGTTTTAAGTGACATCCACTGCTTTGGCATCTGCTCTTGAAGTCTAGATCATACAGAGTCGAGAACAACCTTGAGATACAGAGATATATGGAGACCTTCAACATATAAGACTAATCTATTATTTGCCATCAGACTGACATTTGGCAGTGAATAACTAAGGAAACACTGACCTTGCTAGTGTTCCAACAGAAATATTTTCTCTGGGATTAACTGTTCTTGCACAATTTTCCCCCATGCCATCTTCAATAAATAAATACATAAATAAATAAAATAAAATAAAATAAAAGGCATGACTTCTGTAGCGGAGAGATAGATTTTCATGCGTACTATTTTGTGAACAAAATTAGATTTCCTCCATATATTTTGTGCTTTTAAAAAATACTCTTCAATCTAATAAAGTTTTTTTTTTTAATTACACACACATATACACTCACATTTCAGTAGGTCAAACCTGCGACATCTTTGCATATCAAATTGATTTAATTTAGCAGAGACTATGGTGATTTATTAAGTGGCAAGTTGGACACATACAAAAGCAACACCGAGGGTGTAATATATATAAAGCCATGACTATTTAAAACCTCCACCAAAGTATAGTCCACAGAAGTAGGGATGTGAATGGCAGAAGACTGGACTCTAGCCTATTAAAAAGCCACCTGCTTTGGTGTTTCACTGAAGATAATTACTTTTTACTATATAAGATACAGAAAGAAACAATCATTTTATGAATGATTAAATAGTAAGTCTTAAAAGGGACATCTCACTGTATACGTCATTAATGATGCAACAGGGAGCTTAGCTGCCCACTTACGTAACTCAAAGAGCACTGTTACCTGTTTCATTGATAATACCTTGGAAAAATTCTTCTAACTTAAGCAAAGCAAGTAAACTTACTTTTGATATTTTATTTGAAAGAGCTGAGTGGTAGAGGTTGTTTGTGATTTTCTGAACACTGCCTTCAGATTTCTTTCTCTGTTAAGACTTACTAGGAATAACACTTACCTAAGATCATGGAGATCAGGCATAAATTGAGCAACAGGCAAGCGGGAGAAAGGAAATACTGATTAGTGAGGCCTGCTGGGCTGTAACCCTCTATCCTTGACATCTGTCACTGGTTTTTGTGAATAATGAATTCAGTTCCCATAAATTACTTTGAAATAGTTACAAAGTCAGAAGTGTAATTAGTGATGATAAATGGTATATCTGAAGATACTGCAGCTCAGTCAATCTTCATTTTTCAAATCATTACTTCTTAGTAGAGTTAATAGACTTGCCATTAACTACTGGGAAGACGAGGTTGACTAAGCATAGATTGACAATGAAATGATTTACAAAATGTATATTTCATTACATATGGGCCATCGAGCTTGTGGGTTCTTTTAAATTTATGTCTCCTAATAACAAAAGAATCTTGAGCCATAAACTGTAGTGTCTGAAAACTGTTTCACTGAGAATTTTCATAGCAAAATAAGTTGGTTGGTTTTTAAAATGTCCTAATTAGTAATTTTTTTCATTCTTCCAGCTACAATAACAAATGTTACAACCTCCAGTGACATAACATGTATTTAATAATTGTCTAATGAATACATGCTACTTAGAGAGATCAGGAAAGAAGATTAACTAATATGACATGATCTCAGCCCCCAGGTAGCTTGGGATCTGGTGAAGATGGTGTAACACGCCAACAAAGCACCATTTAAATAGCAACATTTTAGTGTGTCTGAACTAAGGAGCAAAAAGACAATCACAGTGAATATCAGGAGAAGCTGGGAGGAGGAGATACTGGTATACACAGAAATGAGGAAAGCACCTTAAAGAAGTGGGATACAGGTCCAAGAAATTTAGTAATAAAACAGAGTTGATGAAGAGCATGGTTGTTGGCCATATAAACTCTGGAAAGCATTCTGCTTGGGAAAGTAGTCTAACATCTCCAAGCACCAGTTTGCTGATATATAAACTGGACATAAAGATAGTCACTCTCTCCGAGGGCTGTTCTGAGGACTGAATGAGACAGCAAATATACAGTAATTAGCCTAGAGTCTATGCCACAAGGGCAATTATTATTATATTACTAATTATATGTTCCCCAGGTTTAGCAATAGTACCAAAATGTCCTCCATTACAAAAAAGTAACTATTTACTTTACAATACATGTTATAAATAAGTGCCAGATGGCATATGTTAGGTGTTAACTCCTCCCCCAATTGTAGCATAAAATGCCTACATAGACCCTTTTGAAGTTTTCTCTTTTTTTTAAGACGGAGCTTCACTCTTGCTGCCCAGGCTGGAGTGCAATGGCGCGATCTCGGCTCACTGCAATCTCTGCCTCCCAGGTTCAAGCGATTCTCCTGCCTTAGCCTCCCAAGTAGCTGGGCTTACAGATGCCCACCACCACACCCTGCTATTTTTTTTTGTATTTTTAGTAGATATGGGATTTCACCATGTTGGCCAGGCTGGTCTTGCACTCCTGACCTCAGGTGATCCACCCACCTCAGTCTCCCAAAGTGCTGGGGTTACAGGCGTGAGCCACCACACCAGCCGATCCCTTTGAATTTTTATAAGTTGAAATTCTATAAGGGCCCTCTTATGAATCATTACAGATGGATATGTCTTTTTAATTTGGGTGCATACTGGATTTGATAGCTACCAAATTTGGCCTGGCTCCAGATTTGCAGATTGATAAACTAACAGCTTCTCAGTTCCTTCTCAGCTTCTGGCTCCCCCATCCTTCTAACCCCCATCCCTTTACTATTTTTTCCATGAGATTTGAAGGCTTATAATGTGAGCAGTTTTCTAAACTTATGGCATCTTTCCAACACAAATCATTGCTCCTGAGGGCTAGTAACAGGCCTCTGTTGTTACATGGAAATTCCTCTAATGCCACCACCTTTCTGAAGTGACAGCACACAAAGTGGTTATGACTTCAGCACAGATGACACACTCAGCTATTCCTCTCCCTTCTTGCCTCTTCTTGCCCCACTCCTCCAGTGGTTTTGGTCAAGTGGGTAGTTTGAGGCCCAGGGAGAAGCCTGGGCTTTAGGAAGCCCAGAAGCAATGAACATAAAATAATATGGGGACAGTCTGTTAAATGGGAGGGCAGGTTTGTGATCTTCACAGCTTTCCACCTCTGTGAACTGTTTTAGTACCTTGCAGGTATTATTATTGTCTTTCCTCTTCCCCTGCCATGGTACACAGGTGAAACTCTCCTTCTAGTCTGTTTGCTTCTTTGGACATGATTCTATTATATTATAACACTGGGCTTACGCATGAGCTTTGGCTCAGATTGTCTCATGAGCTCAAGTCAGGTGCTAGCACACCTGCTCAGATGTGGCTTCCTTTCCTGGTTCCCAAACTTTGCCTGCTTTAAAGATTCAGCTGTTCAACATGCGGATTCTTTTTTTTTTTTTGAGACAGAGTCTCATTCTGTCGCTCAGGCTGGAGTGCAGTGGCATAATCTCGGCTCACTGCAACCTCCACCTCCCGGGTTCAAGCAATTTTCCTGGCTCAATCTCCTGAGTAGCTGAGATTACAAGTGCATGCCACCACTCTCGGCGAATTATTACATTTTTAGTAGAGATGGGATTTCACCATGTTGGCTGGCTGGTCTCGAACTCCTGACCTTAGGTGATCTGCTCGCCTCAGCCTCCCAAAGTGCTGGGATTACAGGCGTGAGCCATGATGCCTGGCCAACACACAGGTTCTGAGGCCCCTTCCCTGGAGATTCTGATTTCACAGTTCTGAAGTGGAGCTAGGGGTCTGGCTTTTGTACACGTTCTGAGTGACTCTTATGAGTCAGAAATTTTAGAAAATATTATAGTCTTCTCAGGAGTGGTGTGTGTGTGTGTGTGTGTGAGAGAGAGAGAGATAGAGAGAGAGACAGAGACAGAGAGAGAAGTAAGTGAGAGAGTTACAACAAGCATAGGTGTCCTTTTGGAAAAGTATCCGTTCATGTGCTTTGCCCACTTTTTATGTTTTTTTTGTTTTGTAAATTTGTTTACATTCCTTATAGATTCTAGATTTTAGACATTTGTCAGATTCATAGTTTGCAAAAATTTTCTCCCATTCTGTATATTGTCTTTTTACTCTGTTGATAGTTTCCTTTGCTGTGCAGAAGCTCTTTAATTCTATTCCGTTTGTCAATTTTTGCTTTTTTTGCAATTGCTTTTGGCATCTTTGTCATGAAATCTCCTATTCCTATGTCCAGAATGGTATTGCCTGAGGTTGTCATCCAGGGTTTTTTATAATTTTGGGTTTTACATTTAAGTCTTTAATCCATCTTGAGTTAATTTTTGTATATGGTGAAGAAAGGGGTCCAGTTTCAGTCTTCTGAATATGACTAGCCGTAGGGAATCCTTTTCCCATTGGTTTTGTCAGGTTTGTCAAAGATCAGATAGTTGTAGGTGTGTGCCTTGTTTCTGGGTTCTCTGTTTGGTTTCATTGGTCTATGTGTCTGTTTTTGTACCAGTACCATGCTGTGTTGGTTGCTGTAACCCTGTAATACAGTTTGAAATCAGGTAGTGTGATGCCTCCAGCTTTGTTCTTTTTGCTTAGGAATGCCTTGGCTACTCAGGCTCTTTTTTGGTTCCATATGAATTTTAAAATAGTTTTGTATCAGTCCATTTTCATATTGTTGTAAAGAAATACCTGAGACTGGGTAATTTATAAAGAAAAAGAGGTTTAATGGGCTCACGGTTCCACATGGCTGGGTAGGCCTCACAATCATGGCAGAAGGCAAAGTAGGAGAAAGCCATGTCTTACATGGTGGCAGGCAAGAGAGAGCATGTGCGGGGGAACTGCCTTTTATACAACCACCAGATCGCTTGAGACTTATTCACTATCATGAGAACAACATGAGAAAAACCCATCCCCATGATTAAATTACCTCCCCCCAGGTCTCTCCCATGACATGCGGATTATGGGAGCTATAATTCAAGATGAGATTTGAGTGGGTACACAGCCAAATCAGGTAGTGTGTTCCCTTCACTCAGTTTTGTTCTTTTTGCTTAGGAATGCCTTGGCTACTCAGGCTCTTTTTTGGTTGCATAGGAATTTTAAAATAGTTTTCTCTAGTTCTGTGAAGAATGTCAATGGTAGTTTATTATGAATAGCATTGAATCTATAAATTGCTTTGGGTAGTATGGTCATTTTAATGATATTGATTCTTCCTGTCCATGAGCATGGAATGTTTTTCCAATTGTTCATGTCATCTCTGATTTCTTTGAGCAGTGTTTTGTAGTTCACCTGGTAGAGACTTTTCACCTCCCTGATTAGCTGTATTCCTGGTATTTTATTCTTTTTGTGGCAATTGTGAATGGGATTATATTCCTGATTTGGCTCGATGATCTGTCTAATATTGCTGGTGGTGTGTTAAAATCTCCCATTATTATTGTATAGGACTCTAACACCTTTTTGAAGGTCTCTAAGAACCTGCTTTATGAATCCGGGTGCTCCTGTGTTGGGTGCATATATATTTAGGATAGTTAAATCTTCTTGTTGAATTGAATCCTTTCCTATTATGTAATGCCCTTCTTTGTCTTTTGTTGGTTTAAAATCTGTTTTGTCTGAAGCTAGGATTGCAACCCCTGCTTTTTTCTGTTTTTCATTTGCTTGGTAGCTTTTTCTCTATCTCCTTATTTTGACCCTATGTGTGTCATTGTATGTGAAATGGGTCTCTTGAAGACACTGTACCAATGGGTCTTGATTCTTTATCCAGCTTGCCACTCTGCATCTTTTAACTGGGGCATTCAACCCGTTACATTCAAGGTTGTTACTGATACATGTGGATTTGATCCTGTCATCCTGATGTTAGCTGGTTATTTTTCAGACTTGTTTATATGGTTGCTTTATAGTATTACTGGTCTGTGTACTTCATTTTGTTTTTGCAGTGGCTGGTAAGAGGTCTTTCTTTCCATATTTAGTGCTTCCTTCAGGAGCTCTTGTAAGGCAGGTCTGGCGGCAATGAATCCCCTCAGCATTTGCTTGCCTGTAAAGGATCTTATTTCTCCTTTGCTTATGAAGCTTAGTTTGGCTGGATATGAAATTCTGGATTCGAATTTATTTTCTTTAAGAAAGTTGAATATTGGCCCCAATCTCTTTTGGCTTGTAGGGTTTCAACTAAGAGAACTGCTTTTACATCTGATGGGCTTCACTTTGTAGGTGACCTGACGTTTCTCTCCAGCTGCCTCTAACGTTTTCTCTCTTATTTCATCCTTGGAGAATCTGATGATTATGTGTCTTGGGGATGATCTTCTTGTGAAATATCTTACTGGGGTACTTTGCAATTCCTGAATTTGAATGTTGACCTCTCTAGCTAGGTTGGGGAAGTTCTCATGGATGATATCCTGAAATACGTTTTCCAAGTTAGTACCATTTTCTCTATCTCTTTCAGGGACACCAATGAGTCACAGATTCAGTCTCTTTATATAATTTATTATTTCTCTGAGGTTTTGTTTATTTTTTTTATTCTTTTTTCTCTATTCTTGTCTGACTATCTTATTTCAGAAAGCCAGTCTTCAGGCACTGATATTCTTTCCACTGCTTGGTCTATTCTGCTATTAATACTTGTGATTGCATTATGAAATTATTACAGTGTCTTTTCCAGCTCTATGATGTTGGTTATGTTCTTTTCTATACTGGCTATTTTGTCTGTCAGCTCCTGCATTGTTTTAGCATGATTTTTAGCTTCCTTGCATTGGGTTTCAATGCAGTCTTGTAGCTCAGTGATCTATACTCCTATCCATATTATGAATTCTATTTCTGTCATTTCAGCCATCTCAGCCTGGTTCAGAACCTTTGCTTTAGAAAGAATGTGGTTTTTTTGGAGGAAAGAAGGTACTCTGACTTTTTGAGTTTTCAGGGCTCTTGTGGTGATTCTTTCTCATCTTTGTGGGCTTATCTGCCTTCAGTTTTTGAGGCTGCTGAGCTTTGGATGGGTTTCTTTTTCTTTTATCCTGTGACCTTGAGGGTTTGATTTTGGTTTAAGGTGGATTCAGTTGACTGGTTTGGTTTCTAGAAGATTTTAGGGAGCCAGCCCTCAGCTCTCAACTCCTAGACTGCATGCTCTAACTTTGGGGAACGTGTATTGGGCCCTAACTTTGTTCTCTGGCTCCTCGAGATTAGGAATCCACTGTGTTGTGGGGCTGAGGTATGGTAGCTGCAGCAGAGTGCTACCGGTTCCCAGGGTGCCTGCCTCCCTGTGGGTGTTCACCACAGTGGCAGAGGCAATGCAGCTGGGGGGGGGGGCGTGGGGAGCCCCTGCTGGCAATTTTGAGCACAGTCTCACTGGAGGTGGTGTTGGCTGGGGAGCAGGGCACTGGCGGACACAGGTCTGGGTACCTTCTCTGTGCCCTGCTAGAAGGAGTGATCACTCAGGGCAGGGTAGGATCTGCTGTTCTCTGCACAGTGTTAGTGCAACTGTGGGACACTGGTGGGAGAGGGGCTGGCTGGCTCTGTGCCTGCCAAGGATCTGTTGGCAAAGGTGATCAGCAGGGGAAGAGGGGTGGGGTGCAATCCCCCACTGGCAGGGCAAGAAAAGCAAGACCTGCCTGTGCAGACAGGTGCCAGCAAAGTGACGTGGAGAGTTTTTGAGGTCCTGTGAAGAGCTACAGTATGGTGAGGGAAAGAGCAGTTTGGTGCATGGCCATAGGGCCACCCTTCTGGAGATCTTTGCTGGTCAGGCATGGTCCACCAGCACAGAAGCTATGGTGCAGGTCCCCAGGACACCCAAGGCTGCCATGAAAGCAGGTGTGGTCAGGCTGGGGCCCTGGGAGAGGCCAACAGACCAATAGGTGCTCAGGTCCAACCAGCATCTTCTGATGGCAATACCATCCTGCAGAGATCAGGTCTGACAGTTCCCTAAGGGCTAAAGTCTTCTATGGAGCGAGTTAAGCCTAGGCAGATGGCCATCCCTAGCTGTGCTCTGCTACAGACCCTCCTGCACCAAACCCTCTGGGCTCCATATCAGCTGACTTGCTGCCCCTACCACTTCTCTAAGCAGCTCTCCCTGCCAACTCAAGTGTCCATGGTGGCCTAAGTGTCTCCTACTAGGGTTCCAGAGGCCCATGGTGAAAGCAGGTAGATCCTTCCCAGTTCAACCCATCTATTCCCCCAGAGCCACTGTAGGTCAGGAATGAGTCCTAGTGCATGGTAGTTCCATTCAGGGTTCCCAACTTTCTTCCCCTTCAGCCCAGCTTCTGTGTCTTCCTTCTGTCTACTCCTGGTGCCTTCCCGCTGAAGATCTGTTAGGAGGATGGCAGTCGTTTCAATCCCTCCATGAGAGCTGTTCCGCCTGGCTCTATCTAGACAACCACCTTGCTCTCCCTGCCAGTATTTTTCTATTTCTTTTCTTAATGATGTGGTAGAAGCTTTTTGTGTATTCTGGATACAAGCCTTTGCTTGTTTATATGTAAATACCTTTCTTCACTTTGTAGCTTGCTTTAACTTGGTTATGGTATCTTTTGACTGCCAGATGTTTTGCATTTAAGTAGTCACAATTTTCCATCTTTTTCTTTGTTTTGTGCTTTTTGTGTCTTTTTAAAGACATCTCTACCTTTCTTAATGTCATAGGATAGTTTCTGATATTTTGTTCCTCAAGTTTCAATTTTAACACTTGTTTTAGTCTTTATGGAATTTTTGTTTGAATTTTTTTTGACTGAGACCATTTTCATTTGTCCTCTTGTTTTAGTTTATTGAATGGCTCATCCTTTTCCAGCTGAGTTTTAGTGCCACATTTTATAAAAATATCTCATTTTTGCTTGGACTTTTAAAAAAATTCTCTGTTCTGTTCTTTATCTGTCTATTCCTGAACAAATACTTCACTTTTACTTCTCCATAACTTTAAAATAAGTCTTTCAGCCAGGCATAGTGGTGCACACTTATAGTTCTAGCTATGCAGGGGGCAGAGGTGGGAGGATTGTTTGAGCCCAGGGGGTCAAGGCTGCAACTTGGGAGACAGAGTGAGACCCTGTCTCTAAAAACAAAAAAAAATAAGAAAAAAAAAAGTCTTACATTCTTGTACATCAAGACTTCCCTCCATTTTACTTTTCTTCAGAATTGTTTAGAACTCCCACCCTTTAATGTTTTGTATATGTTTTTCATTAGTTGTTAAATGCCATTATACATTTCATTGTAGTTATTAAAAATTTTGGAATATTATTGCATTTATACATGATGTTGGAGGAACAGACTTCATGATATTGTGCCTTCCCATAACTATCTTATATAGAGTAAATTTATTTCTGGATGCCTTGTAGTTTTTGTTGCTATTGTGAATGGCTTCTAAGTTATATTTTATTATGCTTATAAATATTATGTATTTGGCTACTGATAACCACCTAGGAACACTATTGAATTTGTATAGTGCTGCTATATCCAGCAACCTTGCTGAATTTGATTATTAGGTTTGCAACTCTTAATGCACTCTCAAAAATAAACAAAATGAGATGGGATCAAAGATTATAGGAGAATTTTTTAGAGACAGCTAGGGGTATGCTATAAGTCTTTTAACCTAAATGGAAGGGGTTGAGTGGGAGCTACTTTCTCCTTCACCTCAAGTTAAGATATGAGGGATTTAAAGAACCTAATAAACAGTTCTCTACAGTTTACAGTTCTAGGTGAACTGTGATCCTGAATCCTTTATGGAAAATGCAAAAGAGATGTCTTATCAAAGGAGAGATGGCTATGTTAGCGGCCTGGACCATTGGAGTTAGTCAAGACAAATGATACTTGAATGTTTCTCATGGATCAGATATAGTTCAATGGGAGAGAATGCCTGTACAGGACCACCTAAGTTTTGTTTAAGAGAACTGTCTAGGTGGGTACAAACCCCAACAGAAGGAAACTGTCAGTTACCTGGAAAGTCAAGGAAGTAGCTAATGATCTGGACTTGCCTTACTCAAGGGAACTGCAAGAAAGAAATCCCTGGTGGTAAGGAAGGAATTGCAAACAGACCACTGAAGTGCCTCTGGGAGATGGTTGGCTTTGAACCCCTAACTAGAAGGCACTCATACCACAGTATTGTTAGCCATTTGCTGCCACTAGCTCCTCTTCACCCTTTGACCTTGGAGGTAGGGGATCAGAAACCATAGTAAACAAGGCAGGTCAGGAAGTATAAAAGTGCAAGGTGGAGAAGAGAGGGAAAAAGTCAAACTTCTTTCCAACTATCAGTTTCATAGGTTGCTAGGGTGATTAGGCCTGCACTGGAAAAAAAGAATCAGCCTTTGATGAAATTTAAATGCTACTTATTGCAGTGGACTGGATGTGTATATTACTGATTGCAGGATCTTAAATTATTAAGTGTAACTCTAAAAGTCATAATATTGCCCTAAATGTCACTCAGAAATAGGGATGAACTAGACCTACTGAATAAATGTAGAAGTACAGTGGGAGATGAAAAGCAAGTTGCTTTCTGATTGTATTCCATGACTCTGGTTTATTTGGTATAAATACATGACTAACATAATGTAATATCATAATTGTATGCAAGGCACTATATTATATAGGTTAGAAACTGGGCCCTGGAGCCAGATTCTTGAATCCTAGCTTTGTCATTTATCAGAAGTCTAACCTCTGTGTGCTTCAGTTTTCTCCTTTGTGAAGCATGTAATTGCATTGTTATGAGCATTAAATGAGTTAATATATTTAAAATGCCTAAAGTAGTGCCTACCACATTGAAACCAGGAAGTAAATGTTAGGTAAGCTGGTTATGATAGCTTTATTTATAGTTAGTTGTAAAAATACTCAGTTACTACATACAATAAAGTGCATGTTTGGGAGACAATATATGTTTCTGAAAGTAGTTGAAAATCTGTGAGCAAACATTTTGAAAAGCATAACTCAATTTTTCTGAATATAATAGTTTTTCTGGCTGAGAATGGACTTTAATTTTTTAAAGATGCAAACACTCTTTTCCCCTTCTGACAATAAAGGCTGATTGTGCGTTTAATTGAATACCACTAATATTGTTGAAAATTTTGTAAACCATGCTGAGGGCACTCCACAGAAATTCATGCTAGGTGAGTTCAAGTGCTGCTTCTGTGCTATTCAGCAAAGCTTTTGTTTTCCTTTTTTCCCCCCACTTCTTGTTGACTCCCTACTGATTTCCCATGGGAATATTCCCAAATTCTTCTTTTGCCTCAAATCCCAGCTCCTCGTTTATATTCCTTATCTGTATCTCAAGACTATTCCATTAACATGCCAGAAAAAAAACCATTTGCTAAGTGGTGCTCCAACTCCCTCAATATCCCTCCATCTCCTCCTCTATTCCTTTGGTCCCATTTCCCTAAACAAAAGTATCCTCCCTTCTTTCCAAGGCAAACTTCCCAAATTCTAATTTCTACCCACTACTAAACTGCTCTATTAACTATTCTCTCTCAACCTCATTTTCAACTTCTATACCTATTTTTTTTTTTTTTACAGTTGTAATGCCAAATTACCACCCTAAGTCAAGAGGAAGAAAGATATTGACAGAAGCTGAAATTCCTAACAATGAACCAAAATATCTCTGCTTCAATAATAGCACTTACTAATTAAGGAGAGAATTGGGGGCAGGAGGTGAGAAGAGGAAGAGATGCTGAAAAGAAATATGTAACTAATACAAAATAAGCATATATGTGATTTTCCCTCAGCTTCTATTGTGTGAGTTAGTCATGTAGTGCCTTCTTAACCAAACAGCTCCTATAGAGCAAGGATATCCTTGCCAATCATGTTTACTTTGTCCACATTCCCACATACAGTCTCCACTTTTAAAAAATCCATTGTGATATAATTGAAATACAATAAATAGCACATCTTTAACATTGTATAATTTGATGTTTTTACATATGCGTATATCTATAAATCCATCACCATGATCAAGTTAATAAACTTGTTTCTTTGTGTACTTAGACAACCACTGATATGCTTTCCATCACTATAGATCAGTTCACACTTTCTATAATTTTATGTAAATGGAATCAGACAATATGTATACTTTTTTTTGTCTGGCTTCCTTCACTCAGCATAATTATTTTGAGATTCATTCATGTGATTTCATTTTATCAACAGCTCATTCATTTTTATTGCCAAGTAGTGTTCCATTGCATGCATGTACAACAATTGGCTTATCTATTCACCTGCTGATGGATATTTGCGTTGCTTTTAGATGTTTACTATCATAAATAAAGCTGCTATGAACATTCTTGTACTATAAATCGTTGTATGGACATATGCTTTCATTTTTCTTGGATAAACATATAGGAGAGAAATGGCTGAATTAGTACGGTAGATTTGCATTTAATTTTTTAAGGCGCTGACAAACTCTTTTCCAAAGTGGTGTGCTACTCTAAACATTTTAAATATCCAATTTTTTTTTTTTTTTTTTTGGTAAATTACATGAATGGAAAGTATGCTGGGTTAAATATTGCCAATAGTACAAGGTAAAGTTTCTAAAGAAAAATTATGTCTAGTCAGCTATGTCTGCATAGGAATATAAGTCATAGGAATATAGTCCTTCTGTGTCTGCTTTGCTAAACTACACACTTCAGATAGTCAACAATGTGAGGACACATGCCAAACAGAAATGCATTAACCGACCAAATAGCAGCTGTCCTTGGAGGACTGCTGATTAACCAGCAGGGCTGTGACAGCACTCCAGCCTAAGCTGGTGGCCCCGTGCTAGGAGCATAACTATCTCATTCATTTTAATGGTTTTGGCAACATGCGATACTCATGTCATCTTATTTTGATGAAGCTTCCAATTTTCATTATGCCTTTCATGGTGAAAATCAATTTCAGATAAACTGCTGATGGCACTGTGTGTGTGTGTAAATATATGTGTACACACACATATTCATACATAGAATTACATATATAAACCTAGGCATTTTCTCTTGCTCCAATAAGACTGAAGTTTGTAAATTATTGTCCTAGTAATGATAACCTGAGCAACTTCTCACTTATAAGTTACTAACCCTGGTGAGAAACTTGTGACATTGATTTAGCAAGCTTGCAGATCCAGACCTAGGAGGAGCAGGAGGTCAATGTGTATCGGTGGGAGAGGCCAGATGAATTCTGGACTGAAACTGTGGGAAGAGATCCTGGGGTCGCACAGTAACCACTGGGAGTGTGAACAGATCAGTGTGAGGGACAAAAGGTGCCAGGAAGGTAGCCTGTGTGTAGAAGGTGCTTTCCTGCGTACTGCTGCTGATTATTCTGGTAACTTTCTGCTATCACCACTCATTCAAACTAAGAAGAAATTCTCCCTGAAAGATGGCCCTTTGAGGAGCTACAGACTTTCCCCATTTAATTCTGCTGCAGAACTGTTCCCTAAACCATGTAAATGAAATAGAGCACATTGCCTCAAACTATGATGCACAACACTTCAGGGCATCCAAGCAATATAGAGATTTGGTACGATATAGTTTAGCACAGGCTTAAAATTCACTTAAAAAAAATTTGGCCAGGACCTCCCTGTTTTGCTTCTTTCCAGCAAGGGGGTACTTCCTCTATCTTTGACTTCTCAGGATCACTCAGTTTTCAGCCTCAAACAAGGCAGGGATCCCCTTAGAGGATCACGGGCTTTCTCCCCCGCCCCCACCAGTTCTTTGGATTCCCTGCAGTTTCTGGGTAAAAGGCTTGTCCTTTCATGGACCTCCACCTGGTCCTTTTAAGCAAAAGGGGAACTTTGTCTTACTCTCCCCTTCTCCATCCTGGGTCCACAGCTCCCACCTTGGCAACCCCAAGGACATATTCCAATCTTTGGGTAACTCTTCACAGAGAACAATGGTCACATTTGCCCAAATCCCCTGGTTCCTTTTTAATTCTACACTCTATGCCCTTTGGGGAAAGTCTCAGTTCCCATCAACTTATACACTTTCTCTTTTTAGGAAACCACACCTACAGGCTGTGCATGCTTAGCCAGTACCATCAAGATAAATTCAGTAGTTATGTACAAACCTGATATGGTTCACTGGGAGGAATGTTGCCCTAAATGTATTTTCTGGAAATAGCATGAGTTTTTGTGCTTAAAAAAGCTGAATTCACCCGCTGAGTGATTTGGGGCAAGTCACATCGAATCTCAGTTTTCTTATCTGTAAAATGAAAATAATAATATCTACCTCTCCGGGTTGTTTATAAACTTCATGTGGGACCATCTGTTCAAAATTATGGTTGGGGAATAGGCCACAGTGGTGTTAAGGTCTGGTTGATTCCTGATGGGTACTACCTGTGACCTTGAACTTAATTATCAGTTCTTGGAGTTTCAATTTCTTTCTCTGCATAATTAAGATAGTGACATAGGAATCGTACAAGGATTAAATGAGATAATGTATATAAAAGTGCCTGGAGCCTAGTGGGCTTGCGTAGAAATGACACAGATTCAGGCTGGGTGAGGTGGCTCACACCTGTAATCCCACCACTTAGGGAGGCTGAGGCAGGAGGATTACTTGAGGCCAGGAGTTCAAGATCAGCCTAGGCTACATAGTGAGACCCTATCTCTACCAAAAAAAATTTTTAAAAAGGAAAAAGAAGTGACACAGATTAAAAAATTAGTATAATTAGAGAATTTGAATATCAATACTTCCTGGAATCTTCATTCTGCCAAAAGCAAAGCTAAACTAATTCTTTCTGCCTTACCTCTGATAATTCTCTGATCTAGAATATAGGAAAGCAATCAAGAAACATGTCGCTTTGTAAATAATTCTGAACAACTAAAACCAATTGGACAGAAATGTGAAGATGACTCTCTCCTGTTTGATTTATAGCCATGCAAGAAAATGTTGCATGTGGTCTGACAAAAATTTCAGGGAGTCGGTGACCCCACAGCCTGACTTTTCCATTACTCATGCGTGGTTGACTCTTTTTCCAATTAGCAATGACTTTTATCTTTTCTCCTCCTATCTTCACATTTGGAATCTTGTTTCTATGTAATTAGAAAAAAAACAGAGGTTACCCAGCATAAACTCCTTAAGTTTCCTTACCTTCCACTTTCCCTTGTTTATCTGTACTCATTCTCTTTTCTCTCTGTTCTTCCCTCTAACTGCAGGCCCATCATCTACCTCATTCTTTTACATATGACCTCAGACCTCATGATAATGCTAATTTCTCTTGAGTCAGCCATTCTTTTATTTCTACTTATTTCCCCTTTCTTGCTTCTTCCCCCAGGCGTAGACATTTTCTGATTTCTCCCATTAAATAATTGCTGTCCCTTGTCTCTGCATAGCCTCCGAACTGCTTCCCAAAATTCTTCCTTGGATAGTCTATTCACACCAGCTTCACTTCATTAACTCCTTATCACACTTGAGCTGCCTCTGGCCTCTGCCAGCACCGTTTCCCACTTTCTGACCCCTCAAAAGACAAAGGTCTCATTTTGGTTTTTAGCAGCCTGGACCCCTTTATAAAAGGTGACACTGTGAATCCTCTCTTTGTTTTTTGAGCTCCTCCCTCACTTCCTACCGTACCCCTGCCCACTGGTTTTCTTTCTACTTTTTGCATCATTATTTCATAATTCTCCTCATGGACAATTCTACTTCTGCCAATACTTCCAAGTTGGGTCTGCTAGGATTCTGTCCCTTCTCTTACTGTGAGTCTTAATTTATTCACATCCCTTAAACAGTCTCAGTCACCCAGAACTGGCTACATAATTTGTGAGGCCTAGTGTAAAATAAAAATGCAAGGTCATTTGCTTAACAATTATTAAAAATTTAAAGATGGCAATAGCAGAACATTAAGCCAGACATGGCCTCATCTGTTTGTTTTGTGTTGCTATAATAGAACACTTGAAACTGGATAACTTACAAAACTTATAAAGAAAAGAGGTTTATTTAGCTAACGGTTCTGCAGGTTGGGAAGTTCAAGGGGTATGGCCCTGGCTTCTGGAGAGGGCTTTTGTGCTGCATCATAACATGGCAGAGAAGGTTGAAAAGGAAGCAGACACATTGTGAACAAACAAAACTTGAGGGGCATGACTGGCTTTATAACAACTCACTGACATGGAAACTGATCCATTCCTGAAGAACAAATCCAGTCTCACTAGGGTGACGATTCACTCACTACTGTAATAATGGCACCAAGCCATTCATGAGAGATCTGCCCCCATAACCTAAACATCTGCCACTGGGCTCCCTTGCCCAACATCACCACATTGAGAATCAAATTTTCACATGAGATTTGGTGAGGACATAGCATTCCTTTACAACTGCACAAGTTGCACATCCATGAAGCCAAACCTGTATTCAGCTCCAGATCTTCAAGGAAATGTATTGCAGGTTCATATTTCTAGCCTAGACCTCTCTCCTGAGCTCAGGGCTTAACCATTATTCCCAGAAATGAAGGTACAGATTTTGTTAAAATCTGGGAACTTTCACTTACTAGCAGCATGATGTTGAGCAAGGCATTCAATCTCTCTAAGCTTCAGTGTCTCAGTGTAACATTTGAAGGCTGTGGGGAAGTTTGCAAATATCAAGCTGGTAAGTCAATAATATATTGATAATTACAGCCTATACATAGGTCTAAACAGTCCATGTTCATAAAATGTAAAAAGCCTTGAAGCAGAAACAGTAGGTAGCTGCTGAAACACCAATATTTTCTGTTTATCTAATTGTTTAAAAACCATGAAAGTTAGAACAAACAGGTAGTAACCTCTGCAAGGAGTTTAGGAATAATTTTTGCCCCAATGGGCTTATTTTAAAAATGTATGCAATATTGTATTTCCAGGCAAGAACACAAACTGTGAGAGTGAGCTCATTAGCAGGCTTTAGTCAATCTGGTTCTAAAAACTTGACCTCATGTGCTTTGAGCTGATGGCTGGACTCTAATCTCATGTAAACAAAAGAAAGTAGGCTCACACAGCAAAACTAGAATGTGAGCCCCAGGCAGGGGCTGCAGACATTCATAGAAAGATTGCTTCTTTGGGAGGCTGAGGCAGGTGGATCATCTAGGTCAGAAGTTCGAGACCAGCCTGGCCAATGTGGTGAAATCCCCTCTCTACTAAAAATACAAAAAATAGCTGGACACAGTGGTTGGTGCCTGTAATCCCAACTACTCAGGGGACTGAGGCAGGAGAATTGCTTGAACCTGGGAGGCAGAGGTTGCGGTGAGCCAAGATCGTGCCATTGCCCCTCCAGCCTGGGTGACAAGAGTGAAACTCCATCTCAAAAAAAAAATTGCTTTTTTGGTGAATGATGGGTATATTTTCAACTTTGTACTGGGCATCGCAATCAAGATCTTCATCTGGAATCTGAAACTCAACATACCCCATACAGAACTCAGCAACGGTTTTCCTTCTCAAGTCTGCGTTTCTTCCTCCATCTCCTATGTCAGTTAATGGTACCACTGACTGTGAAGTCACTGAAGCTAAAAAGCCCTGATCAATTTTTACCCTGCCTCCCTTCTTCACCCCAGCAGCCACCCCCCATGCACATCCAGAAAGCAACAGAGACAGTAAGTACATCTAGACTCCATAGACATGATGATGGACAGGTTGGACTACATAAAATAGAAAGCAGCTCTGTATGACAGTAGTCATCATAAGTAAAATAAAAACACATATAACAGACAGACTGAAATATTGTTTATAATATTAATTTCATATTTATAGCCCCAATTCTATAATTATTATGTGATTGCTGGTTTTCTTTCTACTTTTCTCATCATTATTTCATAGATACTATTACCACCAAGACTATTTAAAATGCCCATAAATCAACAAGATGAACATAAACAGATGAATGGAAAAGTGGGCAAAGGATATGAGCAGGCAATTCACAGAAATAACACAGATGACCCATATTCTTCTAAAAAAAAACTCAATTGAGTAATAATGAGGGAAATGCAGATTAAACTCATAAGAGATAATTTCCACCCATCGAGTTGGTTTAAAAAAGTATATTTAGTTAGTTTGTTTTTTACAAAGATACAAATAAAGCTAAAAGAGAGGTCTGTTTTTTGCTTTTTTTTTTTTTTGAGACAGGGTCTTGCTATGTTGCCCAGGCTGGCCTTGAACTCCTTGGCTCAAGGGATCCTCCCACCTCAGCCTCCTAAGTGGCTGGGACTAGAGACTCAAGACATTACACCAGGCTTATTTAGCTTTTATTATGTGGTGGTAAAAGGGTAGTTTCTGAAGGCAATCAATACTTACAATGTATATACCTTTCGATTCAGAAATTCTACACCTATGTGGTTATCCCTAAGAAATTCTTGCACATTTTCACAAAGAGGCATACATAAAGATGTTTCACTGAAATGCTTTCTGTAATAGCAAAGGAAAGAGATAACCTAAATGTACATTTGTTGAGAATAATTAAGCAACTTATAGTATAATTATTCTAGAATAGAATAAATAAAAAGAATGAAATGTATTCATAAATTCTAACTTCAAAAATCTCCACAAATTTTTAAGCGAAAAATATAAAAAGCTTTATTTCTGTAAAATTAAAACACAGTAAATCTTAATTGTATCATAGTTACAGATATGTAATTGTATGGAAACAGGCCTGGAAGGATTTTTATGCAGTGACCAAGTGCTCGGCCTCTGGGGTGGAAAGTGGCCTAGTGGGAGGAGGAGGAAGGGGAGAGTGTTTATTTTATGTAATTCCCTGTTCGTGAATGTGTATAACAAGGATACATGGCCATATTAATTGCGGAATATAACTTAAAACTTTATCATAACTTTAATCATTTAAAAAATGTGGCTGAGACATTTTATCACCTCACTCTTGGATCAAAATACCTGATGGTATCTGACTAATAACCTAAGGTGGTGTTCCTCAGAGTGAGGCTTATAAACTAACTATATCAGAATCCCTTTGGGGTACCTGAAAAAAAACCACCAGTTCCCCCGGCTCTACTCCAGTGGATTTAATTTTATAGATGCGAGATGGTCCTAGGAATTTGCATTTAAAAAAACTGATGGTCAGAGTTGGAGAACCACTGGAGCAGGAAATTCACCTTATTTGGGCTTCACAGCCTTTGGAAGGTTTGAAATTCCTAGTTCTCTTTAAGGAGGATAGAAGGCCAGACTAACATACGGTGGTATTAGGACGGTAGAAACAGGAGACTGTAATTTAGTAGCTAAAGTTTCAAAAATGCTGCGAACCACCACCTGTGTTTGTGGCTGCAGGTGCTGACCCGCATGAACCTGAGGTGGTTACCTAGATGCAAATCCACACCTGCCAAATTTGCACCGACTCAGAGTAGGCAACAGAGTGTGTGTTCTACCTTGCTTCCTATTTACAAGGCTTGGATTCTGCTCCTAATTATGATTGTACCTTTCTTTTTTTTTTTTTTTGAGACGGAGTCTCGCTCTGTCGCCCGGGCTGGAGTGCAGTGGCTGGATCTCAGCTCACTGCAAGCTCCGCCTCCCGGGTTTACGCCATTCTCCTGCCTCAGCCTCCCGAGTAGCTGGGACTACAGGCGCCAGCCACCTCGCCCGGCTAGTTTTTTTTGTATTTTTTAGTAGAGACGGGGTTTCACCGTGTTAGCCAGGATGATCTCGAACTCCTGACCTCGTGATCCGCCCGTCTAGGCCTCCCAAAGTGCTGGGATTACAGGCTTGAGCCACCGCGCCCGGCTATGATTGTACCTTTCGTTGGTATCCTTCAAAGAAATTTATCTTGTGTAGCCAAAACAAATTTAAGAGAAACATTTCTCTGTACTTTAGGTATTGTAGCATTTATTGTTATTTATTTACCTGTCTCTTTCTTTCTGAAGACTGGGAGATTCTCAAGAACAGAACTCAGTAATTCTGTGTCTCTATCAGCCAGCATAATTCCACATGAAGTACTATGCTGTTCATAAATTATTTTTCCCATAAAGTATTTTTTGTAGTAATAACATCTAGAAAATACAGTCTATGAAATAACAAAGTCCCCCAATTTTAATTTTTTCTGCTTTTTACCATTTCATATAAAGCATTTATTTTGTCATTTTGACTTGGATAAGGACAATTAAAGTGATTTATTAATACTACTCCTTGGAAATGGTGCCACAGAATATTCCAGATTACACAGATTACTGTTCTTTCGAGATGTTTAACTTCCAATTCTTTTCACAGCATTTATGTACCAATATTGCAATATTTACCACATTTTATTGAAACACTTTATTAAATATTTGTTCAGGTGTCTTTTTTCCTTTATGGGTTATTAGTTCCTTTAGGTCTGGCAATGAACCCAGTGTCAGGCACATAGATCATGATTAAGAACAATTTGATCAATTAATGTCTTATGAGAATTTTATATGGCTTAGGAGTTTTTCAAATAGTCATTTCTATGCCTCTTCCTGATAATGTAATATTTTCCTTTTCTAAAAAGAAGTTATAATTTAAAGCATACAGCATAATTTCAGCGAAAAAAATTGAGTTGAATGTTATATAAAGATGGAATCTCAATTAAAGAAATCCTAAAAATAATCAATGGGATAGCGCCAAGAGAACTTGCATTTAAGAAATAAATACTGCATTCATTAAAATGATAAGTTCACTTCAGCTGATCATAAGTTTCTACATCCAGAAAAGAAGCAAGTTGGATTAAGTGGATTTTAGTTTGCCCATTCAATTCTCAAATTCCGATTTTAATAACTAACATGTGGTTACTTCATGATGACAACAATTTAAGAAAAGTAACTCAGACATATGCTCTTGTTTTTTTTTTGTTCTTAACTTGCAATATATTTTCTATGCTTTTCTCTGACCCTTTAACATTTGAAGACCAAGGAAAGAGAGAAAAATCGATTGTCCAAATATTGACCCACTTTACAAAGTTGGTGCCACCTGACTCTTTAGCCGCTTGAAAGCTGATAATCCCCCTTTCACCACCTGCAATTACTGCGTTGTCTTGAGCTGAAGGCCCGCGATTACCTCCCATGCAGTGCCGATTTCATGAAAAAGCAGTTCAGAGTCACCTCTGAGGTAACTTCCCCAGTGAGGATGGCTGACTCAAATTTCAGTTTGTGCTTTGATTATGAGTTTCGAAGTACTAGACGTGCTAAGCATAATACAACATATTGTTATCTTTATTTATTAGTCTCTATGAGAATTAATCGTCTTTCACTGATACCAATCTCTCCGTGGTTTATGGCCCCTCTCAAGCTTTGGCTCTCATCTGCCACTCAGAATTTTATCTTTTTTTTTAACTGTCTTTTTTTTTCTTTATGGTTTAAGTTCTAGGGTACACGTGCACAACGTGCAGGTTTGATACATAGGTATACGTGTGCCATGTTGGTTTGTTGCACCCATCAAATCGTCATTTACATTAGGCATTTCTCCTAATGCTATCCCTCCCCCAGCCCGCCACCCCCCAACAGGCCCCAGTGAGTGATGTTCCCTGCCCTGTGTCCAAGTGATCTCATTGTTCAATTCCCACCTATGAGTGAGAACATGCAGTGTTTGGTTTTCCGTCCTTGTGATAATTTGCTGAAAATGATGGTTTCCAACTTCATCCATGTACCTACCTACAAAGGACATGAACTCATCCTATTTTATGGCTGCATAGTA
>NW_012118376.1:10344849-10363344 GCF_000951035.1 Colobus angolensis palliatus
CCATTTATTAAATAGGGAATCCTTTCCCCATTTCTTGTTTCTCTCAGGTTTGTCAAAGATCAGATGGTTATAGATGTGTGGTGTTATTTCTGAGGCCTCTGTTCTGTTCCATTGGTCTATATCTGTTTTGGTACCAGTACCATGCTGTTTTGGTTACTGTAGCCTTTTAGTACAGTTTGAAGTCAGGTAACATGATGCTTCCAGCTTTGTTCTTTTTGCTTAGGATTGTCTTGGCAATGTGGGCTCTTTTTTGATTCATATGAACTTTAAAGTAGTTTTTTCCAGTTCTGTGAAGAAAGTAATTAGTAGCTGGATGGAGATGGCATTGAATCTATAAATTACTTTGGGCAGTATGGCCATTTTCATGATAAATAATTTCTGTCCATGAGCATGAAATATTCTTCCATTTGTTTGTATCCTGTTTTATTTTGTTGAGCTGTGGTTTGTAGTTCTCCTTAGCCACAGACAGCCAATTATTGAGCAGCTTTGATTAATGCTGGTTATTATTAATAGAAGAAAGTATTTCTGTAGCTGAGTGCAATATCCAAAATTACCAGAAGAATCATGCAAAACATTCTTTTTCTGATAGTGGAATATTAATTTTTGCTTTTGTTAGTGAAGATAGAGTAAGAATATGTAGAAAGAAGTATAAAAAGGTACAAATTGCTATCTAGCCATCATCACTTCTTCTTATAAAAAACCCAGGGAAAACTTGAGGCTCTTTGCCTTACTTTTTTTCCTCCTTTCCCTCTCCCAAATCATTGCAGGAACACTGTTGGAAAACTAGAGAGGTCAAACAAAAAGATAATTTGGTATCTCCCCAATACTTCCCTTGTCCTCCCCTCCCACCCCCATATAACTATTGTTAAGTTTATCCAGCTACACTCAGATCTTTCTAAAATACAATAGTAACAAGTCAGTTTCCTTCAGGGATTCTCAGATGTTCTCAGGATCAAGTTCGGACTCCTTAGCATGGCTGAGATAGGCCATGAGCTGGTCCTTGCACATGGCTCTATTCATCATCTCTTGCTTTCTAGGTCAAAGTCACCAAACATCGATTCACTAGAAACAAATTTGATCAAAAAATCAATTATCCTTAAGATACTCCAAATACTAATTTTCCAAAAAATGTGTTAAAAAAACTATAAACTTTATGGCAGTTTATATTAGATGGGATTTTCAAACAACTTCTGATGATTTCTGCAATGCTTTAGTTGACTGGTTTTCATTTTATTGTTTTCATAGCAGCATTTTAGGGAATTGAAATTCAATTTTACAATTATAATTAATCAATCTACTTATTTAATATGGCATAGGATGAGGAGAGGCAGCTTTTCATTGTGGGAGGTGTGTGGTGGTGCTGGGATCAGGGGTTTTAGGAAAAGATCTCTAGCAACTGAGTAATAGGAGGGAGCCAGCCATGAAAAGCTCTAGGGGAAGAATGTTTCTAATTCTTTGATAAAATTTAAGGAGATTTAAAAAGTAATGTTTATAGCATTTGATACCTTTGATAGCAATTCGCATAGCCCTGCTCTAGCTGTAAGGAAAGCAAGAGAATGGAGTAACTGGAATTTTTACCTTTTCTAGCAGGAGGCAGGTTCTCTCTCATTAGAAGACATCCCCGTTGAAATAGGATTCAGATGGAAGTTGCCAAAAGAATAATAAATGTCAATGTGGTAGCAATTGGGAGAAATAGAGGAAACCAAAGGGTAAAGTGATTTAAAATCACATATAAACACAGCTTTTCATTAGTTTTCAGTTAGTTTAACCTTACAAAGTCAATTTACTCAATTGTCAGCAGTGAGCCAAAGTTCTGTATTTTAGGTACTTTAAATTTATGATTTGGGGAATGAAGATTTCTTGTGAATTTCAAACTGCTTCAACTAAAAAGGTAAACTAAATGGTGAAAAAAAAAAAATCCTTAAAGGCTGTTGCAACCATTTAAGGGAAATGATTTGCTATAGTATTTGGAGAAAGTTCATTAAGTTTTTGGTAAACTGAAAAACAGGCAAATTGATCAATATTGATAATACTGAGTGAGAACTGAATTTTGGCAAATTCCACAAGTTGCTCTCTTCTCTGTGCCATAAAACAGGAGTCCCCAGCCCCCGGGTCATGAACTGGTGGTGGTCTGCGTCCTGTTAGGAACTGGGCCACACAGTAGGAGGTGGGTGTTGCAGGGGGAGGGGAGGTGAGTGAGCCAGGCTTCATCTGTATGTACTTACAGCTGCTCCCCATCGCTTGCATTACCTCCTGAGCTCTGCCTCCTGTCAGATCAGTGGCAGTAATAGATTCTTATAGGAGTGTGAACCCCACTGTGAACTTCAGATGTGAGGGATCTAGGTGGCACACTCTATATGAGAATCTAATGCCTGATGATCTATCACTGTCTCCCATCACCCCCAGATGGGACTGTCTAGTTGCAGGAAAACAAGCTCAGGACTCCCACTGATTCTACATTATGGTGAGCTGTATAATTATTTCATTATGTATCATAATGTAATAATAATAGAAATAAAGTACATAATAAATGTAATATGCTCGAATCATCCTGAAACCACCTCCTAACCCTGGTCTGTGGAAAAATTGTCTTCCACAAAACCAGTCCCTGGTGCCCAAAAGGCTGCGGATGGCTGCCATAAGGCATGCTTTTTTCTCTGGTAAAAAAAACCTCTGACCTTCCTGACCTCTGCACATGACGTTTGCCGACCACAGGTCTCTTCCCGTGACCCATCTCTATTTTCACAGCTCTTCCATTTCATATCTTTCCTACCCAGTAGGCCAAGTGTATGTACTTTTCCATGTTAGGGAGTTGCTGGGGGTAATAATCCCAATCATTTGAGCTTGAGCAAAGAAACAAATGATTTCTTTGAACTAAAAACACATTCAATAAAAAGAATATTATATATGTCAAGTGCCAGAAGATCTCAGCTTGTGGTGCTCTCAAGTAGGCTGTCCATATCTCCCAGATTCCCAATTTGCTGGGACAGCAGAGTCTTGACGATCTAAGGCCTGGCTTCTAGAATAGGAAGAGAAAGGCCTTCAGAGGGTGGGACACTTAGAGCTATCTTCCCAAACCCTAGAGTTTTTGCCAGTTTCTTTGGCAGATGGTCTTAGATCCCAAGCACATGATACAGATGTTCTTTCAGTGGCCAGGTAGCAAGGAGTTGGTGGGGAAGTTGGCTACTGGCTGGAACACAGGCAGCAGACTGGCTTGGACTGGCTGCTGACATTGCTGCCCTGATGAGCCCCATAGGATTGAGATCAGGGGATTGAGTCTCTAGTTGCTCTAAACTCTGGTATCTGTCTCTAAAGGTCATTAATGATACAACAGCACTACTGCAGAGGGTATATGTCTGTCCTTAAAGAGGAAAAAGGTGTGTGTGTGTGTGTATATATATATATATGAAGGAGCTTATAGTTTAATTGCATATATGACTATATACATATATAATTATGTATGTGTATATATATAATTATAAGTATATAATAACATATGTATAATTGTTTATGGTATGTTGGTCTTCTCCATTAGACTGTAAGCTCCTTAAGTCATATTTATTTTTTTTTAAACTTTATACACTGAAGGCCTAACAGCATGTTTGATACATAAGAGATGCTTAGTAAATACTTGGTGAGTGAGTGAATACACCCCAAACAACCTCAAGATTCAATATACAATTCAGTGTATTGTTTAACTGATTTAATTGAGAATCACTTATGATGAAAGTTATTGTATTAGTCTGTCTTTATACTACTGATAAAGACATACCTGAGACTGAGCAATTTACAAAAGAAAGAAGTTTATTGGACTTACAGTTCCATGTGACTGGGGAGGCCTCACAATCATGGTGGAAAGTGAAAGGCACGTCTCACATGGTGGCAGACAAGAAAAGAGAGCTTGTTCAGGGAAACTCACCTTTTTGAAACCACCAGTCTCATGAGACTCATTCACTATCATGAGAACAGTGCAGGAAAGACCCACTCTCAGAATTCAATCACCTTCCACTGGGTTCCTCCCATGACGTGTGGGAATTGTGGGAGTTACAATTCAAAATGAGATTTGGGTGCGGACACAGCCAAACCGTATCAGTTATCAAATACATACACACTGCCAATAACTTATAAAAATTGTCATAAAAATAAATTATGCGTGTATATTAAAATATAGGCAGACATACACTATGATGCTGCTAACAGTTTTAAACCAAGTCATTTAAAATGCAATACTTCTATTTCTCTAATGGTCCCTGATGCCCAGAAGATTGAGGACTGCTGTCATAAGGCATTCTTTTCTTTTTGGTAAGAACTTCTACTAGTTCTCTAACGGTCTTACTAGTTTAAAATGTTAAAAAATATCAAATTCCAATATTTTTACTCATTTCTACATACACAGTTCCCAAGGTATCACCTGAAGGTCAATAAATATTTGATGAAAGTATAAAATAGCTTTATATGACTGCTTAGGCAAATCACACATAGCCTGAGGGTGTATGAATTTGGCTTTTAGAGGTAGGAAGAAAGAGTTTACTTTTCCATGTGCCTGACTATGGAGAATCAAATTACAAACATCTTTCTTATTTCTTCCCTGTTTTAATTTTCTATTGCTGGGTAACAAATAACAAGTTTAGAGGCTTAAAACAATACCCATTCATTAACCCAGCTCTGTAGGTCAGAAGTCCTTCACAGCACGACTGGATTCTGCTGAAGAAGACTGAAATCAAGATATTATTCGTACTGAGTTCTCAAACGGAGACCCTGGTGGAAAATCCACTTCCAAGTTCATTCTCTTAGTTGGCAGAAATTAGTTGCTTGAGCTTGTGGAACTGAGGTTTCCATTTCTTTGCTTGCTGTCAGATGGGGGCCGCTGTCAGTCTTTAAGGTCACCCACTTCCTTGCACGTGGCTCCTTCCATCTTTAAGCCTGCAATGACATGGTACAGTAAATTCTTCTTGTGCGTCAAATCTGATTTCTTTTGTCTCTCATCTCTAGATGCAGATTTAAAGGGCTCTTGATGAAGTCATGCTCACCTGAATAATTTGTGTCTCTTAAGGTCAACTGATTTGGGAACTTAATCACATTTGCAAAATCCATTGTGCTATATATGTAACATAGACATAGGAGTGGTATCTCATGAAAATCATGTGCCTCATAACTCTTCAGTCAACAACAGACTGCGTATTGACAGTGGTCCTATCAGATTGTAATACTGTATTTTTATTATACCTTTTCTATATTTAGATATGTTTAGAGGCACAAGTACTTACCATTGTGTTGCCGTTGCCTACAGTATTCAGGACAGTAATATACTATATAGGTGTACAGCCTAGGGCAACAGGCTATACTATATAGCTAGGTGTATAGTAGGCTACACCTTCTAGGTTTGTGTGAGTATCCTCTATGATGTTAGCACAAGATGAAATCACCTATCAGTGCATTTCTCAGAACATATCCCTGTCATTAAACAATGCATGACTGTCTATTCACAGACTCTGTCCGCACTTGAGAGGAGGAGACTACATAAGGGTAAGGATCATTGAAGATCCTCTTAGAAACCTGCCTATGGCATTGCCTTACATCAGGGCGTTGGCTTGAACTCAGGTGTTGTCAATAGTGTATGTGTGTGAGGGGGTGTGTGTATGTGTGGTGTGTATGTGTAAGAGTCTGTGATGTGTCACACATATGATGTGTGAGAGGTTGGATTATTCTGACCTCTGAGGTCAGTTCAATTGGTCCATAATCCAAGGATCATCTGCAATGGCACCATTTTAAAATATGAATATATTTTCATTGTCTGGTCTCTTGGATGGCTTCTGCTCTTTTTTTTTTTTTTTTTTAACCCACTACTCTTTCTTTACCAATTTAAAATATTTTGTGATCTGAAAGCCTTTCATGTTTTCCTTGACTGTCTTTTCATATAAGAAGACAATGACACATACTTCATCTGGTGGAAATAGCTGGGTCTAAAAATTGGAGGCCTAAGAATATGAGCACAATTTCTCTTCATGATAATCCCTTTGGAAGCTGTAGTGCCTAGGGGAAGTTTGTTAATTAGTTTTCCATGGAATTAAAGTTCAGTGATTTCAAGATCTGTACAGAGTTTTGATTGCCAATATTTTTCCTGAGATATATTCCTATCAGCATATTTGGAATAATAAAAGGTCATTAGAAAAAGTGATGAAAGATTAATTATAATCCTGGAGGTGTGAAATGATATGTTATCTAGGAAGAGACTTTAATCCTGTTATTTTTGAGTAGAAGATCATCTATTGGTAGTGGGGTCTAGAATTTCAAACTAGTAAAGCAGAGAGCCTTATTCTACCATAAGGGTTCTTTACTCTCATCCATGAGCTTTCAGAGTTCACAGACGGGCTTCAAGGAAAGCCAGGAACTTTTTGAAACTGAATGTGAAGTCTGAGTTTGCATGTGTGTGTTCATGTTCTAGAGAGGAGCTAATGATATCCTTAGATTGAGTCATAGGTCCTGTTCACCAAAATGATTAAAAGCCACCAGACTAATTGGAGGACCATTTTTCAAGGAAATTAAAGCTCACAAAGGTAAAATGACTTGCCTGAAATCACAAAACTAATTTGCTTGTTGCATAACAAGAGATTACATTTCTAGGCTCCTGATGCCCATTCTAACCATTCTAACGTATTATTACTGCATTTTATCCTGAGAGAGCCTTTTAAGGCCACAGATGCGTGACGGTTGTATTTTAACGAAACCAGGGTTACACTGTTCCTTTGGAAGCAGTTGCTTAGATACATGGCATCCTTTAAAAAAAAAAAAGTGAGCTGAAAGTGGGGAAGGGTGGGAAAAGGTATACTGGACTGGGACATACATATATATTGCCTTATACGTAATAAAATACAAACAATAGCTGTTGAATAAATGAGTAGTATGGAGTGCTCTGTTCATAAAACAAACATATATGAGGAGGGCCTGCTTTTTCACTAGAACCCTGCTAGTTACTGCTGGAACTGCTATGAAAATTATTTTTGAGGAAACACATTTTTTAGATAAAAGGAGGTGAAGCACATGGACTAATTATGAAAAGTATATTAGTAATGATGATGATAATGATAATAAAAATATTTGAGTGACTATGATGTTATGATGTGCCAGGTATGGCTATGCTAAATGATTTATCTAAATTAATTTAATTTAACTCTTGACTACATCCCATGATCTAGATGTTATCACCCTATCTACAGATGAGAAACTGGGATGCACAAATGTTAATTAACCTCCCAGGGTCAGAGTTAGTAAATGACACAGCAGAATTTCTAACCTGGATGGATTGACAAAAACTTGTGCTCTAACCTGTATGCACAAGGTTCACTCCCAATATATTGGAATATAACATTGGGATAGTTGAGTTTTTAAGAATTGAATAGCAAAAGCAATATTATTTTCAAGACAACCTTACTAAACTCCCCTCCCTGAAATATACACATACAAATTTTTACAAGTTTGTACAAGATACAAGTTTATCTTTAGGATTTTTGTCAACATTCACTGTATGTTTTCCTTTTGTTTACAGTTTTCCTTTGAGTCCAGGATCAGCTGAATTAACAGGAAAAAATATATTATTACTGAAGCCTGTTAATGTAAAAAATAAATACATGGAGAAATCCCTAGAAATATCAAAACCATCAAATGTTAGTCCTTGGGATCAAAGGTGGTAGAAGTGGGTATGTTTTTAAGCTGAAATAACTGTCTACTCCTATTTGGTGCAAGAAATCTAGGTTCTCCACTCAAACAACATGTGACTTTCCATTTATTCTTAGTGCTTACATGTGACATAGGCATTTAATCTACAGATTTTATTTAAACTTCACTTTATATACAAATAAAAATGCACGCAATAAAGTACACAACTCATGAGGGTTTTTAGAAGTTTTGTTCTGACAACTTTCAGGACAACTTGAATTTGGGTCCAGGGATAGGTGTTTGGCAGATAGTGATGGCAGAATGGATTCAACAGTGACCTAGTTATTTGGTGTGGCTTTACCTTTGTGCGCCAGTAATAGGAACCAACAGCACGGCCAACCTGTTCAGGCTAGTTTATATTCAAAAGTATCACGAGGAAAACATGGGTGAACCAGCTGTTCTAGTGAATTTACACAACACCGTCAGGAGACCTGGTGTCCCCACTGCCATGGGAGACATTAAAATACCAACAACAGCTGTCTGAATGTTCCTGAAACAATGCAAAAATAGCTGTGAAAAATGGTGATGATTTGCTGGGATTGATTGTGAATTCCAAACCAAGCTTGGCTATTATACAGGCAAGGAGACGGTGAATGGCCTGGGTTCCTGGCTGGCCCTTGCTTCACAAGATGTGTTCTCCGCCAAGTACTTTACTTCCCCATCTCCTCACTCCCCTAGTGAAAGGGTGGGACAGGATTCGTGACTTCAGTGAGGAGTTGCAGGGAGTGAGGTCAGCCTCCCTCCACCACCCTCAAGTTATCGGAAATAGGATGAGGGGAGAGTAATTTAAAAATATATATAATTAATAGTTAAGTAAAATTACTGTAAAACATCTAAATGTTTTTATAATACACAGTTTAGAAAAAGTAAAAGATATTCGTGTTTCTCAATAGGAAACACGAGTTTTCAAGTTGAGAATTGGCCCATTAGAGAATTCATTTTAGTTCTGAGTTGACAGTTTGGCCAGCAGCTGGGGAAAATGAATTCCCTTCCCTCCTTGAGCCAGTACATAAAGGAATTTGAAATATTCTTAGATATTTACCTTGTATCCACCATGTATCAGGAACTATCAAGTTTGAGGATATAGTAGTGAACAAAGACACCAAAATCCCTGCCCTCAAGAAGCTAACATTCTAGATAACAACTACGATAAAGACATAAATTAAGTGATATGTTAGATCGTGTAAAGGGTGCTGTGAAGTCCTGCCCAGGTCTCCCTTCAATGAAGAACCTGCTGATGGCTGCTGGTAGGGCTGCCACAGATGACTTTAGTACTTACAGGGATTGCCTCAGCTTCAGAGAGCTGCCTTTTCCAGTGCAAATCCAATGACTGATTTAGGACTGGAAGATCTGGCCTGAGCTCTGGACAGCAGGAGCCTGTGCTGAAGAGTCATTTCCTTTTTCGCTTCAGGACTGCCTGACTTTTCCCTTTGCCCATTCCTGCTTTTGTCTCCTTTCCACATAAGACTAGGGCGAGGCTGTAGTGGATGGAGCTCATTGGATGCCAAATTTATAGACATCCTCACTCCCAGGGTCATGCAGGTGCAGAGCTGCTCAGGGATTACATCTTATTTCAAAGTAAAACATTTTAAAAAATACAAGTGACCCTCAAATGCTGCATCATAGTTTTAACTTGGTGAAGATGCTTTAAGCAACAATTCAAATCAAAATTTAGATTAACTTTCAATCTTATATGATGGCATAAATGCAAATAATTTAAGTGAGATATCAGTTCAGTAAATAAAGAAGTCTAGATTCTAACTCAGGTTTTCTGGCTCCAAAGGTCCTGTTGTTTCCATGAGTACAATGTTGGAAGGCAATTCCTGCAGTAGGGTCCACCTGTGAATCTACATTTTGGTTCTTAGAGTTTTCTCTCCATGAATCAACAGGTCAGCTGAGTGGAGCTCTGACCCTAGAAAAAGAAGTTAGACATTAAACAAACAAACAAAAAAATTAAAGGACCCTCCCAACCCTTTTCAAGATATCATTATCAAATTTTATAAAAATAATTCAATTAAGTACCAGGTAGTCCCGTTTTATTTTTTAGGAGCTCAGTTAAATCCTTCAGAATTATCTGGTGTATATGAGTGTGTATGTGTGAAAAATATTGTATTCTTGAATTGAATGTGCATTTTTTACTTAAAAAATAAAATACATTTCTCCAAATATGAACCACTGAATTTCCAGAGTAGATACATACAATAATACAATAAACTGGGGTACCCTGTTTAGATGGAAACCCCATTTGAGGAAAAAAAAAAAAAAAAACTATCCATGTACTTTAGTTTTTTTTTTTTTTCCCCCACACAAATACATTTGCCCAAAGAAGGTCATTTTCACTGACTAGCATTTTGTCAGAAAATTTGAAGGACTCAAGTGTAATTCTGTGAATCTGCTGGCCAAAATGTGACACCTGTTGTTCCCTAAAAGCAATGTGACCCTTGTCCACAGGAAATGCTCCAGAGACTACTATGGGAATTATAGACTAATACTAACTCTCATCACCGAAAAACCGGTGGATTAACAACATTTAAAAATAGTCATTATAGGCCAGGTGCAGTGGCTCACACCTGTAATCCCAGCACTTTGGGAGGCTGAGGCGGGCGGATCACGAGGTCAGGAGATTGAGACCACCCTGGCTAACACGGTGAAACCCCGTATCTACCAAAAATACAAAAAAAAAAAAAAAATTATCCATGCGTGGTGGCAGGCACCTGTAGTCCCAGCTACTCAGGAGGCTGAGGCAGGAGAATGGTGTGAACCTGGAAGGCAGAGCTTGCAGTGAGCCGATATTGCGCCACTGCACTCCAGCCTGAGTGACAGAGCGAGACTCCATCTCAAAAAAAAAAAGTCATTATACATTTGTCAACACCTATAGAATGTATAACACAGAGTCAACCCTAATATAAACCATAGACTTTGGGTGAATGATGTGTCATGTGAGTTCCTAGACTGTAATGAACATACCACATACCACAGTGAGGGGTGTTGATATTGGGGGAGGCTTGGTGTGTAGGGAGTGGGCAGAGGGCACATGGGAACTCTGTACTTTCTGCCCAATTTTGCTGTGAACCTAAAACTACTCTAAAAAATAAAATCTATTAAAAGTAAAAAAAATAAAAACAGGAATAGAGCAAGTAAAAATATTGTGATGAACTGATTCATTGAACACGCATAGCCTCCAGACCCACTCTGACGCTGGAAACTCATTGATCCTTTGTGCCTCTCTCCTTTACTCTCCACTGTGACTCCTCTAGGCCCCTTTTCCTCTTAAACTGCTGTTTCTGCTTCCCATAACCATAGTCTCCTCTCAACCAAAGCCTGTTCTGCTTTCCAGATGATCAGACTCTCTTCCCACTCTCACACTCACTGGCCCTGAATCGCCATTCATTTTCCCTAGAATCGTGGAGGAAGAGACTCTTCCCTTGAGGTCCTGTAAGGTTAACCCCTTCATATGCTTTCTGGATTGAATCGTAATCCCCCCAAATTCATGTCCACCTGGAACCTCAGAATGTGACTTTATCTGGAAATGGGATCTTTGCTGATGTCATTAGTTAAGAAGCAACATACTGGATTAGCGGGTGTCCTAAGTCCAAAGTCACTACCATTCTAGCAAGAAGAGGAGAGGACATACAGAGTCACAGGACATGGTGCGAAGTAGCCCATGTGAAGATAGAGGCAGAGACTGGAGTGACGCTACTACAAGCCAAGGAATGCTGAGGATTGCCAACCACAATCAGAAGCCAAAAGAGGCAAGGAAGGATTTCTTCCTTAGGGCCCACAGAGAGAACACAGCCCTACCAGCACCTTGGTTTTGGACTTAGAACCTCCAGAACTGGGAGAGAATTAATTCTGTCATTTAAAGCCACTTAGTTTGTGACATTTTGTTATGACAGTCCCAGGAAACTAGTATAGAGTGTAACAATAGTAGTGATTCTTTAGAACTCCACATCCATTATTACTATTCTTTGCACCTTCAATTTTTTCTTGTGCTCTTTCACTTGTCTTCATTCATGTTCAGTCTATCCTAATATAATTATTTTTCTGTGAGACGGGGTCTCATTCTGTTGCCCAGGCTGGAGTGTAGCAGCACAATCACTGCAGCCTCAACCACGTGGGCTCATGCAATTCTCCTGCCTCAGTCTCCTGAGTAGCTGAGACCACAGGTGTGTGCCACCACACCTATTTTTAAAAATTTTTTGTAGAGATAGGGTCTGCCTATATTGCCTAGGGTGGTCTTGAACTCCTGGGCCCAAGTGATCCTTCTTCCTTGGCCTCCGAAAGTGCTGGGATTACAGGCATGAGCCACCAGGCCTGGTCATAAAAAAAAAAAAAAACTCTCATTTTTGGCTTGTCTTGACAGTCCTTCAATAAACTGCTTCTATTTCTCACTTCCAAATACCTTCTTTTCTTTGTAATACTAAATTCCTAAATATACTTAAATCTCCTTCAAAACTATCGTGTATCATAGCAAGTTCTCACTATTCTGGTTTTCTGTTCTAGGCTTTCCTTAATTTCATCCTGAACTTCTCAGACTCCTTTACATGTTTGCTGTAACCAGACAATAACACTTCCGAGTCTTCTCTCATGCTATTTCCCTTTCATTTCTGGAATGTCTGGAAGCTCTCTGCAGTCTTCCCTTTGCTCTGTCTCTATAAAGCCTACTTAGGTTTCAAGACTCAACTCGAGGGCTCTCTTCTCTCTGAAGATTTTTCCTTCTTCTTCTAATACACTTGTTTCTTTATATTCTGAACTCCTTTTATAGTGTTAGTCACCACCACATTTACGTATCTTCTTGTTTACTAATCATTTTGTGACTTCTTTTAATCCATTTGACTTGATTTCAAGGTGTTTAGTACCAAAGACCATGCCTTTATACTTCTTTCTCTCCCCTCCTAGAGTTGAGCACAATGATGAACACACATTAGGATTTAAATAAATTCACCTTCGTAAGTTCCAGGGCAGTCATGGACTATTCAGCAAACATAGACAATGATTTCTGTTAGGAGACAATATGCCTTATCTACTAGAATTCTCTGAGGGGGTCAATAAGCATACGGACATCATTTCTTAAACTTTTCAAAAGCCTTGACAATGTTCCACACCAGAGGTTATTTAAAGATAAAAATGAGTCATGATGAGATTGTGGGGAATGTTTTGTCATGGTGAGGGAACTGGCTTAGGGATCGGAAACAGCCTGAACCACTGCTTCTAGTAACGAATTCCATATGTTTACAACCTTCCACTCAGAGAAAATGGGGCCCTTCTCTGAAAAGGAAGGTCATATGGAGGGGAACCTCAAAAGGGTGCACATCTGTTTTATTTAGCATGCTTGGGAAGACAGCTCACAATGAAATCTTTCTTGGAAACAGAGTGTCAGTCAAAAGAGGGAACGCTTGAGAAAGCTTTGGTAGGGTACATGTCATCAAAGATGTGACCAGTGAGTCTGTGTCCTGGCAATGACAAGAGAGAACCTTAGAGAAAATGCAACATAGGCTAGTTTTAGGAGGTAATGAGTTCTGAGCTATCTGTTACTAGCAAGCAAGGGAACCAGGACATTCGGTTCTCTGGAGAGGCTAATCATTTGGCACCTCTTCAAACAGTGTTAAAGTATTTGCTAAACACTTACTTAGAGGAAAGGCCTAAGGCTGCCTGGGGAAAAAGCCAAGAAGGCGGCGGCTCTAACTTCTTCTCTGTTGTCCTGAGACATTCATTTCAACCCCAAAGTTGCATACCCATATCACTGGAAACAAAACAACAACTCTGCAGTTGACTGAACCCACCTACCTCAGGGAGTGTCTACTGTAACTCTATTAGGAGTTCTGGGCTCTCACCTCCTCACCATTGCTATTCCAATAGTGTACTATTGCTATTCCAAATGGACTTCTATTGCTATATTGCTATTCCAAAGAATATTGCTATTCCAAATGTACTCCTATCTGATAAAAGGAACTTTAACATAACAGTTGTTTGTTGCTAGAAATTAGTCTTGGGAGGAAAAGAGAATACACAAACAATTTGAAAGATTTGAACGATCCGAAAGAAAGAGGGCTTTATGGCAGGAGAAAGGATGACTCCTACCTGAAGTAAAAGATGGAATATAGAACCATCTCGAGCCACTGTACTAATACAGGTAAGATAGGCCTGGGATCACTAGACCTGATGTAGACATTTCCAGGGGTTGGCAAGATGTTAATAGCTGTGGGACTAGGTGTTGCAGCCTTTGCAGTTGTATATTTTACAGCTGCATATTTCAAGTCTGGAAACTTCTGCAACAAGTAGTCCCAGAACATGTGAAAATTTCAACCCCTAGCCTTTCATACTCCTATAAAAAGGATTTAAACAGGCAAAATGGGTAGGCGGGAAGCTAGCCTTATTTTAGGTGGAAGCCCATCTGCTGGTAAAGCTGAGATTAGAATGGTTCACATAAAAATCATGATTTCAAATTTAGCAGATAACAATGACTCTCTTGTTTAGCAGCCCAAATATACAAAGCAGAAGTCATGCTAGATTGAGCACCAAACAGTGATGTGCAAGGAGAAAGCAGAGCCTTTTCATTCTTTCTTTTTATTAAAAAAAAAAAAAATCCTATACAATGATCACGTCCATTTCTTTTCATGCAAGTTAACAGCAAATGATTAGCACAGACAAAAGAATTGAAGGAAGGAAGAAGCTGAATCCTTGGTGGTGAGTGCAGAAGAGGAATTTGCCCTTGGCAGGGCCCTCGTGATAGAGGAGAAGCTGAGTCAGGGATTCAGGGAACTGAGCAAGGAACAGATGGCCGCGCTGAGAGCAGTAATGACTGGACTTTCCGATGGCATCGAAAAGGGCTTTTTTTTCCCCTCTCAATAACCATGAACAGATATTTTAACAAGTGGCAAACGTTAGAAAGAATAATTAATCTTTCCAGCTGAAAATAATTATAACAGGAGTACAAATAAGATTCCAAAAGTAGGAAGCTATACAATTACTTCCTCAATACAAGCACCTGTTTAACCTCGTAGAGCAGGCACAATGTAATAGTCAATGTGCTGCATCGCGGGGACACCCTATTGGACAAGGTACTGCCCTCGACTTCATGGAACTCACCATGAAACTCCTTGTGAGAGGGACAGAAGCACAAACATGCATATAGGAAGCCTTCAGTGGCCTCCTTTACCCCCATCCCCATTCACTATTCTCTCCACTTCAAGCCTGTGGCAGCTTGGTCCATCTTTCCTTATAGCACAGGTTACATTGAATTTCGGCTGCTTGTTTCCTTGGAGTTCCTTAAAGTTCTACACTATATTTTGCAGAATACATGTTCATTGGCTAGTTAATTAAATTAATGGAAGAAGCATATCTCTCAAGGGGATTTGAAACACCATACAAAAATACCTAAGAGTGACAGAGTAAAAACTAAAACAGTGCATCAATAAATAAAATCAGTATACAGAGAAAACAGGTTAGAAAAAGTAAGATATATCCAGAGTAAGAAGATACTTTTTTAAAAAAGAACAAGAATATTAAAATTTGAATTTTTTATAGAGACAGATTCTCCCTATGTTGCCCACGCTGGTCTCAAACTCCTGGCCTCAAGCAATCCTTCCTTGACCTCTCAAAGTTCTGGGATTACAGGTGTGAACCACCACCCCTCACCAGAAGAAACTCTTAAACTGAATTTTGCAGGGTGGATGGAGGTTTTTGGGCAGAGAAGTGAGGTTAAAGGAATTCTAGGCAGGGAGTTCTGGCATGTAGCAAGTTTGAATAGCGATGATGCTGGAAGCTGGGGTGGGGAGGTGGTGCTGATGAGGCTTCAGATTAGTGGGAGCTGCACTGTGGAAGGCTCTACAGAACACTCTGTGGATAGGATTTTATCTTGTGGGAACCTGGGAGCCAAAAAGCATCATGATTGGATCCACATTTTATAAATGTCTCTCTAGCAGCAGGGTGTGGGACAGATAAGAACATAAATTATGAAAGGCTGTCAGTTCCTTCTTTAATCTCAACTCTCCTCAAATCTCTCAGCATGTTTTCTATGAACATCAGAAGGAGACCTCACCTCTTACTTTGCAATTTGTGAAGAGAACAAAAGAGACTATTTGATGTGAACTGTTTGGAATACTTGGCTGCTCCCTCAGTCAACAAGAAGTACAACCACCCGAAAGTTCATTCCTCCTAGCCAATGAAAGAGATACCTCTTTTCCTACCTAAGACTCATTAGTTCACCATATTTGGTCAGGCATGTGGCTTCCCTTCTCTCCTATCATTTGCCCCTTCTTTGTCCTGGCTCCTTCTTAACCAATAAAGCATATCCTTCCTCAGACCCTAGGTTCCCCTCAAATCATAAACTCTCCTTTCTTCCACAGTAAAGTTGCTGGAGATTTTCTACATTCACAGTCTGTATTTCTTCTCTTCTAAGTCACTCCTCAACCAGTTTTTATTTGGATTTAATAACAAATTGCTCTTGTCAAGATTCCAGTGACCTCCAAGTAGCTAAGACTAAAGAGTAGTTCCATTATTATCTTATTCAATATGACTGTAGCATTTTAAACAGTTGACTATTGCCTCCTTGAAACTCTCTCTTCCTTCATTTACTCTTTCCTTTTCCATACAAAAAACATTTTTGTATTTCTATATGGAATATTATGATTAAATATAAATATTATAATTACATCCCCAGCTTTTTTTGCAGGCTTAGAATCCCATGCTTATCTCTTAAATGTTTATGTTCTCTAGAAATACTTCTCCAGATCCGAGAAAAAAGATGGATTAAAGGGATACATTTAGGCATTATTAAAAGATGAGTCCATATGAAACCACCATTGGGATGACATTCAAAAAGGAAGAAAAAAGAGTAATGATATAATCCTGAAGAATATCAATATTTATGAAATTGGGAAGAGAAACCAGGTAACACAAAGAAGGTGCAATCAGAGGAGCAGATGGACAAAGTAAAGAGAAGCATCGAAAAAGCCATGGATGAAGAGTTTTAAGAGGGAAGTGCCCTTTGGAAAGGCGAAGTACAGTAATACATAACAAGCTCACTAGATGTGGCAATTAGAGTACCAGTGTGGCCTTTGAGGGGACAATTTCAATGGAGCAGTGAAAACGGAAGAACAGAAGCTCCCTTACACCACTTACACAGGTTACTGAGAGACTGCGAAGTTAGCAAATGGAGACATTAATTTTCTATGTCATTTTCAAAATCCTTGGATGACACAGAGGGAGGGGGAGGCAACAATTTGAGTAGGAATAATGTTAAAGGAGATCCTTGTCTCAATCTTTTCCTGCTGCTATAACAGAAGGTCTTGGACTGGGTAATTTATAAACAACAGAAATTTATTTCTCACAGTTCTGGAAGCTGGAATGTCCAAGATTAAGGTAACAGAAAATCTGGTGTCTGGCGAAGACGCCCTCTCTGCTTCCAAGATGGCGCCTTGTTGCTGTGTCCTCGCAGGGCAGAAAAGATGGAAGGGCAATAGGGACGAATGCTCTGTGAAGCCTCTTTTATATGGGCGTGAATCTCATTCACGAAGATGGAGCCCTCATGACCTAATCACCTTCTAAAAGCCCCACTGCTCTCTTTTTTAAAAATTAATTAATAATTAATTAAAAATGTTTTTATTTCCGTAGGTTATTGGGGAACAGGTGGTGTTTGGTTACATGGGTAAGTTCTTTAGTGGTGATTTGTGAGACTAGGGTGCACCCATCACTGGAGCAATACACACTGCACCCTGTTTGTAGTCTTTAATCCCTCACCCTCTTCCCACCCTTTCTCCTTGAGTCAAGGCTCCACCTCTCAATACTATCACATTGGTGATGAAACTTCAGCATATGAATTTTGGAAGAACACGTTTAGACCATAGCATCCCTTGATACTGGAGATCTGAACACACTTATAAACCCTAGGCAATCTTAGGAACTGGCAAGAAGTAATCTTACAAAAAATAAAACAAAATGTTAGTTTATACAGAGGTAATTAATAAATAGAGTCCTCATAAAGGGATATTCATTAAAGAATCATTTAAATGAATTGAAGTGCTACCATTTTACTGGATTTTTCTTTGGTCAATGAATGTGACCAAATATTATAAAAATATTTTCTGAGCATTAGCAGGCTTTGTGTATTCAAAGTATTAATGGGATATAACATCATGAAATGTAAGATGAGTTGGCAAGTGTTGATTTAGTGGGAAGGGTCTTGAAATTGGGATCTGGAGACCCAGATCTGTCACCACTAATAATTTAAGCTCTTCAGATCCCTAGTCTTCCATTTCAAGTTGAGGAGAGAGGTTGGCCAAATGGTCTCATCTTTCCTAGGTATTTTTTGTTTTTTCTTGTAATTTTTGTTTTAAGTTCTGGGGTACATGTGCAAGATGTGCAGGTTTGTTACATAGGTAAACATGTGCCATGCTGGTTTGCTGCACCTGTCAACCCATCAATCCCCAGGTATTTTGTAAGGGCTCCTTTCAACTCCAGTAAATTTGGTTTTTTCTCAAGCTAGATTTATCTCATTCCAAGGTCTATGGACATATTCCCCTGGGTCTTTGAGTTCACAATGAAAAATCCTGAATTTTATATTTTCATTTTAATAACAAAGAAAGGACTAAATTTTTGATAATATGAATAACAAACCCATGTCTGTTGATTTCAGCACCTGCATTTATTTTTGTATTTACAAATGTATTAAATACATGTAGGTTGGCTTTTTGATATCCTAAAAGGATTTCAAGTAAAATTTAATATGTTGGAAAACTTCTCTAGTTACCTGTGATTGTTTGTTCTTTTTTTTTTTTT
>NW_012118376.1:10364374-10380572 GCF_000951035.1 Colobus angolensis palliatus
CCCGGTTAATTTTTTTGTATTTTTAGTAGAGATGGGGTTTCTCCATGTTGGTCAGGCTGGTCTCAAACTCCCGACCTCAGGTGATCTGCCCACCTTGGACTCCCAAAGAAGACTTTCATTTCTTAAGTGATTTAACATATTGATACTTTGACATGACACCATGGAAATAACATATGGCATTAATCTAGCCTCGAGGGCTAAAAGAAGATGCTCAGATTAATCCAAGGTCAAAAGACATTTTATTGCTCTGAAGAAACAGAATCTTTGCAGAAATTTGAATGAAAAAATGTGGTGGCAAAATGGAGTTTTTACATTACAAACAATACTATAAGTGCCTGCAACTGAAAAGAACCTCTGCCATTAACATCAGTACCCTTTTCACATCAAGCGAGAGGATTCCATTTTAATGAAACAACCTGGCTGGGCACAGTGGCTTATGCCTGTAATCAAAGCACTCTGGGAGGCCGAGGCAGAAGGATCACTTGAGACCAGGAGTTCAAGACCAGCCTACAATAAATTGCTTTATTTAATTATTATTATTATTATGTTGGTTTGTGGTTTGTACTTAATTTATAATTTTATTTTGATTTGTTAGTTGTATAAAAGCTATAGATATAAGGAGTTTGTGCATGGATTTATGCTTACAGACATTTAAGTAACATTTTGATTAAATAATTTAGGTTACCATGTGTACATTATTAATTTTTTAAGATATACATATATAAGGCTTGAAAATCTGGTTTGAATTATACAGCTCTGTCTATTTCCCTAAATTCCCCTAAGCTAAGAATTGGGAAGCAGACAGTATTGGTGGCTGGGGGATGCTGATGGCACATAGAAAAGCCTAAAAATTGTGAGGACTTCATGGAAATTGCTTCTCCATGGCCAGGCTCACATCCCCAAACAGGGAAAAGCCACAGGGAAAGGGAGTATTAGACCTCAAAACCACTTGGCCAAACTGGAGGAAGCTGAATGAACGGGGTAGGTGAGGGTGACAATGGAGCAAAAAGAAAAATCAACTGCACCAAAGCAACATTGGGCTTTTCAGGTGTTCAAAGAATCGGGTTTTAAAAGTTAAACATCGATCAGAAATGTACCAAAAGTGGTTTTCGAAAGAACAATTCAAGGCTGGCATGTTAAATGAAGCAGCCAAGAGGACATTGGACATATTTAGCAATGGTCAGACCCTTCAGAGAGGACAGTGTTTAGTTAGCAGCTTTGCCATTCAAGAGAGGAGGAAAACAAAGCCTGATGAAGATAGTGGAAAATGGCATCCAGTAAAAATATGAAAACGGGTTAAGGAAATGTAAGGTTTTTAACTTGGAGAGGAAACATGAAAAAATAAGATTTTTCTATGGACAATTCTGCAAAGGGAGATTATACCAAGTTGGTGACCGGCAGTTATCCATCTTATGCAATAATAAAAAAGAAGGCGGTCAGCCGTGGTGGTTCACACCTGTAATCCCAGCACTTAGGGAGGCGGAGGTGGGTGGATTGTGAGGTCAAGAGTCCAAGACCAACCTGGCCAAGATGTTGAAACCCTGTCTCTACAAAAACTACAAAAATTAGCCAGGCATGGTGGCAGGCACCTGTAATCTCATCTACTCAGAAGGCTGAGGCAGGAGAATCACTTGAACCCAGGCAGCAGAGTTTGTAGTGAGCCGAGATTGCACCACTGCATTCCAGCCTGGGTGACAGAGTGAGACTCCATCTCAAAAAAAAGGTATACCTGCACGTCATGGCTCACGCCTGTAATCCCAACACTTTGGGAGGTCAAGGTGGGAGGATTATTTGAGGCCAGCAGTTCAAGACTAACCCTGGGCAACGTATAAATAAAAAGTAGGACACATCTCAAACAATAGTGATTTAGGTTGGTAACATTTAAGAGAAACCACCTTACAGGGAGCCTGTGGAGAACTCATGGGTTCTTGACAGAAGGTATAGAGATTGTCCCCAGGAGAGCTGGCAATCCGTTTCTTGAGATACAGTTGTGCCAGGATGAAATCTCAAGCCACTGGCTGTTTCTGTGCTTCTCTAAGAGGAAAAAGAGGTCAAGAGTTGAGAAATAACTGAATCCCAACAGGGTGTCAGGAGTGTTAACAGATAGGACTCCACTCTGGGATGTTGAGGAGGAAGGAAGCAGCCAGAGTGTGACTTGGCGAGAACTTCCCTGCTGGTAGGAAAGGGATGGGTCAATCAATCCCAGGTGGCCTGCTGAAAAGGGGAGGTCATGTTTGGAGTTCTCAGAGTGGAAGGCGCTGTGTAAATATTAGGCCATCTTTTTTATTAAGGTCCACATACAGCAAATTAGTTTGAGTATTTGCTAATACTTTCTACTCCAAGTGTAGAGTCAACCCCTCTGGCGGCCACTTCAGGCTCTTCGCAAAGGGCTTGGGTGGGGGGCGAGGTGATGTTGTTCCTCCCCCTGCCCACCGAGTTTTTAATTCTAGTTGAAGGTTGAAATGCTTCTGTTTCACCAGAGAGCTCCTCAGAAAAAGCACACACAAAAAAGGACCAGGCAAGTGTACCAAAAATTTGGCTTTTTGAAAGGTAGGTTGAGAAATTCTGGCAAGTGTACCTCTTACAGTTTCAAGATGCTGTTTAACCATTGAATCAGTGACAATCTCACAGAGAGACCTGGAAAACACAGACCGGTAAAGTACAGCACATTTTGGTAATGCTTTCAGTTCTTAAATGATTCTTTTTTTTTTTTTCTTTTTGTTGTTGTTGTTGAGACAGAGTTTTGCTCTTGTTGCCCAGGCTGGAGTGCAACGGTGTGATCTCGGCTCACCACAACCTCTGCCTCCCAGGTTCAAGCGATTCTCCTACCTCAGCCTCCCAAGTAGCTGAGATTACAGGCATGCCCCACCATGCCCGGCTAATTTTGTACTTTTAGCAGAGATAGGGTTTCTTCATGTCGGTCAGGCTGGTCTGGAACTCCCAACCTCAAGTGATCCACCCGCCTTGGCCTCCCAAAGTGCTAGGATTACAGGTGTGAGCCACCGTACCCGGCTAGGTTCTTAGATGATTATTCTAAAAGTTCACACACTGAGCACAAGTCTCTGAGGAGTTTAGGGAGAAAATCATTTCGTGGGGATAGTTATTGTGTGAGATATTCTGTGAAAACATTGGAAAATGTGACTTTCCTCATGACATTTGCTGTCTCTGACTTTCCCATGAGGAAAATCTGAGGATCAATGAATTCCCATAAAGCGAACCCTACCACCGCCTCCTATAGGCCATCTGTCTGGACATATGAGTAAGCAAGGACCTGTCTCTGGGAACAGGCTTTTCATTTGCATGTGTTTTACGCTTGGAATTGAACTAGGGAGGCAGAAAGGCAGGCTATTCAGGCAAAGCTACAATAACATTTTTATTACCACATTTACTTGAAATTGGTGTTTTGAGTCTCACTGAGGATATTTTCAATAAACTCAGACTTTGAGAAATTAGAAACAAATTGTTTCTTGAGTAAGTTGGGTCTTCATACTTTGAATTCAAAATAGAACACATCTATAGCTCAAATTATTGATTGTTAACCTAAATCAATTAAAAATTAGTTTAAGTGCTCACAATCTAAAATGATTTTTGACTTTTTGATGAGGTTTCCTGAGGGCTTTTCCTCCTCATACCTTCAAATGAGTAACAAAAAAAAAAAAAAAAAGAGAAGAATAACTTACCAGCCAGTGACTGCGTGATGGAGACCTTATCTTGAGCTGTTGCTGCAAGGCAGGAGGGCGGAAGATGAAGGCAAAGGGTGTAGTGAAAAGAGCCCTGGACTAGAGTGGCACACGTGGGCACAGCTGGGCCTTGAGTTCCTCTCTGCCACTTATCAGCTATGTGGAGTCGACTGATTCATGTAACCTCTTTGGGCACAAATTTCCCTGTTTGAAAAAGATCACCTCTAAAATCCTACCTCCCATCTCTACCTAAGCGTCTTTCACTTAGCTCACTTTTACCCGATCCAGTATTGACCTCCTCGGCTTGCAGGCTTGTCTCTACAACTTACTCTTCTTCTCCTATCCTCCAGCACAGCGAAGGAAGCCATTGTCCAGCTGGCCATCCGAGAGCAAAGCCACTGGAGCTAACCTAACCTCCTTTCTTTTTTCCTGCTGTCATCTGCCTGTCTCTCAATCAGTTAATCACAAAATCTGGTCATTTTTCCTCCTGAGTACCTCTTGACTCTGCATGTCCCGTCCCAGAGCCCTTGCCTCAGGGCAGGCCGGTATCTTTCTGCCACTGCACTCCTCCCTCTGGACTCATCTCATCTCCCATCACTTCTGTGCAAAACTTAATTAACATAATGTTACCTTCGTGATCTGGCTTCTGACCTGCCCCATTTGTCAAAAACTTTCTGCTTTCATTCTGCAGATAGGGGAAGTACTTGGAGCTCATCAGATATGCCGCGCTTGCGCACATCTCCATACCTGGGTACATACTTCTTGCCAGCAATTTCCGTCCCACCATTTTGGGTCTGAATAAGCCCATTTGGCCTTTAAGAATCCACTAAGGGATTGCCATTTCTTCCGCGCCTTCTCAGCCCTCTGCCCATCCTCACACTTCCCTCAGTCTGCATAGTTGCTCCTCTTCTGAGCTTCTGAACTCAGCTTTCAGGGCACACTGGACTTGCCTGTTCACCAAGCCTATCTGCAGCAGACTCTGAAGGCAACTTATCTGTGTATCTCCTGTAGCTGGCAAGTTTCCTGACACATAGTAGGTTCTGAAGTGTCAGGTCAATGAGTACAAGTAGGATAAAGAAAGAACGAGAGCAAGGAGAAGAGGGGAAAGAAAGGGAGGGAGAGAGAAAGAGAGAAAGGAATGAAAGAAAGAGGGAAGGAAAGAACAAAATGATTTAACCATTTTCATGATATTGAGAAACAGGATTAAGATTGGGGAGGTAAGAAAGATTATCTTGAGTGTCATAATGAGGAATTTGGATGTAATCCTCTGAGCAATGGGGAGCTATTGAAGGTTTTTGAGTGAAAAGGTAAATTTTGTTATTATCTACACAATTCTTTTACTTATTACTGTCTCTCTGTCTCCCTCTTTCTCCACACCACTGCCCCTGTCTTCTTTCTCTCAAACCTGTATTTACTGAACAATTAGCATGCACCAGGCACTGTGCATAGCACTAGCCACTGGGATCCCAGAGGTAAGTAAGAAATACGCTTTATCTTCAAGGTTCTTATAGTCAATGAGAGAAGATGGAGAAGGAGACACACACGTGCAATGTTGTGTCAAAGGTATTGTGGTTGAAACACGAATAAGTAGAGTGGAGGCTCAAAGGGAGTGTGGTTAGTTCTCACTGGTTAATGTTGAAGCAGGGCCTTCAATGACTGCTGGCTAGATGCTTACCAAACTGGGTCCTTCTTCTTGGGTGCACAGCTGAATTCTATTCCAGCCTTTCTTGCAGATGGGGTAAGGATATGACTGAACTCTGGCCGATAGTATGTGGGAGGCAATATAAATTCCACATCCACCCCTGGCCCCTAAAAATTCCTATAGGTTTATAGGAATAGGGGGAGGTAGAGTGGCTGATAAGTCCTGAGGGATTCTCTTGCTTTTCTGGGCTCAATGTAATCACAGAATGGTAGCAGTGATGGGAACTAGTATTCATCTAATACAAGCCCTACTTTTATTGAGGTAAGGAGATTGAGACCCAGGAAAATGAAATGACTTGGCTATACTTCTCATGAATGGATGGATTCCCAGAACTCTGGGCCCACAAAGAGTTCACCTCATCAGAAGACTTGCCTTTCCTCTAAGCCTTGGGCGGTTAGGAAGCTCGGAACAGAAGTTAATAATCAATTGCAATGATTCATTAATTGCAGGTGCCTTGAACAACAAATCTCACATCCTACCTGATTTTGTGTCTTACTTTAAGTTGTTTTCTTCTTTTTCTCATCTTTTTCCTTCTTCTCTGCTTCCTCCTCCTACTCCTCCTTTTTCTTCTCCTCTTCTTGTTTCCTTCTGTTTTTATATAGTCAGCTAACTGCAAGAAGTCAAATTATTAGTTACGAGTACACATATACTCCCCTGGGACCAGTTGTCAGTGTCATTGTAGGCACTGCGGGCTTTTCTGTGTCTTTTATGGGAGCCGAGCAGAGCTCCTTAAAGTGGGCTTCAAGCCCTGCTTTCTTTTTTTTTTATTGAGACGGAAACTTGCTCTGTCGCCCAGGCTGGAGTGCAGTGGCACGATCTTGGCTCACTGCAAGCTCCACCTCCCGGGTTCACGCCATTCTCCTGCCTCAGCCTCCTGAGTAGCTGGGACTACAGGCGCCTGCCACCATGCCTGGCTAATTTTTTGTGTTTTTAGTAGAGATAGGGTTTCACTGTGTTAGCCAGGATGGTCTCGATCTCCTGACCTTGTGATCCGCCCATCTCGGCCTCCCAAAGTGCTGGGATTACAGGCATGAGCCACTGCGCCCGGCCTTAAAGACCTGCTTTCTAATGAAACAGACTCTGCCTGCAGGATATAGAGAAGGGAGTCCTGGCTTTTTCTAATTGTTCCCAGACAGCTGCTACCACTCAGGGACTCAAGACAGGGACACTCTGTCACTTGTGCTTCCAGATAGTTTCCAAAGTGGTTGCGACAGAACCTCCCTTTAACTGGTATTCTCATCTGAATAGACTTGTGACCTATGGATCCCATTTCTTCTAGACCTTAGGAGGTGCTAGTTATATGGGTCTTGGCCTAGTACTGAAACTCAGGTTCTCTGGACAATAATTACTGCTTGGATGTGTCCTGTATTCAGAAGTGTAGCCCTTCAAAACAGTCCTGACCCTCTGTCCACTTTGGATGACACAAGCAGGTACTGCGATCACTCCCCCAGTCCCTAACAGTGATTTGAGAAACATTTGGAAGAGTAAGTTTAAAGACTCAAAACTATATAAAGGTATCACTGAGAAGCAGGAGAACTTTCTTTTTCTTGTTTTCACTGGAATATTCATAGATCCACTTTGAGATTTTAAAAATAACATGAACGTATTAAGGATCTCAACAGAATAGGAGGTGAGTAGGGGGTGATGGGGAGGGGAAGTGAGGCGAACACTCATCCATAGGAATTAAGAGTACAGTGTTCTTTTTTCCCCTTGGGGTGGGGGAAGTTGTTGTTTTGTAGAAGTTGTTGTTTTCGTAGAATGTCTGAAAGATAAAGAGATAGGAAACCAGACTGGGCAGGAGAAATCAGACTGTGATACAGAGCTGATACCTAGGGCAGGAAAAGGAGGGGACAGCAGACCCAGCCTGGGAAATTCTCTGGCTGCAATTCACACCTGACAGAGCTTGGCCAACACAATAGGAAGTTTTGGTGCCAAGCTGGCCTATGAGGAGCCCACCACCAGCCAGGGCCGGGACTGGGTCCTGGTGCTCTACCATGCTTAGTCATTGGCTGGGAGCTGCCTGGAAAGACCATAGCTCAGAGTGACACTGTGGCAGACCCTGAAGGCATTGTCCGTGGAGACTGTCGCCTAACAGCACTCCTTGAAGCTGAGTGGCAAGTTGCTTTCCTGAGGGAGGCCTAAGCAGGTACCACAACTGCCACTGGGTGGGGGTGAGTTCTGGAGAATAAGGGGATGAACATATGAAAAAAGAAGGGGACAGAGAGAGATGACTTAATTTTTATCAGGAAATGACTATCATCTTTCTTTTCCTTTTATGAAAAATAACCACTAGGTGTACATGTGATACATCAAGTTATAATTAATTAAGCAACAGGATCATATTCAATTTTAAGGGCCTAGAGAGTGGGTTTGGGATTATTTTACATATCACCTGGGTCTAGAGCAGGGGTCAACAAACTATAGCCTGTGGACACAATCAGACTGACCCACAGCCTGTTTTATGTAAATAAAGTGTTATCAGAACACAGCCAGGAACATATTTTTCTATATTGTGTATGGCTTCATTTGCACTACAATGGCAGAGTAGAATATGGCCCCTAAAAGCCTGAAATATTTACATTATTTCTGACCCTTTTTAGAAAAGGTTTGCTGACTCCTTACCTAGTTTAATAGCTGCCCTCCAGTTATCTCCTGTATGTTACTGGCCTTACGCCCAGCCTAAGGACCATTGCAGAATTAATTAGATGCCTCTGAAAACTCCTTCTAGCCCAGTTGACCACCCATGTTGTTATAATGGTGGGGAGAAGGGTAGGGATAAGAGCAGGACACTTGGAACTTGATTTGCCACAATAGTCATTGGCTGGGAGCTGCCTGGAAAGACCGTAGCTCAGGGTGACACTGTGGCAGACCCTATGGCTTTGGCTTTAAATCATAGTTAAAGTGATTATTAATTATATGTGAAAGGGTGACATATTCAATTACTATTATTCTGCAGGTTTAGTTTATCAGATTAGCTACCAGGACTAAATTCGTGAGATTTGAGGATTGGGATATGGACGGGGTGAGAAGCCGAGGTTTAGGCTTGATGTTTCAGGAGAGAACACTGGGATTCCAGGATAGAAACCCATTAACAGTGAGGAGATGAAATAATCATTTCCTATGACAGTAAATTATGATGATGGGCAAATCCTTTCATTCAACAAATATTTACTGAGCATGTCCTATATGCTGGGCTCTGCTCTAGGTGCTAGAGATACAGCAATGAACATAACACAAAAATCTCTTTTACTGACTTGTGCCTATGTCAGTTTAATCTATGAACAGCTTGTCTCCTGTGATCAACTGCCTATGGAAAAGATCAGGCTAAGAATATCATTTTAAAAAATGGCTTTCATTGCCAATAATCCCACAGTGAGGCACATTAGCATTGATAGAAAAGTCAGGAAAAGGAGAGTTTTGTCTGGTTTGTTTACCTAGAGCAAGGCCTAGCACAAAGTAGGTGCTCAATAACTTGTTGAATGAGTACATAGCCGCATCATCATCTGTTGACAGGCAATACAGAGGCATTTGCGGGCAATCCTGGTGCGACTCACAGTCTGCTGAAAAAGACAAACAATAAGCAAAATAAATAAGAGAAATACATAACGTAATGTATTTAAAGTGATGATTACTAGGCAGAAAAAATAAAACTGGGAAGTGGGATATGATGTACTTGTGTTTGGGGGTTGGAGGAAGCACTGAAATTTTATGTGGTGTACCAGGGCATGACTCCTGAGAAGTTGGAGTAAAGAAGGCCAGGCACAGTGTCTCATGCCTGTAATCCCAGCACTTTGGGAGGCTGAGGTGGGTGGATCACGTGAGGTCAGGAGTTCGAGAGCAGCCTGGCCAACATGGTGAAACCCTGTCTCTACTAAAAATACAAAAATTAGCCAGGTGTGGTGGTGCACACCTGTAATCCCAGCCACTCAGGAGGCTGAGGCAGGAGAATCACCTGAACTCAGGAGACGGAGAGTGCAGAGAGCGAAGATCATGCCATTGCACTTCAGCCTGGGTGACAGAGTGAGACTCATCTCAAAAAAAAAAAAGTTGGAGTAAAGAGAAGTGGGTTTGTTTTTTCATGGGCCTCTCTATCAGCCACATCAACAAAACACACAAAAAATTAATTTAAAAAAACCCAAAACACACAAAATTTAATTAAAATAAAAAACGAGAGAGAGAAGGCTCACACCTGTAATTCCAGCACTTTGGGAGGCCAGATCAGTGATCTCCCAAGGTCAGGAGTTCGAGACCAGCCTGACCAACGTGGAGAAACCCCATCTCTACTAAAAACATAAAATTAGCCAGACTTGGTGTCACATATCTGTAATCCCAGCTACCCGGGAGGCTGAGGCAGGAGAATCGCTTGAACCCGGGAGGCGGAGGTTGTGGTGAGCCAAGGTCATGCCATTGTACTCCAGCCTGGGCAACAAGAATGAAACTGTATCTCATAAAAAAGAAGAGATTGCCACTTCAAATATGTTGTGCAAAAAGAAAACGTATACAAAATGAAATGAATGCTGTATATTTTTTAACCTGTGGCATCATCAGATATAAAATGCAAAGTAATAGCTTGGGAGATTTGTGAATGTCAGACTGATTAATTTCAGGCTTATCACTGCGTAGGCTATTGAACGTGCCTATTGGTTAAAACAAATTCAGGGTCTGCCCTTCTTAAAGGCTTTCAGGCATGAGTATAGGGTTCCTTACAATGTTAAAGCTCCTCACAATAAAAGTCCAGGCTATAAATTTTGCTTTGCTTCCCGGCTAAATGGACACTTTGAGTGGAGACAGACTGGCGGGAGCTGAGGTAGTTATAGCTTTGATTGACCGCTCCTCTATCATTCCATCTTCCAAGAGCCTTCAGCAGAGTTGAGAGTATTGAGCATGTTGATTGGCTGCTGTTCAGAGATTGAGACAATGCAAGTGACGTCTAACCTTGCTCAGTTTGTAGGCAACACTACCGTGATTTCATGTGGTTAAGTCATGTGAGCATTAGGAAACGAAGGAATGAGGGAATGGGATGTTTGCTAATAAATCTCTTGAGAGGTTAGTCCTCTCTGACTCTCATTTATTTCCCAGAAGTCGTGTAGGAGAGTCATTAATAGAAAATCACCTGTGAAAATTTGCTATTTGTACTCAATGTAACATTGAATGTGAAGGTCAATTGATAATATTTGCTTTGAATATCCCTGATTCGGGGTAGCTCTACTGCTTGCTTTTTTTTTTTCTCTTGCTCTGGTGCTAAAAAGCTCAAATGAAGCTTGGCAAAAAAAAAAAAAAAAGTTTTTAAATCAACTGCAGATGTTGGAGACGAGTTTTGTTGGATACTGTGGTTAGAACATAGCTCAGGTCCCCACAAGAGTCACATTTTCTAACTCCAGGGCTCTCCGTTTGAAAGCAATGAGTATATAATTGAAATCAATAAGATTCTCTGGCCGTGAGATCTTTAAAAATTATTGTTCAGTCTCTTGTTAGTTTTTCATCAGCTTTCATTTGGTATGTTTTTATTTACTTTGATGCTGCTGGTAAATCTCTCCTAATGCTGTAATTATAGGAGTAAGACTGAATATGTTTTGCTAAACATCTGTGAGGAAAATGCAGTGTTTGATTTGTTTCTTTTTTAATTTGCAGTTTGGAAGAGGTTGATTAATCCACTGGTAGAGTCATCTGTTCCAACTTAAGTTACACCCATCAGAGGTTGTTGTAAATCCATCTGGGTAGTAAACTGAGATTTTTGGAGACTAAACGACTTCATGGATCTGTAACTCTATTAAACAATATAGTTTCACTCCTTAGTTAGAATTATGCTAAATCATGCACTAGGACCACGTTTTGAATATCTGTTTGTGAACAGAAATTTTATTCACTTGTTGGTTTCATGACTTGTAGTCATACTAGTCACCTTCTGTCATCTTGGCTTGTGGTACCATGTTGAGTCAGAATTTTAGTATTCATTTAAAAAATTCAAATATTTGGTTTTGTTAAATCATATTTGGAAACATTTGGTTCCACTGTCATTTGAAGGACTATCTCCGGAGAGGAAGTGTGTGTGGAGTCACATGTGCTCACCCATATCACATCCTTCTCTGTTGCTGTTGTGCAGATGGAGCTTTACAGCAACCTCAGAAGGCCAGCAATTTGCTAGCGAAACCAAACTAAGGGGCAGTCATCGTAGAAAGTCCCCCAGGGAATTTTTCAGTGTCATCTTAAGTTTTCAAAGGCATGTGCCTGAGGCACAAATGGATAAAATAAAAATCAGAATTTTAGAACTTCAAAATTTTCAATTTGTTCCACATATTGTAAGATACATAAAAAGAAAAAAAGAAAATGGAACTTGATTCACAGCTTTACTGTGATTATAAGTTCAAAATAGTTCATACCTCTAAAGAGTTGAAAAGCAAAATGAAAGTAAACCTAGAGTGAGGAGACTAAGCTGCATGCGCACCAAAAGAGAGCATTAGTGCTATGGGCAAGAACAGAAACGTTCTATTGACTTGTTCACCATTGTATTTACTCCCATTGTCTTAGGGGTGCTAAAATTGGGAGCTAGGGTTGGGCGCAGTGGCTCACACTTGTAATCCCAACACTTTGGGAGGCTGAGGCGGGTGGATCATGAGATCAGGAGTTTGCGGCCATCCTGGCTAACACGGTGAAATTCCGTCTCTACTAAAAATACAAAAAATTAGCCAGGCGTGATGGCGGGCACCTGTAGTCCCAGCTACTCGGGAGGCTGAGGCAGGAGTATGGGTGAACCCGGGAGGCGGAGCTTGCAGTGAGCTACTATTGTAGCTATTTTTATAGCATTTATTATGAAGATGATATTTTTAAAAAGGGTCTTTTACACATAAACGTATCTTAACCTGAAATTTGGAAATTTATTATTTATGTAGATTTATAAAATTTATTCAAGAGCAAGAAAGAGTAAAAAACAAAATCAAGTAGAAAAAATAAATGTACAATTGTGACAATTGTACCGTAAATGAATTCCTTATGCAGATCTGTTTCTTTTTTTGTTATTTTTTTAAGTAGGTGAAACTTTAGAATAGTGATAAGACTTCCCTTTTTCAAATATTTATACCTGGTATTAAGATAAATTACATTAGGCTGGGTGCAGTGCCTCACGCTTGTAATCCCAGCACTTTGGGGAAGCTGAGGTGGGCAGATCACCTGAGACCAGGAGTTCGAGACCAGCCTGGCAAACATGGTGAAACCCCATGTCTACTAATGTAAAGTACAAAAAATTAGCCAGGCGTGGTATCAGGTGCTGTAATACCAGCTACTTGGGTGGCTGAGGTGGAAGAATCTCTTGAACCGGGGAGGTGGAGGTTTCAGTGAGCCGAGATGGCACCACTGCACTCCAGCCTGGGCAACTCCATCTCAAAAGGATAAAATAAAATAAAAATTAAAAAATAAATAAAATAAATTACATTTCAGAAATAGATGTATCCCTATCTTGCATCTTGCAACCACCTGCAGGATACAAATGTAGCAAACTATTAGGTATCAAGTCAGAGATCCCCACGGGGCTCAGGAAAATGGTGTTTGGTTGACCGGAGAGAAAGAATGAGTGACACAGAAGAGGACTTTAGAAAATAGCCCTTAGGGTCACTCAGCTCATTTCAGGATGCTGCTCAATGGGCATTGTTCATGACCATCTTTAAAAATGACTTCGCTTGAGTGAACTCAAAGAAATGAAGGGCATGTGAGTTAGTGCAAATGCATTTCTTTGTTAACTGAGGGTCGACTCCAGAGGACAACTAATGTACTTACTTCGGAGGTCAATGTGTAGCTTCTAAATTTCAGTCCAATTAGGTCAACATAGTTTGTACATGGCATTCTTCTGCAGGCTGGAGCTGGTGATTCATAGGCCCCTCAGCTGTTGTTAACAGCATCGGCTTTAAGGGCTCTGACAAATGACATTAGAAAATACATTCAGGTCTTGAGTCAGGGTGCCAGATGAAAACAGCATGTAGCATCTTTAATGTCCCTTGAAACACCACATCATTTCATTATTAAATTTCTGTGTCCTAAATTGGACCTGTTGAAAGGGATCTTGAGCAATCCTAGTCTTTTTTACCACTTCTCAAGTGGACAAGCTTCTTCTACAAAAATATTTGGTCTGCTTTCTACTGTCACTTCTGAATTTAATTGGCTGTTGGGGTTTGCCTCTAGCTGTCACTTTTGGAGCACAGTTGTAGAACTAAACTCTTAAATACTTGGGTCAGGGGTCTAAGTCATCTAAAAAGGATCTTTAAGACCATGGTATTGAAGTTTTGTCTTTGTACCTCCAGTGTTTCGGAGTGAAGTGGAAGGAAGGAAAAGAGATGAGGACCTGGAAGTCTCCAGGCCAAGCTTGTCAGGGCACAAAAGTGTGCAGGTACCAAATGGATGCAGTTTGAATAGGACTGAAAGACAAATGTTACAATACTGAAGTGGGCTCTCCGGAAAGCCTGATGGCTGAAAATATCCAACAGCTAAGAGAACCATCTGGATTTGAATTTGAAGTGTATCCTGGACTTCCAGAGAAGCTTTAAAAAAGCTATTTCTGGTAAACCTGGAGTGAAATGTTAGTGAAGACAGGGAAGGGGATCTCATGATTTGGTGTCCATATGTAAGAAACTGCAGTTGTGTTTGGCAAACCTTTCATTTTAAAGCTTTTGCAATTAGACTTTATGAGACACTTGGAGATCAAAAGACAGGGATATTCAGTATAAAGAGCACGACATAAGAAGACATGGATTTCAACATCATATGATCACACTTATTCAACACCTGACTTTGGGTAAGTCATTGAAAAGTTTTAGGACTTATTTTTTTTTAAGAGAGAAAAAATAACCCACAAAGTCTCTACTAGTTCCACATTTTTAATTTTTTTCTTATATTTTTCTGACTTCCTTTGCCTATTCCTATTCAAATAAGGAAATGCAGAATAAACCTGAGTGGATGAGAAAGAGATCCTCTTATGAACCCCTTCTCCCCGTCTTCACAATTCATAACACACTCATAGTCCCCAACGTGCCTGCTGATGCTTTTGTATTTTCTTGTCAGGAAGGTTTCTGGGTAAATAATAATAGATGGGTGCATCTTACTCAGTTGGAAACAAGAAAATGTTATTTGATGATTAAAACAAAACCTAGTGGCTCCAATAAATAAATTAACTTCTATGTAGTATTTTTTGATAGAGACTATCCCCTTTATCATGCATATTGTATATGTTTTTAAAAATTAGACAAAGGACTTTCAGTTGCCAGTTCTGCATAAAAGGAGCTAAGTGTTCCCATTCCATCTTAATCACAAGTAAAAAGCTGAACAAACTGAAAATTCAACAACTCTTCTTAAATATTTAAGAGAAGTGAGGTCACAGGGCAAACCACTGCCCTCAAAATTGAAGAGACAGGTGAATATAGAGAATCACAACTTACTGGAGTAGAAACCTCTGCAGAAACTAGTGCCTGAGTAGGAAAACCTGAACTGTAATTGATGAATTGCTGGAGGCAATGTGGACAAGTCTGAGAGTTAAAAATTCCATAGGACCCAGTAATCAGGGGCTCACACTTAGGTGAATTTACCTCCAGGAACCCAATCTGGTTCTCACAGTAAAAATTGGAGAAAATTCCCCACGATTCTGAAAGTGGGAGGAGAAAACAAACAATTTAAAAATATTCCTGAACACTGTTCTTAACAAGACTGCCCTCAGGATAAATTATTTAACCGGAGTCTAACTTGCTGAGGTTTTATCAGAGCCTGAATCACCTGACGGATGTCAAATATCCAGCTCCAGCTAGCCTTCCATGTAGGAGAAGAGAAACACACACTCATTCGCTCTAGTCATACTGTCTCACCTAAGGGAGGAGAAAAAAGAGAAACAATTGTGAAGTTCATAGTATGGGGGCACAGGCTCACTAAAATGACTGAGGTTAGATCACAGCACTGAACGTAGAATGCTTTCCATTTTCCTACTCCTTGCCACCACATTAGTAAAGTCCTATTTACAGCAGTTCCTTTTACCCACTACATCATTTTTGGCTATAAAGAAAGAATTACAAGGCATACTAAAAGGCAAAATATACAGTTTAAAGAGACAGAGCAAACATCAGAAACAGACAAAGAAGGGATGTTGAAATGATCAGACAGAAAATTTAAAACAGTTGTAATTAATAAGCTAACAGCTCTAATGGATAAAGTTGACAGCATACAAGAACAGATGGGCAAGTATCTTCATTCCTGTTGCTATAACAAAATATCTTAGGCTGCGTAACTTGCAAACAACAGAAATTTAATACTCACAATTTTGAAGGCTGTGAAGTCCAAGATCAAGGGACCAGAAGATGTGGTGTCTGGTGAAGGTTTGCTTTCTGCTTCAAAGATGGCACCTTCTAGCTGCATCTTGTCATGGCAGGCAGGGCAAGGAAGCTCCCTCCAACCTCTTTTTTGTTTGTTTGTTTTAATTGTTATACTTTCACTTCTAGGGTACATATGCACAATGTGCAGGTTTGTTATGTATGTATATATGTGCCGTGTTGGTGTGCTGCACCCGTTAACTCATCATTGACATTAGGTATTTCTCCTAATGGTATCCCTCCCCTTTCCCCCCACCCCATGACAGGTCCCAGTGTGTGATGTTCCCCACCGCGTGTCTAAGTGTTCTCATTGTTCAGTACCTACCTATGAGTGAGAACATGTGGTGTTTGGTTTTCTGTCCTTACGACAGTTTGCTGAGAATGATGGTTTCCAGCTTCATCTATGTCCCTACAAAGGACATGACCTCATCCTTTTTTATGGCTGCATAGTATTCCATGGTGTATATGTGCCACAT
>NW_012118376.1:10381517-10382714 GCF_000951035.1 Colobus angolensis palliatus
GTACCAGTACCATGCTGTTTTGGTTACTATAGCCTTGTAGTATAGTTTGAAGTCAGGTAGCATGATGCCTGCAGCTTTGTTCTTTTTGGTTAGGATTGTCTTGGCAATGCGGGCTCTTTTTTGGTTCCATATGAACTTTAAAGTATTTTTTTCCAATTCTGTGAAGAAAGTCATTGGTAGCTTGATGGGGAAGGTATTAAATCTATAAATTACTTTGGGTAGTATGGCCATTTTCATGATACTGATTCTTCTTATCCATAAGCATGGAATGTTCTTCCATTTGTTTGTGTTCTCTTTTATTTCATTGAGCAATGGTTTGTAGTTCTCCTGGAAGAGGTCCTTCACATCCCTTGTAAGTTGGATTCCTAGGTATTTTATTCTCTTTGTAGCAATTGTGAATGGGAGTTCATTCATGATTTGGCTCTCTGTTTGTCTGTTATTGGTGTATAGGGATGCTTGTGATTTTTGCACATTGAGTTTGTATCCTGAGACTTTGCTGAAGCTGCTTATCAGCTGAAGGAGATTTTGGGCTGAGATGATGGGGTTTTCTAAGTATACAATCATGTCATCTGCAAACAGGGACGATTTGACTTCTTCTTTTCCTAATTGAATGCCCTTTATTTCTTTCTCCTACCTGATTTCCCTGGCCAGAACTTCTAACATTGTGTTGAATAGAAGTGGCAAGAGAGGGCATCCCTGTTTTGTGCCAGTTTTCAAAGGGTATGCTTCCAGTTTTTGCCCCTTCAGTATGATATTGGCTGTGGGTTTGTCATAAATAGTTCTTATTATTTTGAGATACGTCCCAGCAATGCCTAGTTTATTGAGAGCTTTTAGCATGAAGGGCTGTTGAATTTTGTCGAAGGTCTTTTCTACATCTATTGAGTTAATCATGTGGTTTTTGTCTTTGGTTCTGTTTATATGATGGATTACGTTTATTGATTTCATATGTTGAACCAGCATTGCATCCCAGGGATGAAGCCAACTTGATCGTGGTGGATAAAGTTTTTGATGTGTTGCTGGATTCAATTTGCCAGTATTTTATTGAGGATTTTTGCATCGATGTTTATTGGGGATATTGGTCTAAAATTCTCTCTCTTTCTTTTTTTAATCTCTGCCAGGCTTTGGAATCAGGATGATGCTGGCCTCATAAAATGAGTTAGGGAGGATTCCCTCTTTTTCTATTGATTGGAATAGTTT
>NW_012118376.1:10383339-10414471 GCF_000951035.1 Colobus angolensis palliatus
TCTATCTCCTTCAGTTCTGCTCTGATCTTAGTTATTTCTTGCCTTCTGCTAGCTTTTGAATGTGTTTGCTCTTGCTTCTCTAGTTCTTTTAGTTGTGATGTTAGAGTATCAATTTTAGATCTTTCCAGCTTTCTCTTGTGGGCATTTAGTGCTATAAATTTCCCTCTACACACTACGTTAAATGTGTCCCAGAGATTCTGCCATGTTGTGTTTTTGTTCTCATTGGTTTCAAAGAACATCTTTATTTCTGCCTTCATTTCGTTATTTACCCAGTAGTCACTTAGGAACAGGTTATTCAGTTTCCATGTAGTTGTGTGGTTTTGAGTTAATTTCTTAATCCTGAGTTCTAATTTGATTGCACTGTGGTCTGAGAGACAGTTTGTTAGAATTTCTGTTCTTTTACATTTGCTGAGGAGTGCTTTACTGTCAACTATGTGGTCAATTTTGGAATAAGTGTGATGTGGTGCTGAGAAGAAGAATGTATATTCTGTTGATTTTGGGTGGAGAGTTCTGTAGATGTCTATTAGGTTTGCTTGGTGCGGAGCTGAGTTCAAGTCCTGGATATCCTTGTTAACTTTCTGTCTCATTGATCTCTGTAATGTTGACAGTGGGGTGTTAAATCTCCCATTATTATTTTGAGGGAGTCTAAGTCTCTTCATAGGTCTCTAAGGACTTGCTTTATGAATCTGGGTTCTCCTATATTGGGTGTGTATATATTTAGGATAGCTAGCTCTTCTTGTTGAATTGATCCCTTTACTATTATGTAATGACCTTTTTTGTCTCTTTTGATCTTTGTTGGTTTAAAGTCTGTTTTGTCAGAGACTAGGGTTGTAAACCCTGCTTTTTGTTTGTTTTCCATTTGCTTGGTAGGTCTTCCTCCATCCCTTTATTTTGAGCCTATGTGTGTCTCTGCACATGAGATATGTCTCCTGAATACAGCACACTGATGGGTCTTGACTCTTTATCCAATTTGCCAGTCTGTGTCTTTTATTTGAAGTATTTAGCCCATTTACATTTAAGGTTAATATTGTTATGTGTGAATTTGATCCAGTCATTATGATGTTAGCTGGTTATTTTGCCCATTAATTTATGTGGTTTCTTCCTAAAATTGATGGCCTTTACAATTTGGTGTGTTTTTGCAGTGGCTGGTAGCAGTTGTTTCTTTCCATGCTTAGTGCTTCCTTCAGGAGCTCTTGTAAGGCAGGCCTGATGGTGACAAAATCTCTCAGCATTTGCTTGTCTATAAAGCATTTTTTTTCTCCTTCACTGATGAAACTTAGTTTGGCTGGATATGAAATTCTGCGTTGAAAATTCTTTTCTTTAAGAATGTTGAATATTGGTCCCCACTGTCTTCTGGCTTGTAGAGTTTCTGCTGAAAGATCTGCTGTTAGTCTGATGGACTTACCTTTGTGGGTAACCAGACCTTTCTCTCTGACTGCCCTTAACATTTTTTCCTTCTTTTCAACCTTGGTGAATCTGACAATTATGTGTCTTGGGATTGCTCTTCTCGAGGAGTATCTTTGTGGTGTTCTCTGTATTTCCTGAATTTCAATGTTGGCCTGCCTTGCTAGGTTCCTCCAACCTCTTTTATAAGGGCACTAATCTACTCATGAGGGTGGGGTCCTCATTACTTAGTTACTTGCTAAGAGGCTCATAATACTACCACACTGAGTACTAAGTAACAATAGATGAATTTTGGTGGGTACCAACATTTGAACTAGAGCATCAATGTAAGCAAAGGGGTAAATCCTAAGAAAGAACCAACAATAAATACTAGAGATAAAAAAACACTGTAATGGCCAGGTGCAGTGGCTCACACCTGTAATCTCAGCACTTTGGGAGGCTGAGATGGGCTGAGGTAGGAGTTTGAGACCAGCCTGGCCAACATGATGAAACCCTGTCTCTACTAAAAATACAAAAATTAGCTGGGTATGATGGCAGGTGCCTATAATCCCAGCTACTTGGGAGGCTGAGGAGGGAGAATAGCTTGAACCCAGGAGGCATAGGTTGAGTGAACCAAGATCATGCCATTGTACTCCAGCCTGGTGACAAGAGTAAAACTTTATCTCAAAAACAAAACAAACAAGGAAACAAAAAACCACTGTAATGAAATGAAGAATGCCTGGATATGGCTAAGGAAAGAATCTCTGAGCTTAAGGATGTTTCAATGGAAACCTCCTGAAAAGCAAAAAGAACAAAGAGTAAGAAGAAACAGAGCAGAATATTCTAGAACTATGGAACTGCTACAAAAGTTGTGACATATGCGTAATGGAAGTACCAGGAGGATTTACCAGAAGAGAGAAGGAAACACCAGAAGAGAGAAGGGAAGAAAGCAATAGAAGGAATGTTTGGAGCAATAATGACTGAGAATTTCCCCAAATTAGTGTCAGACACCAAATCACAAATCTAGGAAGTTCATAGAATACCAAGCAAGATAAATGTTCAAAAAATACCCACAAAAGTAAAAAACAAAAAACAAAACCAAAAAAATGACACTAGGTATGTTATTCTCAAATCAGGGTAAAGATTGAAAGAAGTCAGAGGAAAAAATCCCCTGATGTATGGAGAAGCAAAGAATTACATCTGACAGCTCAGAAAACACATATGCAAGAAGAGAGTTGAGTAAAATGTTTAAAGCATAAAGAAACACACACACACACACACACAACTCAACCTAGAATTTTGCACCCTGCAAAATTGTCCTTCAAAAGTGAAAAAAAAAAAAAAAAACTTTCTCATACAAAAGGGGAATTTGTTGAGGGAATTTGTTCCCAGTAAACGTGCCTTGCAAGAAATGTTAAAAGAAATTCTTCAGAGAGAAGGAACATAATATAGGTCTACAACTTGGATCTACACAAAAAAAGGAAGAACATTGAAGAAGATGTGGTTGAAGGTAAAATAAAAACTTTGCGTGGAAGGCCGAGGCGGGTGGATCACCTGAGGTTGAGAGTTCGAGACCAGCCTGACGAACATGGAGAAACCCTGTCTCTACTGAAAATACACAATTAGCCAAGTGTGATGGTGCATGCCTGGAGTCCCAGCTGCTTGGGAGGCTGAGGCAGGAGAATCGCTTGAACCTGAGAGGTGGAGGTTGTGATGAGCCGAGATTGCACCATGGCACTCCAACCTGGGCAACAAGAGTGGAACTCCGTCTCAAAAAAGTAAAAAAATAAAAGAATAAAAATAAAAACTTTATTTTTCTTACTTTTAATTGATCTAACAGATATCTGTTCAAAATAATAATAGCAACAATGTATGTGATTCTGTATGCTTATGTATATCTTCTGTGTGCATATATGCATATATATGCATATATATAACTAAAATAAGTGAAGCAATGATACAAGGGATGAGAGGAAGGAATTAGGATTATTTTGTTACGTTATTTTTTAAAAAAGTGTTATTTGTAGGTGAGCTTGGTCATAGAGATCTACAGTACAGCATAGTTAACAATACTGTATTCTTACTTTTTTAAGTATTTAATATATTATAAATAGAGATGGAGTCTTGCTATATTGTCCAGGCTGGTTTTGAACTCCTGGACTCCAGTGATCCCCCCACAGTGGACTCTCAAAGTGCTGAGATTACAGGTGTGAGCCACCATGCCCAACCAACAATAGTGTATTTTATACATAAAAGTTTTTAAAGAAGATATACTTTATGTTAAGTGTTTTTATCACAATAATGATAAAAACTAAGAAGGTTGAAGGAAACTTCTGAAAATGATGGATAGGTTATGGCACAAATTGTGATCATGGTTTCATGGGCATATATTTATCTCCAAACTTATCAAGTTGTGCATACATTATATATACAGCTTTTTCTATGTCGATCATACCCTAATAAAGCCATTTAAAAATCATACAAATAATATATAACTATGTAATCATTTAAAAATTAAAATACTCTACTTTGTTTCCCCATTTTATTTGCACACTCCAGAGCCAATCACTGCTAATGATATGATATGTGTAGCTCTCAAATATTGAATTAATTTACATGCATGCATATATAAAAGTGTAAACATACATGTTTGGACATATAAACAATATCATGTTAGATTACGCATAATCTTTGAAAAACTCAGGAAGTATGACCTTGGAAGAATCACAGCCATGATCCTCCCAATACCCTTGTTTTATGGGAAATTGAAGCGTGATGATACCGCTGCGGCTACCTCTGTCCTTCAGGAAGATAAGAATGGTGAGAACAAATACATTTTCATATTTCTAGATTTCTAAAAAGTTGTGAAAAGGTCACATTCAATTGGATGGATTAAATAATATGTGTTGAGATAACAGCTGTAGACAGTGATTCCTGGACCTAACTTTATCAAATACTTCAAAGCATGTCGTAAAATGTATAACACCTATTTTATATTCACTATAGCTTACTTTTCTAAAAGTGTCCAATGATATCTCAACATGTTGAGGCTTTATGCTGTGACTGGGGTGGGAGGGAGGGATTGTTGTGCCTTAGGAGGAATTGATATCGAAATTTGAATCTACTCTAGCTCCAGACTCCAAATCTGGATTAGTTAGCTCAACCTCTTACTCCTGTAGCACCGTGGGTATATCTTTATCATAGCAAGCTTCACACTACAAAATAAGATGCACAAGAACTGGGATTTGTGTCTGCTTTGATCTGCTGTGTCCCAGCACCTAGAACATTGTCTGGTGCCTAGCAGGTGTTCAATAGACATGTGTTCAATGATACTTATTTTACCACATTCTTTGTTATGCTCTTTGGTGGTATGGATCGTAATATATTCATCTTTATAGTTCTGAAACTTATATTAGTACATGATTGGTGCTCAAAAATATAGACTTCTAACATCGGGAATAATCATTGTTGATCAAGCAAACTAGCCTAGACTCCAGTTAGAAGCCCGAACTGGTGTCTTCTTTGATTTTCTTTTAGGGCCTGACTCTTACTTTTCCCTCAGGTACCATGGCAAGCTATCCTTTCCTTTATAAAGAAAACCCTGGATTCTTCAAAAATGATAAGGAATGCATAATTTTTAACAGATTCTCTTAAAGGTACTGCTCTTCAGGAGCGATACTTCAGTAATAGTTTATTTCCGAGATTTTCTTCATGTTCTACATACAACATGCCAAGGACTCATGTTTTATATCAGACAAGATGTGATCATTTTTATTTCCACGTTTTTTAGATTACCTCTGAAAATTTACATGAGTATCCCTATGCAGATTGTCATTTTATTTGTATAGCTATTGCCAGTGAGTTTGCTCCTGGATGAGAGTGAGAAAGAACCAAGGAAGTACATGAATAGCCCTCTCAGGAAGATAGGAATTCCTTGTATCAAAAGGCCAAATCAGCCTGCAATAATTTTTGTTTCTTATCTCCTCCACAATTTACTCTCAAGAAGTTTCTACTTGAGAAGTTTCCAAAGTTTTCAACACCAATACAGGAGTGCTTCAGGAGTATTTTCTTTTTAGGAGTATCTTCCATGTACATGGATCCTATCTTTTCACAAATTTACCTAGAAACATTTACTGAGAAGTTATTGATTATTTGTTTCAAATATTTTATTTACAAAATACATCTACAACTACCACTCAGATCTATAGCAAATAGATAATGTCTGTTAGAATTTTTGAAATACTGAAAATAGTTTATGAGTCTTTTTCACCACCTTTATGGATTTCTATGGACCTAGGGACTAGCTATTTATATAGAGTTCCTGTAAGTTTTAAGATCCTGACCAGAGCTGAATGAGGGATTGGAAGGGGTAGGAAAAAAAAAACAGGAAAAAGAAACTAAATATTTAGTGACTGATTGCTGGAATCATAGTTCTTTAATACATATGTGTCTCATTCTATATCTTAAAAGGTTTTGTCCTTTCTTGGTTAATGCTGTGTGATTTATTTGCTATTTAGAATAATCAATATGAGATACATACACAAAGATACATTTATCATAACTTTACATTGTCATATCAAGTTCCACACCAACCATGCTTGTCATAGGAAGCAAAATAAGGAGGTTTAAAGTGATGGATTAGATGTTGTAAATTTGTCTAGTTGCTGTGTCTGATTCAATTTTTTCTCTTCCAATCTATTGTGATAAAATATATTAGCATATATATGTTCTTATGATACATTCAATGCAGCACAAATTAGAATTGTATATTCTATTTGGTCCTATAAAGTGAAAGTAGGGTTAGCTTAAGTGTCTGAAGATAATGCAGAGATTTGTCATTTCTTAGTTGTTAAACTACTTTAGGAAATGTGTTAGTGTTCAGTTTCATTTGGTGTTTGTTACAATTCCATGACTATAGTGAACATAAAAAGTAAAGAGCTAACACTCAATAAATATTGCAAGATTGTATCTCACAGGCATATTGTGAGATTGTATCTCACAGGCATTAAACCAATTATGTTCTAGAATAGTTAATTTATTGTATTCGGAAATCTTGGAAAATCTCTGAGAACAGTTCCCTTGACACAGATTTAGTCAATACACACATGGTGATTGGCGGCATCAATGTTATACTAAATGATATCTATAAATATCCTTTTAACCAGTGGTTCAATCCTGCTTTCTCACTTCTTTTCCCTGTCCTATGTACAGGCTCGCTGTTTGTTTCTAAGTACTTGTTAAATAGTTTAATTTTTTATCTTATTCTATGTACCTCTGGGGTAAAATTAAAATTCATACAGATGAATGCAAATGAAAACAAAGACTTAGATTTTTTCAATAAACTACTAGAATAATCAGTCAATTAAAAATGGAGGTATCTATGTATCTTGCAGACTTATCTATTTGGTAGGTGTGACAAAACATAGGTACATCTGATTAGGTCTAACTTGCTAGGAAACGGAGGATGGGGATGAGGTAGACAAAGGGTAAGGTGGGGTGAAATTCAAAGTGGGAGTCCTAGTAGTCAGCAGACAGAGGTGTGATTTTTCTATGTAGGAGGCCTTTGCCTAAGCACCTGTCCTGAATAACTGACACACTTTTTCAAACGATAGCTGATTCAATATTTAGGTGATGAAAGAATTAACCAACTGACGGACTGAAAATTCTAGAAAAACGTAGAATGGTATGAACTCAGAAAAGACGAACTCAGTCAAAGATCTTATGCAAAAGCATTAGAGTGACACTGGCCTTGATTTCATCTTGGTTTTAGGATAATCACTATATGAAATCTTATAGGTAATTATCATTACAGGCTCAAAATAATACTAATACTCATAAGAACAATACTGACATTTGAATAATTCTTAAAATACTTTTGAAAGTGCTTTCACATCTATTACTTTAATCTTTCCATTACCCCCAGAGCAGTGAAGTTTAAGGGCTGATATCCCCATTTTAAAGACGAAGGGGCCAAGGCCCAGAGCAGCTTTGAACTCCAGGCCATGAATTGTTCCATAACATGAATGTCAGCAGTTCTGTGTTCAGAAGGATCCAGCATGTCCTGTGATTTCTTTTAGATAATGCCATCCTGTGCAGGAGTCCTGTGCTTTCAGGGAGATTGTCCAGCGGGTAACCTTCCAGCTGACCAGCTTGCTGGATTGGTCTCTGTCCCTTCACAGACTGTGGGTGACTGCTAGAGCATTTGTTCCTCACCAGCCTTTCTTTGGACCCCTCTCTATAGATTTCCTGTTTCGATAAGAGGTGCCTGGCTCCAGGAAACAGGAGTGGGTTTGGAGTCACTGAAAGAAAGTTATGCGTCTCTCTTTTGCTAGCCACATGGAATAAATCTCAGTCCTTGGTCCTCATGTAGTTGCTTGCTGGCCCTTTGCAATGAGTTTTCTGTGGCAAATGACTCCAAATGCCTTACAAAGGGAATAGCTTGCAGATGTGGGTATGATAACCTGCAAAGCACAGCTTAAATATAGTAATTGTCTCTAGCCTGCTCTTAACTGTGGCGACAGAGTTTCTGCTATGTCATTAGGGAAGGAATTACCAAGTCTTGGAACACAGTGAGCCACGCTTCTGGCATCAGCAGCCAGAGTTTTTACAGAATTAATTGGCTTCTCACCAAAAAGATTAGGGCATGAGGTTAAAGAATGTGGGAATAAGGAATAACTAAGAAAAATGGAAGACAAGAGTGTCCAAAAGCTAACAAAACAATTTTTGTTTCCATTATTATTCAACTTAGATATAATCACTTTATCTCTTTGTGCTGAATCCATCATCTCTTTTATTCTGTGTTTCTGTTATCTTCTTCAGTGAGATAACTGAAATTTAAAGGTGAATGGTTTTGCTTTGCAGGCTTTCTTTGCCAGCCACCTCCCCTGCCTAGCAGAGCCAAGTAGGAAAAGATCTGAAGAATTTTAGGGCTGGATGATGTTTAGAGGTTATCCAGTCCAATCTCCCACCTAAGATAGGAGATTTCAACCACTACTCCTTCACAGGTGGCCTTCCAGACTCCCTACCTTTCAATACTTCACTTTGGACATTTATTACCATTAGAATATTCTTCTTGATCCTGAATTTTTACAACTCAGAGGTTCTAGTTTTACCCCCTAGAACTAGATGGGACTAGTTTGTTTAGTTTTGTTTTTTTTTTTTCTTCATAGCATACGGATTCAAATATTTCTTTTTTACCTTTCTTTTCTTTCTTTCTTTCTTTTTTTTTTTTTTTTTTGAGACAAAGTCTTGCTTTGTTGCCCAGGCTGGAGTGCAGTGTTGCCATCTTGGCTCACTGCAACCTCTGCCTCTCAGGTTCAAGTGATTCTCCTGCCTCAGCTTCTGAGTAGCTGAGATTACAGGCACCCACCACCACGCCCAGATAATTTTTGTAGTTTTAGTGGAGATAGGGTTTTGCCATGTTGGCCAGGCTGGTCTTGAACCCCTGGCCTCAAATGATCTGCCCACCTCGGCTTCCCAAAGTGCTGGGATTACAGGCGTGAGCTACTGTGCCTGGCCGCATTAAAATATTCCAATGAGAAAATTATACCTGCCTTAAAGCTGGAATAACGAATAAATTTCATCTTAGTTGTCCAATCCAATAGAGTGCACAGTGTTTGCCTGGAGGGCTATGAGCTGGGCAACAGGAAGAGACTAACAACTGATGATTAATGTCTTCCATGGACAGAGGAGGAGAGTGGTGGCAGGATGGTGTACCTTTTTAGACCATCCTTAAATGTAATGTAATCCTGAGTACCTTTGGTCACCTCAATTGTTTTATTTTCATATATCCTGGTTAGCTACTTCACTATTCTGTTTAATTTTCCTGAACAATATTCCTCTTGAAAAATAACTCCCAAAGTTGAACACAGCACTCCCAATGGGGTATGAGTAGACCAGAAAACAAGGGGAGTATGATACCCATTAAAACATATCATCATTAATGTAGTCAACAATTGTATTTTTTTTGGCAGTCATATCACTCCTGTGACTCACATTGTGCATGTGGCTCACATGCTCACGTAACAGTCAACAATGCAGTATAATTTGAGGGGTACCACAAGAGCCCAGCCACCCCAACATATCTCTTTCCTAGGCTGTTTGGTGCTATAGGCTCATTCTATGTGGTCTGATATCCCTTCATTTGTGTTACTCCTTTGGGTTAGACAACTGTGGTTGGGGAAATGAATTGAGTCTAGGCTGTTCCCATTAGAATTCTAGAAATCACGAACTCATTGGGGCAGAATGGCTTTTCCATTGCTTCAACAAATATGTATTGATGTATTGATTGCTTACCACTGTTTTGGGCACTGGGGATAAAACAATGAACAAACGAGATGAAACTTCTGTCCTAATGGAGCCTACACTATAACATGGGAAGAGGACAATATAACAAAAATATAAAATAGATGGTAATAAGTTCTGCGGGGGAAAACATAGAGCAGAAGAATGAGAGATGGTAGGAGAGGAGATGTTGTGATTTGAAATAGAGTAGTCAGAGAAGGCCTCAGTTAAGAAGATAAAATTTGAGTACAGCCTTGAAGGAGATACAGGAGGAAGCCTCAAGGCAGTCTGGGAGAAGAGCACTAAGCAAGCAGAGCAGTAGGTGCTCAGGCTGTGGGAACATGCCTGGCATGAAGCCCAGATGGCTAGCGAAGTGATGACGAGAAAAACAGTGAGAGATGAGCAGAGAGACAACAGGGGCCAGGTTGTGTAGGTTGGGCAGGCTATTGTAAGGACTCTGGCTTTTGTTCTGAGTGAGATATGAGACCATAGGAAGGTTCTGAAAAGAAGGGTAATGTCATCTGACCTTCTCTTGCAAGGATCCCATAGCTGCTGTTTTGAGAATAGACTGTAGGTGGCAAGGACAGAGGTAGGAGGACTCATTATAAAATTTCTGTTCTAATTAGGGTGAGAGGTATTGATGACTTTGACCAGGTTGGAACCAAAGAGGTGGTAAAAAATGATCTAAATTTGGATATATTTTGAAAAATATGGTCTAAAGAATTTACTGGTATTTGGTTGTGGGATATGAGAGGGGAAAAGAAAAGCAACCAAGGGCGACATTGAGGTTTCTGAGTCTGAACATCTGGAAGAATGGAATTACCATTATTCATGTGGGGAAGACTGTGAAAACAGCAGATTTGGGAGGAAAATCTGCAGGTCTAGGTATCTGAGCAGAAGAATCAGTTAGGCAGTAGGTGTAGTTCAGGAGTGCAAACCAGGCTGGAAATGTAACTTCCTCAGCTTGTAAATGGCCATTAAAGCCCTGAGGCTGGAAGACATCACTGAGGAAGTGAGAGCAGATAAGAAGAGAAAAGGACCAAGGACTGAGTTGAGAGCTCAGATTGATGAGATCAGCAAAGGAGTCTGAGAAGGAGTGACCAGTGAACCAGAAGGAAAGTAGGACAAGGCATGTCCTGGAAGGCCAGAGAAGAAAGCATCTCAAAGATGAGGGAACTCTATTGTGTCAAATGCCTCTGAGAGGTTAAGGAAATAGGGGACTGAAAATAGCTTCTGGATTTAGCAACTTGGAGGCTATTGCTGGCTTTGATGAAAGACATTTTGGTAAAATGTTTGAGACAAAACTCTTATTGGAGTCCATTCAAGAGATAATAAGAAGAGAAAAATTGGAAATGACAGGTGTAGACCACAGTTTAATGAGTTTTATTGTAAAGAGGAGCAGAGAAATAGGGAGCAGATGGAACTGTGTCAAGAGGGGAGATGAAGTCAATAAATTATTATTTTTAAGTTGAAAAAAATTATGGTATTTTTTTCCCTGATGGAAATGACCACTCTTGAGGGGCTTTCAGTTAACTATTTATCATTAGAATTTTGAATGGATAAAATCCAGTACACATATTTTTGATAGGGGAAAGAAAAGCCAAATTCTTGGAATACATTACTATGTGGGCAGACTGATGGAGAAAGTAGCCCTTGGGTGGCCAGATTAGCAGGATGTCAACACGAACCTGCTGGATGTGGGCAGGACTGTGTGTGTCAGGTCTGGGGGTGGAGGAGTGGACCCTAAAGAGGACTCTCCCCTGCTTCATGCCAAGGGTAGATCCTCCTCAAGAGTGCAGAAGACTCCACCCTAACAGGTTAGAATCTAATTTATATGTCTACCTTTTGTTTGTTTGTTTTGTCAGCTAACTAGTCAATCAATATGTATTTGTTAAATATCTCCTAATCTCTTGTCCAATTCACCTTTGTGTTTCACTTAGGTTTCCAAGACATGGCAAAGGTAGTTTTCTATTACAAAGTTTTCTTTATTCCCTGTAGTCTTGGGTTTCCCCCCAACTCCCCATCTGGTTTTGTTACTTTTCTTTCAAGTTTAAGTGTCAGTTGGATCAAAAGAGTTAGCAATTGTCATCTTTTCTGCTACACTCACCTGAGACCCACCTAGTTATCCAGAGCTGGGATTCCTTTTAAACAGGGGGCTCACTGGGCGACATCTTACTCTCACTGTGGGAGAAGAGAGCTTATTACTTCATCCATTCATCCATCCATCCATCCATCCAATTAATATTTATCTAGTACCTACTCTGCACCAGGCATTATTCCTGGCACTTGGGGATTCCATAGGAAACAAGATGGTCATGGCTTCTGCCCTCAGGAATCTTATGTTGTAGTGGAGAAGATAGATAACAAACAAGTAAAACAGAAATTCAAAAATGATCATGATGAGTGCAATGAAGACAATGCATAGGACGTTGAGACAGAATAACAAGGAAAGATACAGATGGCATTTTCTCGGTATAGGTTGACCAGAGAAGGTTTCTGCATTTATAATCTTATCACTTCCCCACTGGAAGTTACGTTACACTCCATCCTGGTGAAGTGGGTGGGGAATGGTAGTCTGTCTGGTGTCTGTTGTATTATTTGTCCCTAGATGCTCTAGAGCCTTTCTGTGAGGTGAGAGTGAGACCTGGACATATAATTATATTGATCTAGTCTGAGGTAAGGTGATGAGAATTTAGTAAGAGTAGTAATCTAATAGAATACCTCTCGTTAGTTGGAGTATTTTCCCTCTGATGCCTGGGCAATCTGGAATCCCATGGGGCTCTGTCCTGGGCTATGGGGCAGGGTACTGGGGTTCAACCTTAGTGGGAAAAGTGAACATTGGTTGAATATTTAAAAATCACATTAATTATAAATGCTAAATATTCAGCCAGAAGGATTTTAATTGCAAAGGGTACTGCAAATTAGCATAACCTGATGGTAACTTGTCAATGTGGGCGTTAACAAATTGCCCCTCACCCTCAAAGTTATATAACAGCAAAACCAACCTACCTGACCAATGCCAACATTCATAATGAAACGTATATCACACATATATCACACTCGGTGATGTTGAGGGAAAAATAATACTTGCATGACAGATAACCAAATGTCAATCAAAATAAACACCAAGGTCCAAGATATGTTGGAAATTCAAATACACAGCAATGAAAGACTTTTGCTGCAAATGAAACAGGAGACACATGAATGGCATGACAGAGAAGTTTATGGAAAGTATATTTTGAAGAAAACCTCTTCTAATTGAAGTTACAAATGCCAGGGACCCCACATGCATGGAAGTGGAACAATGCCTGTTATTTTTAGGTACTGTTTACATTTCAGCCTATTTAATGCATACTTCTGAATGGAGCAGGGCAACGATTTCCAGAGGATCTGTGTAATTTAAAGAGTTAATTTGGGTAAATTTACTGGTAAATACTACTGGCTGACATTTATCTCTGTCCTATCCCCTGAGTGCCACCTAATACAGCAAGGGCTTCTCCCAGTCCTGCTGGATTAGAGAACAGCAAAGGCAGTGCCTTGAAAAAGTTTACAGTTCAGTTCAACCCACCCTGATCTAATCATGGTCTCACAGCGGGTAAAATTACCCCTTCCTGTGAAGTGAAGTTTAAACATCTCAGCTGTATTTCTGCTTGGTTCCTTATTTCATGTAACGGCTTGTGTTAGTCTTTGCAACGGCTCTAAACCTTAATCACTTCCATCTGTTCAATATTACATGGTAATTTGGTAGTGAAAGAGTACTAGGCTAGGAGCCAGTTTGATTCTAGTACTGGCTTTGTCACTAATTAGCCGTGTGACTCCAATGAATTGGTTCATCTCTGCCTTGGTTTACGATCTCCCCATCACCAACCTAAGCTTCCTCTACTCCCCTATGACCTCCCCAATTAGTAGGGAGAAGAGGCAGCTCTGAGAAATTGCACTGAGACTCCATACCTAAGGAAGTGGAGGTGGAGATGAGGGGAAAGGAAATCATTCTCCTCTCAACCCAGACACACAAGTCTTCTTGTCCCTGGATCTGTCTTTTTCCCCCTTGATGTAATGAAACACACATTCCTGTTCCTATCAAAACCCTGATCTTCCATTTGGGCTTTAAGTCCATCCTCTTAGCCCTCTCAAATACTCTTTGGTTATCTGCTTTCCTGCTTTCAGCTTTCCTCTCTCCTGCATCTCCCCAAAATCTTCCTTGTCCGACATGCCCTGCGAGTTACTGCTGCGCTTCTCAGCTACCCATTTGGAGTCTGCCTTCTTTAAGGTGTTGTCCACATAGGCTGCCTGCTACAGCCTGAAACACTCTTTTGTGACCTCTGCCCTGCTAGGTCAGCCCCTTCCCCATTTTCTCCGGTGCTTCTTCAAGCTTAATATTCTGTAAGTAGTCATGACATTGTATATTCTTATGCCTAAGTAGTCTTCACCTTTGAATATAGTAGTGTAATTTGATGATATTCTTTCTAGTATGATTTTCTGTATGTCATGGAATTAATGCAGTAGTTCCCAATTTTTATCCACAATTTTGCTCTCTGGGATTTTGCTTTCTGTTACCCACAGTCCAATGTGGTCTGAAAGTATTAAATGAAAAGATACAGAAATAAACAACTCAATTGTTTTATTTATTTATTTAAAAAATGATTTCAACTTTTATTATCGATTAAAGGGTACATGTGCAAGTTTGTTGTATAGGTATATATATGACACTGAGGCTTGAGGTCCCAGTGATCCCATCACCCAGGCAGTAAGCATAGTACCCAACAGGTGGTTCTTCAGCTCACATCCCCTTCTATCCCTCCACCGTCTTAGTGATCCCCACTGTCTATTGTTCCCATGTGTATTCAGTGTTTAGCTCCCACTTATAAGTGAGGACATGCAGTATTTGTTTTTTGTTTTTTTTGTTTCTGTGTTCGTTCACTTAGGATAATGGACTCCAGTTCTATCCTTGTTGCTGCAAAGGACATAATTTCATTCTTTTTGTGGTTGTGTAGTATTTCATGATGTATATGTACCATAGTTTCTTCATCCAATCCACTGCTGATGGGCACCTAGGTTGATTCCATGTCTTCACTATTGTAAATAGTGCTGCAATGCACATGTAGGTGAATGTGTCTTTTTGATACAGTAAACTATTTTCCTTTGGGTATATACCCAGTGGTGGGATTGCCTGGTTAAATGGTAGTTCTAAGTTCATTGAGAAATCTCCAAACTGCTTTCCACAATCACTGAATTAGTTTGCATTCCCACTTACAGTGTACGAGCATTCCTTTTTCTCCACAGCCTTGCCAGCATCTGTTGTTTTTTGAGTTTTTCATAACAGCCATTCTCACTGTTGTGAGATGGTGTCTCTTTGTGGTTTTGATTTGCATTTCTCTGATGATGAGTGATGTTGAGCATTTTTTATATGTTTGTTGGCCACTTGTATGTCTTCTTTTGAGAAGTGTCTGTTCATGTCCTCTGCCTATTTTTAAAAATTTAACTTTTATTTTAAGTTCAGGGGTACATATACAGGTTTGTTATATAGGTAAACTTGTGTTATGAGGGTTCGTTGAATAGACTGTTTTGTCACCAATAGCCTAGTACCCATTCATTATTTTTCCTGATCCTCTCCCTCTTCCCAGCCTCCCACCTCTGGTAAGCCCTAGTGTCTGTTGTTCTTCCCATGTGTCCATGTGTTCTTAACATTTAGCTCCCACTTATAAGTAAGAACATGTGGTATTTGGTTTTCTGTTCCCTCATTCGTTTGCTAAAGATAATGGCCTCCAGCTCCATCCATGTTCCTGCAAAGAACATGATTTTGTTCTTTTTTATGGCTGCATAACAACTCATGTGTTTTAAATTGCATGCCCTTCTGAGTACTGTGATGAAATCTCAAACCATGTCCCTCCACTCTGCCCTGGATGTGAATCATTCCTTTGCCCAGTGTCTCCATGCTTTCTCTACTCTCTGCCCATTAGTCACTTAGTAGCCGGCTCAGCTATCAGATTCACTGTCATAGTATCACAGTGCTTGCATCCAAGTAAATCTGATTTTACTTGATTAAGGCCGTAAGTGCAAGAGTTTTGATGCTGCTTTGGGAGGCCGAGGCAGGTGGATCAACTGCGGTCAGGAGTTCGAGACCAGCCTGGCCACCATGGTGAAACCCTGTCTCTACTAAAAATACAAAAATTAGCTGGGCATGGTGGCATGCACCTGTAATTCCAGCTACTTGGGAGGCTGAGGCAGGAGAATTGCTTAAACCTAGGAGACAAAGAGGTGCAATGAGCTGAGATCATACCACTGCACTCCAGCCTGGGCAACAAAGCAAGACTCCATCTCAAAAAAAAAAAAAAAAAGTTGTGATGCTGACAATTCGGATATGCCAAAGAAAAGCAAGCTGGGAAGTGCTTCCTTCAAGTAAAAAGGTGGAAGTTTTAATAAGGAAAGTAAAAAAATACTATATGCTGAGGTTGCTAAGATCTAAGATAAGAACAAATATTTTATCCATCAAATTGTGAAGAAGGAAAAACAAACGCATGCTAGTTTTGCTGTCACACATGAAATGGCAAAAGTTACAGCCACCGTGCATAAGTACTTAGTTAATATGGAAAAAGAATTAAATTTGTGGATGGGAGACATGAACAGAAATGTATTATGATTGACAGCAATCAGGTTCTGTACTATTTGTGGTTTCAGGCATCCACTGAGGGTCTTAGAACATATCCCCCATGGATAAGGAAGGTAACTGTAATGACTTTTAAAAAATTGCATAATTTTCTATGCCTCATTACTATTTTTTTTTTTCATGGTGACCAAATGGCATGGTAAAACAACCCTCTAATGTTTCCCATGCTTTGAGTGCATTCGTTCCATTTTATTTTTCCTGGACAACACTGTCTGGGAATCCTCCATTTCTTTGTTCTTTTGCTCTAGTCTGAATGTGTTGCCCTCTAAGCCTGCTACTCAGCTGTCATCTTGGGACTTCCCTTGACCATTGCTTGATGACGTAAATGTGATTCAAGAATGTGGGACATATCGGAGAGATGGCAGCAGGAGAACAAATTCAGAGGACTTTGGAATGAGCTTGAGATCATTAGAACTTCAAATACATGCTTATCAGTGAAGCAGAGACTCCTTTCTGGTTCAGTGATAGCATGTCTAAAAGAAATAATAGTAACATTATTATCAAATATTATTCTGGATATCTAGAATCCAGGTCCAATCATGGGAGCAGAGTCACTCTGAGTGTGATAGGATAAGAGATGTACCTCATGGCTAGATTTTGTGCAGCTGTGGGAGGTGAAGGGCAGCTGTTGGTCAATCTGAGGAGCCAGGCACATCCAGCCACTGAAGTGTGATGGTGAGGGGGATGGGAAATGTCTCTGAGTCCTCAGCCTAATATCTGGTGATTGGCTTAGGGCCACTGCTGGTCAGTGGGGTCAGGAATCTGGAAGAAGGGCTGGGGAGCAGAGGAGAGCCAGGAGAAGCTGGATCTCCCTGACATCTTTGAGTCTGTCTGCCACTTCTACTAACCACCATGACCTCCAGAGAACAGTGGCTGTGGCTGTTCTGTCTCTAAAATCTCAACACCTTTTGGCGAACTGTCACCAGGAACATTTAGATGAGGGTAATACAGTTCCTGCTAAACCCAAATGATAACCAGTCATTAGGGGCTGACTTGTGCTCCTCATCTTCCCAAATTCATATGTTGAAGTCCTAACCCCCAGTACCTCAGAATGTGACTATATTTGAAGACAGGATCTGCAAAGAGGTAATTAAAGTTGGATGAGGTTCATAGGGTGGGCCCTAATCCAATATGATTGGTATCGTTATAAGAAGAGTTGATTAGGGCACAGACAGGCACAGAGGAGAGACTATATGAAGACACATTGAGAAGATGGTCATCTACAAGCCAAGGACAGAGATCCTAGAAGAAATCAACCCTACTGACACCTTGATCTCAGACTTCCAGCCTCCAGAACTTTGAGGAAATACACTTCTGTTGTTTAAGCCACTCAGTCTGTGGTACTTTGTTAGGGCAGCCTTAGCAAACACACACACTGATCAATCCAGCACAATGCCTTACATTTACATATTGCTTTGTACATTGCAAAGCATTTCAATATTGTTTTAATTAAATTTAATTTAATTTTAAGTTCTAAGATACATATGCAGGACGTGCAGGTGTGTTGCATAGGTAAACATGCGTCATGGTGGTTAGCTGCACCTATTGACCCATCATCGATTTGTTAATCATCACAAATGTTGATAAACATAGCTAACACTCATACAGTGTTACTATGTGCTAGGCAATGTTTTAAGCAATTTATATATCAGGGATGTCCTATCTTTTGGCTTCCCTGGGCCACACTGGAAGAAAAAGAATTGTCTTGGGCCACACACAAAATACACGGACACTAATGATAGCTGATGAGCTAAAAACAAAAAAAAAATCACAAAAAATCTCATAATGTTTTAAGAAAGTTTATAAATTTGTCTTGGGCCACATTCAGAGCCATCATGGGCCACATGTGGCCCACAGGCTGTGGGCTGGACAAATTTGTTATGTATATTAACAAGTTTAATTCACACAATAGCCCTGTGAGACAGATACTATTATTCTCATCTCCATTTTACAGATGAGAAAAATGAAGTACAGATAATTCAACTAACTTGCTTGAAATCACACAGCTTGTAAGTATTGAAGCCAGGATCCAAACCCTGGAAGTCTAACTCCCTTCTCCTTGTCCTGGACTCTTTCTGGCCTTTCTGGGACCTGACCTTTCTTTCCCCTTATATGGCGTCACTCTGTTTACACACACATCTCAGGCTCAGTCTCCCATTTTGTGGGTCATGAATCTAACTTCTTAGTCCTCTTGGTGGGTTTCTGCTTTTGTTCACAGGGGAAATCTTCCAGGGAACCCATGTATAATCCCCATGGCACACACAAGGCCACATGCTTCCCTGGTCACAGGAGGGCCGTGACTGCAGGTTCATATTCTCGAGAGCGGAAGGCTTCACTCCAGCATGGTGAACTAATCACATGACATTATTAAAATGGCAAAAAGAAGTCAGGCAGTTTAATGTTCTTTCTAGAAAAAAATTTGATTTTTTTTTTTTTTGAGAAGTGTCTCACTCTGCTGTCCAGGCTGGAGTACAGTGGCAAGATCAGAGCTCACTGCCTCCTTGACCTCCCAGGCTCAGGTGATCCTCCCATCTCAGCCTCCCAAGTAGCTGGGACCACAGGCTTGCACAACCACATCTGGCTAATTTTTTATTTTTATTTTTTGCTGGTCTGGAATTCCCAGGCTCCAGTGATCCTCCTGCCTCAGCCTCCCAAAGTGCTGGGATTATAAGCATGAGCAAAATTTCATTTTTTTAAAGTTTTAATTTTTTTTGAGATGGAGTTTCACTCTTCTCCAGGCTGGAGTGCAATGGCACAATTTTGGCTCACTGCAACCTCTGCCTCTCAGGTTCAAGCGATTCTCCTGCCTCAGCCTCCCAAGTAGCTGGGATTACAGGTGCCCGCCACCATGCTTGGCTAATTTTTTTGTTTTCAGTAGAGACAGGGTTTCGCCATGTTGTCCAGGCTGGTCTCAAACTCTTGACCTCAGGTGATCCACCTGCCTTAGCCTTCTAAAGTGCTGGGATTGCAGGCATGAGCCACTGCGCCTGGCCAAATTTCATTTTTAAGTTACTTTTTGTGGTGGCCTAAAGAGTTCCCCGGCCTGAGGTCATGTGATTACTCAGCAGATTTTGATCCACTAGTCTGAAGTTCTAGAAATCACATATTTGTGAAACTTTTTTGCTTGTACCAAAATGCGCTAAAATCTGTTTAAAACAGAAAGCCATGTCTATTTGAATGTGTCAGTGATCTCTATTGGGGTCCAAAATGGCAGATTAAACTGAACTTGGAACAGAGGGGCAGCAGGCAGCCATATTAAATTCCAAGTGAGCCCTTTAAAACGGAGGCCTTGCTTCATGTTGTCAATGAGACTGAGTTATAATTACCCACACCACTTCCTGAAACAGTTAGTTATGTTCTACTTGGGGCTTCTGATGAAGTGAAATCCTATTGTGATGTTAAAAACATGCATTTCCTTTGCATTTAAAAAGAATCAGCTGATTATTTTTCCACTCATATAACCTTGCCCCACCTTGGAAAAAATACTAGGCAGCAAGCACTATGATGAGATTGAAATAATACAATAATAATAGCAGTAATTAACATTTAATGAGCACTTAATGTATCAGTCATATCCCTGAATGCTTTCTGTGGGACTCTTGATTCTCACAACACTTATGAGGTAGATATCATTTTTATTTTCATTTTATTGATGGGGAAATTGAGTCCCAAAGAGTTTAAGGGAACAAGTGAATGGTGGAGCTGGAATTTGAATCCAGTTCATCTATTTTTAACAACCCTTACTTGTAACTTTTATGTGTTTTTACCCCGAAGAAGGAACGATAGAAATGAACAAAACAGATTTTTTTTTTTTCTGATAACATTTTACTTCTGATTCTAAACTCATTCTAGGTATGGTAGTGACCACTGAGGGGAGGGGAGGGAAGCAAAAAGGCTCAGGAGGGTGTGGTCAGTCAAGTTCCTTCCACCTTAAAAATGCCTTTCCTCTCTCTCACCACTAGTTGAAGACAGTTCAGTATCACTGGGAGTCCTGAGAAGTTGGGGTGGCCAGGCAGAGGTGTGAGACAGGCCTATTTGCACAGAGCACTGAGCCCAAGATGCTTTACTAGGCAGAGACACAGGTACTTTTTTTTTTTTTTTTTTTGGTGACAGAGTCTGGCTCTGTTGCCCAGGCTGGAGTGCAGTGGCGCAATCTCGTCTCACTGCAACCTCTGCCTCCCTTGTTCAAGTGATTCTCCTGCCTCACACTCCTGAGTAGCTGAGATTACAGGCATGTGCCACCACGCCTGGCTAATTTTTGTATTTTTAGTAGAGGAGAGGTTTCACCATATTGACCAGGCTGGTCTCAAACTCCTGACCTCAGGTGATCCACCCACCTCGGCCTCCCAAAGAGCTGGGATTATAGGCGTGAGCCACCATGCCAGGCCACAGGTACTTTTTATAGGAAGCCAGCACAGGTGTCTTCAGCCTCCCTCAGAGGATGTGACCCATTGTAAACAGCTGGAATTTCTTTTTTCTTTCTTTTGCCATCCTGATTTTTAAAAAGAGCAGTGATATCAGTTAGGGCTCCTGGTTACACACTGCAGAAGCCAATTCCAGTGGACAAAAGTGGAAAAGCTAATGACCAGAAGGATACCAGAGATCTCAACAACCAGAGATCTCACAAAGTGGGTGGGAAGGCTAGGGAAAAAAAAATGGTGAAGATGAGCTGAACTGCAGGAGTCTAGGAGCAGAGGATCTCTCAAGACCACGCCAGCCCAGTCAGTCGCGGCCAGGACACTGCGGGCTCTCAAGCGCATGGCTCTCAGACATCATCTCCAGCTCTTGCTGCCTCTTAGGGTCACTCTCTTCAGAAGGTATGTGATCTCTTTGGCTGAGAGTAGGCCATTTGTTTGTGAAAGTTGGAGGACCACAATGAGTTGTGGAAGTAGGAATAGAAAGGCATGACTAACTTCCAGTAAATCTGCACAAACTTTCCTTACTTCAAGGGGAAGAAAACAAGGAACGCCACATCTGAGAGTGGGGCCCAAAGATGGGCAAACAGAGGAAGAGCAGAGAGACAGGGTCTTGTCCTGTAGTTAACATATATCTCTATTGTTTTTCTCTATCCCTCTTTCCTTTTAATTAATTAATTAATTAATTAATATATAGATGGGGTCTCTCTCTGTTGTCCTGGTCTTGAACTCCTGGGCTCAAGCTATCCTGCTGTGTTGGCCTCCCAAAATGTTGGGATTATAGGCATGAGCCACTGTGCCTAGCCTTGTACATTGTTCTTGACCTTGGAAAAGTTTATGGGTAAACGGGTTTAGGAAGGGTTGCCTGAGAAGAAATCCACTCTTTTTTTTTGAAGACATGATCTCACTCTGTTGTGCAGGCGGGCGTGCAATAGCTCGATCCTAGTTTCACTGCAGCCTCAAACTCCTTGGCTCCAGCAATCCTCTCATCTCAGCCTCCCAAGAAACTGGGACTATAGGCGGGCACTACCATGCCCGGATAATTCCTGCAATCATCTCTTAGCTCCCATTGGCTTTGTCATCCTGCTAATTCAAGAGAAAAATCATGCATCTGGGTCTGGAAAGGATGCTGATCTACGGGGGTCTGCCCAGCTTTATCTTTTTAATTCTCCTTTGCCTTAACCCACGTGTTATTGTAGCATAAATGACATGAAGAAGTGGGAGGTCGTCTACTGTGTTCCTCATTTATCAGCATAACCAGCGAAGAAAGGAAGCAGAATTATTTCCTAGCAGATGTTGGATTATCAAGCCTTTTTAAGTCCTGACGTTGATGGGACAGAAACGTTCAAATGCATTAAAAGTACATACTTTTCAAAGGTCTATAAAATTTCCATTTTTAAAGATGAAGACTATAAATTAGGAACTGAATGGGAGGTGATATTTTATAGAAAAAATGAGAAAAAGAAAACTTGAGTAATTACTTTTCCTTTATCTTGGACTTGCCTCTAACAAGCTTAGGGTTGCTCTTCTGACCTTTAAGACACATTTTCTAGTTTTACAAGGTTAAAAATATCAAACGCCTTCTTCATTGCTCAAGGAAAAATGCATTAATAGTTGTCAGACTCCAAATACCAAATATGACTCTCTGTGGGTCAGCTAACCAGTATTGATAGAGTGGATAAAATGGTTAAATAACCTTAAGAAATTAGAAAAAAAACCAGGAAAATAATTCTAATACAAATAACTAAGAGAAAAAATCCTGTGCTATGTGAGGGCAGAGTGTTTCATGTGAACGATCCTCCCTTCAATAGATGACTCCAAACCCAACTGGCCTGGAATTATTTCATGGCATAACTTCAGTAATACTTCTCTTTTTTTGTTCTAGATTTTGCCTCAAAAGTACTTTGGGGATGAAAATGAAAATGGAATTTACACTAGGGGTAAATTCTGGAGAACATAAAGGCAGGGCTGGATTCAGGGTGTGTTACCTCTGTAGTCAGTGAGACTGGGCTCCAATTCAGGAAGTCCCATGCTTGGTTTAATGATATGCTGTTGTTGTCTGGAAATTCCTTGTAAGGTTGGAACGAGGGGCTCCACATTTTCATTTTCCAGTGTGCTTCACAAATTATGTAGTTGGTCCTTCAAAAAACTGTATCAATACAGGCTATGCTGGGATATAATTAGTGTCTCACAGCAGGCTATATAAGTGGTTGGCAAACTTTTCCTGCAAAGAGCTAAGAGTATATATTTCAGGTTTTGTGGGTCATACAGTCTCTTGCCTCAAGCATTCAACCTTCATGCTGTAGCTTGAAAACAGCAATAGACAACACATAAGTTAGTGAGTTTTGTAAACTTTATTTACAAAAACAAGTCGGCTGCATTTGCCCCCCAACACAGGAGTTTGTCACACCCTGGGCTAGACAAATGTTCTTAATCTTAGGTTACCAAGATTGTCTAAGAGATACATAGGTGTGTGTGTGTGGCGGGTGCGGGGGGAAGCATTCTACTGTCTTAACATGCATGGAACACTTTGGTACATTTTTCCCTAATTGAACTATTCATACTATTGCTTTCCTAAAGTTAATATTACTCCAAGAGCTTTAGATGTGTTAGTATAGTTTACAATCCCATTAGCCTCATGAACTATGAATTATTATCAACCTAATTTTTCAAAAGAAACCAGGGCTCAGGGTTAGGCAGCTTCAATGAGTTACACAGCAAAGGGTTGAGACCCAGAGCCTCCATGCATACCATGACACTGCATTGCATCAACTGGTGGAATGGGGAGCAGGCAGTTGGCTGTCAGTAGTGTTTGCAAATACTGACATGTGAATGGTTTATTTATTTATTTTTAAAAATATAAGTGATAGCAAATTCACTGTCAGCCTTCTAATAACATCTTCCTTACTCACTAATATTATGCTTTCCTCCTGATGGAAAATTACAGCTTAGAACCTTCACTTGCATGTGCTCTCTGGGTACCCAAGGCAGGGGCATGTGCAAGTATCATCCAGCCCGCGCTGCAAGCAGAAAACCAGACGGAAAGTGCTGCTGAAGGTGTGAGGAATAGGAAGGTGATGGGGTTGGAAGGGTATTTGGCATCGTCGCTCTGCAGGCCTGAGACTAAAGTTTAAAATGCTATTACTGTTGCTTTCAGGTTGCGCCTCCCACGAGGAGACCTGAGAGAGTCTCTAATACATATGTACACTCATACTAATACCCCAAATCTACCTCCTCTTCATGAACTCTCTAATCTAAAGCAAATCTTAACTATACAATTTCCTGTTCTTGACAAAGAATTACCAATTCAGAAGAATGATGAAGAAAGAGAAGGATGAGATTGCAGAAGTTCCTGCTCCATTTAGAATTTAGACAGTGCAGTAGGGAGAGAAAGGGCACATATCACCTTCTTAGTTCCCATTAGAAAGGATATGTTCCCTGGGGCTAGAAAGAAAACTCCCCTGCCTCAGGGTTGTCTTTGGATTTTTTGAGTTCTAGAAGAACTGCTTCCCACAGTCCAAGGAGAACAGCCTGCTGGTTCTCCAAGCTGTCCTTTCTGCCATATGACAGCTTAGCAAAGGCTTTCCATCTCCTGATTGCCAGTAGGCAAAAGGAGCGTTCTGAATAAGACGTATGTTGGTGGCATCAAAAAAAAGAGACTGTTGGACAGCAAGTTGAGGAAATAGCCTTAAAATTAGGCAAAAAATTTCACGCCAAAAGATTTTTATGCATTTTTCTATAGTTATTCAACTACTAGAAAAAAAGGGCACAAAACCCAAGTTATTGGCCGGGTGTGGTGGCTCACGCCTGTAATGCCAGCACTTTAGGAAGCTGAGGGGGGCAGACCATCTGAGATCAGAAGTTCGAGACTAGCCTGGCCAACGTGGTAAAATCCCATGTCTACTAAAACCACAAAAATTAGCTAGGTATGGTGGCATGCGCCTGTAATCCCAGCTACTTGGGAGGCTGAGGCAGGAGAAATGCTTGAACCCAGGAGATGGAGGTTGCAGTGAGCCGAGATTGCACCACTGCACCCCAGCCTGATCAAGTGAAACTCTATCTGAAAACACAACTCAACACAACAAACAAACAAAACCCCCTGCAAGTTATTTCCATGAAATTTTCAGCCCAGAAGCCACATATAATAGTCTTGTTAGGAGGTCAGCTGCGTAAACTCAACACCTAAGATAAGAAGTTAGACGTGGCCTCCTGGTCAGAAGGCTTACCATGGAAATTACAGTCTCTACCGCCGACCCCTCTCTTTTTTTGAGTTCATAAAACAATGATTCCAGATTTTAAAGAAGTCTTTACTTTTCCCACTCAGGGAATAGCAGAGACACTTAAAAGTTGGCCAATCAGTTTTGTCGAGAAGCTTGTGGACAAAAGTGGAAATGGAGAAATACTGTGACCACATTTCTGAGCAATTTTAACTCATTGGACTAACTGATGTCACATGTCATATCAAATAGACAACGAGCAAATCAGGCACACACCTGCCAGTCTATTGTCAGAAAAAGAAGTGACTACTCGAGCAGACATGGTAGCCCAGGGGTAGGGCAGGTAGAGTGGCCTCTCTTTATTTCTTTTTCTCTCTGACTTTCTATTTTGCCTCCATCTTGCTTTTCATCTTCCCTCTCTCTCTCATCATCAGGGAGTGGAATGTGCCTCCCAGCAGCTTCCTAAGAGGCAGGAAGAGAAGGCTAAGTGTGTGAAGAAATTCCTCTTGAGCAGTTTGAATAACCTGTTTTCTCTGATTTACTTCTGGAGAAGGCTGACAAAGAAGAGTTTGATTATAAGGAGTGGAGATGATAAAGGTTTGTTTACAATGTGGGTCGGGTGGTGGGCATTTTAAATACTAGGGGTGGGGAGGCAGGGAGCACTGCTGCCCTACAACCCACCATCTCTAGAACTCGGTTCATTGCTCACTTAAACTGGTCTCCTTATTACTTTGACACAACTGCTCTTGTACCTGAAGCTATTTTTTTTTTTTTTTAATTTTACTTTATGTTCTAGGGTACATGTGCACAACGTGCAGGTTTGTTACATATGTATACATGTGCCTTGTTGGTGTGCTGCACCCATTAACTCATCACCTGCAGCTATGTTTAAATACATTTCCCCATCCTGGCCATAGCAGGAGGACAGGGTAGTAATTTGAAATAAAAAGAAAAAGAATTGAAGACTCAAAGGCATTCCTTATGCACGCTGCTGGGTAGACTTCTACTCAGACCAGCCTTGATCCATTGGCCCACACCCTAACCACACTGTCAGGCAGAGAAGGAAGGTAGACTTGTAGTCCTGAAGATAGGGGCTCCCAGATGTAAGATGCATGTTAAGACAGGACGAGAGTTAATTTGGAGTCATCAGTTTTGAGGTACAAAAGAAAATCATTTTTCTTGCTCAGTGGCCACACCCTCATTTGATTCTAACAGAATCTGTGTTAGTTATCTATTACTGTGTTACAAATTACCCCTAAAACAGAGCATCTTGAAAACAAACATTTGTTATCTCTTCATTTCTGTGGGTCAGGCATCTGGGTGAAGCTTATGTGGGTCTTTTGCCTTAGGGTTTGTCATGAGGCTGCAAGCACAGTGACAGCTGGGGCCACGGATTTGTGGAGGCTTGCATGGGGGACGATCTGCTCCAAGCTCAGTCAGGCATCTCCTAGCTGACCTCTGGCTCTCTGTAGCTGCAGACTGGAGACATCAGTTTCTTGCCTCTTATAGCGCAGCTCACACCACGACAGGGGATTTCCCCAGAAATCAAACAAGGGAGAAAGGAATAGGAAGAGAGTGTGGGCAAGAAGGAAGTCACACACTTTTTGTAACCTTATCTTGAAAGTGACACACTATCATTTTTGCTATATTCTATTTCTTAAAAGTGAGTTCACTCAAGGGGAAGAGATTGCCCAAAAGCATGAATACAAGGAGGCAGAGATTTCCAGGGACCATTTTAGTAGCTGCCTGTAACCAATTGGATGATCAATGGTAGTCTTCAGATTGAAGTCTAAATGACTTTTGGTTGCCTTCAAAACCCAAATCCACCCTGAAAGAGTGCAGAGCTACCACCATTGAGGATATTAAAAAACGAAAATGTCACGAACTCTTATTTAAAGTATTTAAACTTCTGACTAGTTGAAGAAACTATGTCAAAGGAGACAACACCCTTTTGGGTATATAAAATATGATGACTGTGAACCCCAGAGGTTCCATTTATGCTGTATATTTGTTTTCATGATGAGGCTTTTTGCATTTTGATAATTAGCCAAAATAACACTATTCCCTTTTCCAAAGTAAAAACAAATTCCTTGTGTGAGTCTAGCTCCTACTAAATTGTAGGGGCTGTGACATGGGCAGGAAAGAGAGTGACTCCCCATAGTCACATGGTTTGGTCCTTTAAGCCCCCAGACAGGCAGCAGAGGCCTGGGTGCCTAATCCAGCACTTTCTGGCAGCTGCGTCTGAACCTACACAGGCTGGTGTCAGCACAGCGTTACTGTGCTCAGCACGGGCAGCACGATGGGAAGAAGACCCAGGATCAAGATGAATAGAGCCAGGTTCAGGTTCTATCTAAGCACCAGATTCCACCAGGGTGCTTTGTCCACCCTGCTGTCTGTAAAGGTTTTGTCAGTTTGCAAATTTAATTCTCATGGTTTGGAAGAAGGGAAGTTCCTATCTAGAAACTTGGAGACATTGTGAACCAGGAAAAAATGGTATCTTGATTGCTGCCTGCTCCAAGTCTTATTGACTTGTGGCCAAGCTTTGGCCTGCTTGTTAGAGCTATGCAGGGAATGCAAAGTGGAGAGTCTAATTCTCTCAATGGGAGTCAGAAGCAGGGCTAATTTTCTTTACTCACATACTTTGAATCCACCCATAAGCCCACTCCCTTGGCCTCAACTGAGGCTCCAGATTTTGGCCTAAGCCAGATTCCCTATTTCCTCTAACTTGCTCCTGGTTCTAGTTATTAAGCCAAAACTTTGTTCTAAACACAAGTTGTGAGTGATTGGCTCTTCTTATCTCTATCTTCAAAGATAAGTTATATATTAGCAAGATTATTAAAGGGTGGGGTAGACTAAGAAGGCAGAAAGTTTAACTCATTAGTGACTACAGTGGGCCTTTGAGGTCACTCAAAATCTGGAAGAAAGGAACTCACTGGAGGAGGCACTGGTTTTCTTGCTGGCATTCAAATAGAAAGAGTGTGCACGGAGGCATGGGAAGAAAAGGCTCAGGGCAACTAAGCTTTTTCTGAAGACTTTTGCAAGTCACTTAGGAAGCTGTATCTGAGGGGCTCCTCCAAATTCCACTCACAGACAACAGTCCCAAAGAACTAGGATAGAGAGAATTAGCTTGTTGGTGGGAGTAGAGAAACCAAGCACTGGGGCTTACGATTTGTTTTTTTCTTTTCTTTTTGTTTTGTTTTGTTTTGAGACAGGGTCTCGCTCTGTCGCCCAGGCTGGAGTGCAGTAGTGTGATCTGGGCTCACTGCAACCTCTGCCTCACAGGTTTGAGCGATTCTCCTGCCTCAGTCACCTGAATAGCTGGGATTACAAATGTGCGCCGCCATGCTCAGCTAATTTTGGTATTTTTGGTAGAGACTGGGTTTCACCACGTTGGCCAGGCTGGTCTCGAACTCCTGACCTCAAGTGATTCACCCGCCTCGGCCTCCCAAAGTGCTGGCATTGCAGGCGTGAGCCACTGCACCCAGCCTGTTTTTTTGCTTTTAAGTATGCTTTCACATACACTGTGTATGTTATTTTAGGTAGTGAAGTGGGAAGTGTGTGTGCGTGTGTGTACCCACGCTCCCTGTGGGGGATAGAGGATTGCTTTATATTCATTTCTGCATGTTAATGTCCATAGAGGAAGTCTGTGTCCCCAGGCTAGAAGATAGTGTAGGGCAGAATGTCAGAATTAGCAAAATCTGCTCCCAATTCCTTACGTAAACCTTCCTAATGCTCTCAACAGTGTTTTAAGCAAGTCAACACTTGCCCACGGGCCTGCTCTGCATTCTTGTGAGCAGGGTGCCAGAGTCAGTTAGTTTGAAGAACACAAAGTCTCAAGGAAAAGAACCTGCTTAGTCTCTGCCACACATCTGTTAGGAAAAGAAAAAGGAACAAAAATGTTGAAGTCTGACCTTTCATGCTGACCAGATCTATAAAAAGAGACTTTAATTTTTCTTTTATCTTCTTTAGCTATTGTTATTGCATTTTCAGTTCACATTATGATCAAGTGTTAGGGTGCACAATTAGTTAACAGATTACTTCAAGAAAAGTAGAAACTAATTCCAATAACAGAACAAGAAAAGATGTGCTATTTCAGGTCAGCATCTGTTTCGCCCCAAAACATGCTACAACTATTAATCATAGGTAAGTGAAGGAGAAGGAAAAATATCAAAAATCCTGAAAGGAAAGGAAAGAGGGAGGGAAGGACATAAAGTGCAGGTCCTGTCATACGACTTTATTTACATTTGGACAAATACATCTTTTATCAATTCTTTTGAATAAATATATATTTACAGTGTGTCTACATTAACAAAGGTGTTCAATAACTTGAGTTAATTATTGACAGAGCTCCTACTGAATTTTTGGCTCAATTTCTAGCCTACGTTGCAAAAGTTAGGCTTGGTATAAATTGACATGAAGTGAATGGCCTCATGCGAGCAATTGCAATAGTCCACCATGACATCTGGTTGTCCGCAGAGATGTGAAAAACTTCTAGTTCAGACACTGGCTAACAACGCCCTTTCTTCCCATCTAGTGTGACTTGGCTTAGGGGCTTGAATGTCCTTCCTTGGAACTGGCCGCAGAATTTTGGAAACTGAGAGTCCCATTTGGAATTGATAACTCATGTTCTGGGCAAAAGCAATACTAACATCAAGTCCTCCAAAGAATAGGAAAGCAAAACTCATTTTTTCCTCTATTAATAAAAGAGAATAACTTCAAATTTTTAGAACTTAATTCTAACATTCAATGGAGAATTAAAATTTGGCATCAACCAACGTGCAAATATTTACTGAGTGTTTTCCAACTCTGGGCACTATTATAGTGAGCAGAAAACTCAGTTGACATAATTTCAGCACTCAAAAATAACATACTGTGTTTGAAGACTGAAGTACACTCTATACCAGGGTATCCCAAATTGAGGTAAAAGGATGGATTCACAGCTTCCACGCTTCTCCTGCAATTGTATGTAAAATTTTGTGTATATCTATTTTTTTAAAGGAGAATGGCAAGAGTTTTTATTATTTATTTATTTATTTATTTTTGTGTGGGGGGGTGGGGACGAGTGTCACTCTTGTTACCAGGCTGGAGTGCAATGGCACAATCTCAGCTCACTACAACCTCCACCTCCCGGGTTCAAGTGATTCTCCTGCCTCAGCCTCCCAAGTAGCTGGGATTACAGATGGGCGCCACCATTCCTGGCTAAGTTTTGTATTTTTAGTAGAGATGAGTTTTCACCATGTTAGCCAGGCTGGTCTCGACCTCCTAACGTCAGATGAGGCACCTGCCTTGGACTTCCAAAGTGTTGGGATTACAGGCGTGAGCCACCGCGCCTGGCCGAATGGCAGGAGTTTTAAATCAGATATTTAAAGGAGCCCATTTCCTAAGAAAATGTCTAATAACCTGGGAGCTATTTACTATATATTAATAGTAAAAATAAAAGTTAACATTTATTATTGTGCCAGGATTCATGCTAGACACTTTACTTTTGACTCATTAAATGGTCACAATAACCCTATGGAGTAGGCGTTATTATTTTCCCATTTTACAGATATAAAAACTGAGAGAGAAGGCAAGTCAAAGGGTGCTTGATTAGTAACTGTCAGCTTAGGAGTTGAACTCAGATCTATTTGATAGCAAAGTCTGTGTTCGTAATCTCTGTGATACATAATAATAAAAACATATGAGAGTTGAAAAGCAATAAAGGACAAAAGTAGAAGAGATGTCAGAAGGCAGAGAATCTGGGCACAGTGAGCAGTGGCCAAGTAGGCTACACATGCTAGAATAATATGCTAAGAAATGTCTTGATGGAGGTGAGAATTGAATAGAGACTTGTAAAAAAAAAAGAGGATTTTCTAATTTAGTGTTCAGGACCACTTAACAATACTTCTCTGCAATCACAGTTGGTGCTAGCTGGAATGCCTAGCCTTAACACTAAGCCTTTAAGTGTGTTTCTATATCCAACTAAGTAAATACATTTTTGGACTCCTACAAAGGCAAGCAAATGTCTGAGCTCTGGAGGAACGTACGAATGTGAATAAGATAAGGTCCAGCTCACAAAAAGGTGAAAACACATAGGTAGGGAATTCTGATGGGAAGAGGCAAAGTTTAGGAACACAATGAAAGGCTTTGGCAGCAGCCTGTCAGGGAAGACTCTGGGAGAGGTTCTT
>NW_012118376.1:10414966-10429592 GCF_000951035.1 Colobus angolensis palliatus
TCTTCTTCTTCTTCCTCCTCATCTTCTTCTTTTTTGAGACAGGGTCTTGCTCTGTCACCCAGGCTGGAGTACAGTGGTACAATCATGACACACTGCAGTCTCAACCTCCTGGGCTCAAGTGGTCCTCCTGCCTCAGCCTCCTGAGTAGCTAGGACTACAGGCATGCCTCACCATACCCAGCTAATTTTTAAAATTTCTTGCAGAGATGATATCTCAGCATGTTGCCTAGGCTGGTCTGGAACTCCTGGCCTCAAGTAGTCCTCTTGCCTCAGCCTCCCAAAGTGTTGGGATTACAGGCGTGAGCCATTGCACTCAGACAGGCTTATCTTCGTGGAACAAGTGGGATTGAGTTTGGCATAAAGGAGTGGTCAGGGCTTTGGTGGGGAGATAGGAGGAAGGAGATTTCAGGGCTGAGATCTGAATGGGCTGCCTCTTCACCTCACTGGCTTAGCTCCACACTTTGCTGCGATTTCTGCTTTTGAGTCCTGTCTGTAGGCTCCACTTCTTCATCACTATTGTTAAGGAACACTGGCTGATCTAATTTCTTGGCTGGTATTGCCTTAGGCTGGTCAAATGAACCTCCAGGTTGCAAAGCTGGGTTCATAGGCATAGCCCAGCATTTACAAGGGGAGCTATGGTGTCCTTGCTTGAGATATGTATTTACTTTCTACACTGAGAATCTCTTCAGCAATTTTTTTTTCCTTTAATCAAAGTTGCCATAAATGAGCCTCTGGCTCTCCAGGCAACCTTACCTCAGGAGGGTCTCTGTACTTCCGAATGGCTGTGCCCAGTTCAGAGCCTCAGATATGCTGCTGCCTCCTTCCCCTGGCTCTGAAGCATTGGAGTTGTTTTCAGAATGGAAATCTGTGCATCTGCCCCATGCTTTACGGTCCTTCCAACTGTTCTAACACAGGGTTAGTAGACATTCTGAAGTTAACCCTTCACCCCTTTTCCGCCATAGGTCTTTCTCAGCAAATCACAGACAAACAGAGGTGAATTGACCCAGATCTTCATCCTATGTTAGGAGAATCCTCACTCAACTCACTAGGTACATTTAAATTAACCTTATTTAAGGCTCTTTTGAGGTATTCATTTAATAAACTGTTAGTACGGTTCATCTGAATTCAGTCATTTCTGATAAAAACTTAGATTTTTTTTTAAAGGGCTATATAGGGTAAACTATAACATTTACCTTTAACATCTGAAATGGACTAGTTAGTAGTAGGAGGCCACATGCTCCATGGGCTTTTGCTTCAACTTGTCTTGAACCCTGGGAGACATCATTCACCACTGTAGTCCTTGTTTTCCTTGCTTGTATATGGGATGGATGTTGTTTAAAGTTCCCTACAGAACTGACTTATCTAAGAAATTACAGATACCTTTTTCATTTGTTCACATGTAAGCTATAAGAGCATGCGTGAAGTTAAGTTACTGGCAAGTGTGGTGGCTCATGCCTGTAATCCTAGCACTTTGGGAGGCCAAGATGGGAGGTTTGCTTGAGCTCAGGAGTTTGAGACCAGCCTGGGCAATGGCAAGACCTAATCACTACAAAAAATTCAAAAATTAGCTGGGCGGGGTAGTGCACGCCTGCAGTCCCAGCTACCTGGAGGGCTGAGGTGGGAGGATTGTTTAGGAGGTCAAGTCTACAGTGAGCTGTGATGGTGCCACTGTACTTGAGCCTGGGCAACACAGCAAGACCCTGTCTCAAAAAATAAAAAGTTTAAGCTTCTCACTCTTCCTGTTGTTGACCTCAGTGGTCCTTCTAGGGATACAAGCTGCTCCCTCTTGAAGAGGCTCTGTAGTTTTTCCTCTCTCTCTCTTTCTGTCTCTCTCACACATTCATATACCATTTGAGGTTCACATAATGGATCAGGCGATTTAATTTCCCTTTCAAGAAACCTTGTCATTTGATCGGGATAGATCTGGTATCTGGGACATCTGGGTCATGTATTATTAGGAGGAGAATCTAACTGACACTTCCCACTTCCCCACCTCCAATAATAAATGCTTCTCTCTAACATCTTCTGCTTTCTTCTCTTTAAAATGACCCCTGCCTATAGCAACCTTATGAATGGGCACAGGGCACAGTTAACTTCCAGAGGAATATGCTGTCTCAGACAGAGCTGCAGCTGCCTGCCTGGGGCTGGTAGAAAGTCTACTGATTGATCATCAGTTCTGACTAATCATTACCCACTAAGCATAAGTGGCCATGTGGAGGGCAGGCTGCAATGGACGATGCTTTACTTTCCCCTGCCAGGGCTATCTAGATGAACCAGACATTCCCCAGACTGGAAGTAGCATTGGAGACACTTCCCAGGTTACAGTGGGAGGTGTTAGAATGAATACTCTGGTTCAGTGTGGGTGGACTCAGGTGTCTGCATTTTAAACAAGTGCCCATTTGATTCTTGTGGAAACTTAACTTTTCTTCCAAGCTGTAAGCACTAGCTAACTTTGTATTATATAGTCATCTGATTATTGCCTTCCTGCTTCACACCCACTCCCTGCCTTCCCTGTAGAATGCTCCAGGATTATATGAAATTTGTCTTTTGGCTTACTGCTACATGTACCCCAAGAATCTGGTACATAATAGATGTTTAAATGATTACTTATTACATGAGTTAAAGTCTAAACAACAGTGCTGTCTTGATAGGTTGCAGAATACTGATGACTCATGTGTTTCTTATAATAAAATTTCCTCCTGATATGTTGTGACAACATTCTTGTGAGTGTGTTTGAATATGTGGAGGTAGATGGAAGGAAAGATTGGTATAATTCACTATTCTGCCCCAGGATTTAGGATGTGGACTTGAGCCAAATAAATGCAATATCTATGGATTTTAAACTAGACCACTTATACTGTGGGCCTATATGCTTTTAAAAATATTATTTCTGTTAAAACCAGACTTCTATACTGAACCAACTGAACAGATAGTGTAGAATCAAATAATTTGCTGTTAGAGTTTGACTGTAAATCAGCCTCTGTATAAAGAAAGTGGTTGGCCAGACATTGCAGTCTCATGGCAGTGAAACATAAACAAACTGTAAATATGTTCTTTTTACTGGTTTGTCAGGCTGGGCAAACCTTGACTGTTAACATAATCTTTGTATGGTCTATCAAAGTCTCAAATGAAAAATGTATTATTGAGCTTTGTAAGATCCCAACAAAGAAAAATAAAGAATTCCCTCATCTACAGACCAGGCACAAGTATTAGGATGGCCTGCCAAGCTCAAAGTAGAACAAGAATGTGGGTGTTGCAGCCAAGTTCAGCTATCATAAATTTAAATATGCATTCCTTCTACTTGAGAATGGCTTATTTCCGTCACTTAAAGGAAGAGCTGACTCTTCCCTTGCAGACAAGCACCAGGCTTGGAAAAAAGCTATAAAGTAAATTAAAGTACCAAAAAGTATTTACTAGCCTGCAAAATGTGCACCACCTTTAAGGTCTTTCCAGCATGCTTCCTGATGAGGTTAAACAGATGAAATTATGCAACTATAGCCAAACTCCATCTCCAGTCTTACCTGTAAATGGTAACTCACAACCAAAGGGAGCAGAAAAAGAAATACTAGAGAGGAGAGAAACCAAATTTTGTGCCACTTCACTGAGAAACATTTAGAAGCATAAAGAGCCGAGAGAAGCACCGAGAAAGAAAACATAATTTTCACTGCACTCTATTGGAACAACCACCCTGGTAATAGTGTTTTTGGCACATTAGCTCTATGGTTGTGTTTACTGAAGTATCCTTTTGATACAGGTCACATGGTCAGGCTACCCTGTATTTAAAAAGCAAGACTGATCTTAGAGATAAGACCATGCATGTCATCAAATATAATGCTTAATTATGTGGAAGGAAGACATTTGCAACCAGGAACCAGAACTGAGCTGGGATGTTGAAGTGGTTGCCCAGTGAGAATTCACTTGAAGCCTGAATAGGGACAAAGAAAAGGACGTTTGGATACTGACTCTTACGCAGCAAAAAGAAAAATAGCATTTGCGTGGGGCAGCAAAGTAAAAATTAGGAAGCAAGAATCCTTGAAAATTTCAATAAACATTGTGAATTGACATTGCCTTGTATCCAGATTAACTCTGGTAGCTCCTCGTTACCTCGATGGGTGAATAGTTTCTCACATCTTTGATTTTTTTCCATCATTTTATCATGTAAATAAAGGAGAAGGAAGAAGGGAAGGTAATGAACATGTATTGAGTGCTATGTGTTGAGAGTGTTGCATATGTGCTCATAAAGTTCCCAGATTCTCTTGCCTTTGGGGTTTCTTTTAAATGCTCAACAAATGTAACCCGAGGCTCCATTCCACAGGTTCTCATCTTCCTGAGTTTCCCCTTTCTTAGTAATCCTGTGCTTACTAGAAAATGCACCCTCAGTCCTCTGATCTGGCTTTTCTCATCTCTCACGTTGGACTTCTCTTTCAGGCATTTCTCTTCACACTTCTTGATTTCTGTAATCCCTTCTGGCTTCTCCCCATCCTGAGGCACTCTTGGTCTGAACAAATACTCTTCTCCTTTTCTCAGAAAGCGTGGTTACTACCTACCAATTTTTAATGTATGGTAAAACTTTACAAATAGCTTGAGAATAACGGAAGAAAATTACAATGCCAAGATGGAAAATTCAGGCTACATATCAGATGTTCCTACTCCTGGAAACACAAACCAAGCTCCTTCACAAAGGATCAGTGATTGGTTGCTTCCTCCTGAGCCCCAGTCTGCTACCCTGGTCAGGGGTTGTCCCCACTCCCTCAACTCTGTACTCACTGGACTTAGGCCAAGTTTCCCTCAACCTGTCTTAATGTCCCAGACCAACCTTTTACATTATTGTGCACATAAGTCTAGCTCCTCATGCTCCAAAATGCCTTAGTTGTGAAATGGGATTTGGCCTTTTCCTTTGGATAATGAAATCCCCCTTGAAATGCTCTTCACAGACAAAAGTGTCAACTTCCTCCAAAAGTACATTCTTGAGCAACAGGTACAAATTGCAGGTGGCTTTCAGATAGTAATTATATATATATATATATATTTTAAATTATTATATATATATATTTTTTTCTTCTTCTTCTTAGACATGGCTACACACATTGCTATGATCTGAATATGTCACCCCAAATTTATGTGTTGGAAACTTAATTTCCAATGCAACTGTGTTGGGAGGTGGGGCCTAGTAAGAGGTGTTTAGGTCATGAGGGCTCTACCTTTATTAATGGATTAATGTCACTATCTAAAGGGCTTGTGGGGGTGGGTTTGCTCTCTTCTGGTCTTCTGCCATGTGAGGATACTGTAAGAAATTCTTACCAGATGTTGATGCTATGATCTTGGACTTCTCAGCCCCCAGAACTGTGAGGAATAAATTTTTGTTCTTTATAAACTACCCAGTCTCAGGTATTTTGTTATAGCAGCAAATATTATGTAAAATATATGTAGCCCACATTTTGTATCTATTTAATTGCTTGTTGTCTGTCTTCCCTTACTGGAATGTAAGTTCCATAAGGGTATGATTTTTCTGTATGTATGTATTACTATAGCTAGAACAGTGTCTGACACTTAATAGGCACTCAGTATACATTTGTCAAGTGAATAAATCTTATTTAACTCTCCATATAAGCCTATGGGATAAGTATTTTATTTATATATATATATATATATATTTTTTTTTAAAGATAAGGTCTTGCTCTGTCACCTAGGCTGGAGTGCAGTGGCATGATCATAGCTCATTGTAACCTTGAACTCCTGGGCTCAAGCGATCCTCCTGCCTCAGCCTCCTAAGTAGCTAGGACCAAAATACATATTTTAAATATATATATATATTCTATATATTATAAAATATTTTTAAAATATATAATTATATATTATATATGTTATTTAAATGTAAATAAAAGTGTATGTATATTTTTTGTAGAGATGGTGTCTTGCTATGAAGTCTAGGCTGGTTTCAAACTCCTGGCCTCAAGTGATCCTTCCACCTAGGACTTTCAAAGCATTGGAATTATAGGCATAAGCCACCATGCCTGGCCCAAGATAAGTATTATTAACCTTGTTTTCCAGAAGAGAAAAAAAATTTAAAAGAGTATAAATGACTTTTCCAGGCTCCCACAGATAGGAAGTGCTACAACAGTTTTGATGAGCTTCAGAGCCAATGCTATTTCTGATACATTTACTTTTTTTTCATATTGTTCCCAAATAGCATTTGCCAACTCACATTTATTAAAGGTTTTGTCTGAGCTTATCCAAACTTTTAAAGAGGACTCTTTCTTAGGGGAATAATGGGGGTGGTGACAGAGTCCCAAGGGAAATGCAACAGTGTGGAGTCAGAACCAAATATTCTAAGGTCTTTAACTTCTTGAAATTCCACCTAAATTCAATTCTTACCTTTGATAAAAACAAAACAAAACAAAAACCCTAGTGCCTGGTAACCTCTGCATGGTTTTCCAGCATGGATTTGTTCCAGGTTTGAGAGTTCTTTGTTCTCTCTCCTGGGCCAAAGCCTAGTCTTGAAAAGCTTGTTGCATTTTGATGCCGTGGAACAGAACAAACTTGGATGATTGACAGTGGAACAAATTCACAACTTTAAAACCCTGAGGCCCACTGTGTCAAACCTGTACACTCACAGGCCACCATGAGTTAAAAAGAGAGGCAGAAGAAAGAGCAAGAAAGAAAATAAATTCTTAGCAAGATCACTTCAGCCCCCAAATCACTTCATGGATCTTATTAGCTTTGTTATCTACAATGGTATCTAACTCATAGTACATAAATAAGTAATAAATATCTGACAGTTGACTAACTGGATGAATTCTTTTTACGTTGTGTAGTCTCTTTGCTTTTAAATCTGGACCCACCGCATGTACTTTGTTCTTGAGAACTCTAGGGTCTTTCTGAAGGACTGTAGAGCTGGTAGCTTTATGGTTTTGCATCTCAAGATGTCAAGTTTGTAGACTTCATATGCCTAAGGTACAGGGAATATGCCTATGCTACCCCTACTCCTTCCAGGAAACAACATTCATCCGCTCTAAACAAGTGATCTGAATAGGAGTGACTGTCTTGTTAGGTGCTTCCTTCTCTCTGGCCTCTTAGTTAGGTTGATCGAGAGTTGCACTGAGTCAGCCTAGACTTACTTCCTCCCTGTTTCTTTTTCTTTTCTTTCTTTTGAGACAGAGTCTCACTCTGTTGCTCAGGCTGGAGTGCAGGGGCACAATTTTGGCTCACTGAAAACTGCCTCCCAGGTTCAAGCGATTCTCCTGCCTCAGCCTTTGGAGCAGCTGGGATTTCAGGCATGTGCCACCATACCCAGCTAATTTTTGTATTTTTTGTAGAGCTGGGGTTTCCCCATGTTAGCCAGGCTGGTCTCGAACTCCTGACCTCAGGTGATCTGCCCACCTTGGCCTCCTACAGTGCTGGGATTATAGGCCCACCTGTTTCTTTTGTTAATCTGAAATCTGTAGGGAAGATTTTACTTCTGTCTGATTGGGAAGTTATTAGGGACTTGGTGTGAACACAGGACTGGTGATGACTAGAGTCCTGCCACCTAGAGAAACTGTTCTATGAAAGTACTGCCAGCATTTTTTGTAATAGTCAAAAAGTGAAAGTAACCCAAATGTCTGTCAACTGATGAATAGACAAAAATTGGCACATCCATAACAATGAATATTATTCAGTCATTAAAAGGAGTGAATTACTGACACATGCTACAACATGAATGCTCTTTAAAAACATTATGCTAGGTGAAATAAGCCAGTCATAAAAGATCATGTATTTTATGATTCCATTTATATGAAATATTCAGAAAAGACAAATCTATTGAGATGGAACATAAACTAGAGGTTACCTAGAAGTGGGAGTGATGGTAAGGTTTTGGGAAGGGTTGATGGTTAAGGGGTGAAAGATTTCTTTATGGAGTAATGAAAATATCCTAAAATTTATTATCATGACAGGTGCAGAACTCTGTGAATACACTAAAGCCATTAAATTGTACACTTTAAGTGGGTGTATGGCATGCAAATTATATATCAATAAAGCAGTTAAAAAAGAGAGAGAAATAGAGTAATACTAACCATAACAGAAGCAGATGAATGTTGTTTGAGTTGCTGCTTCTAAACTTTTGTTATGTATATTCCAGCCTTACTCTCTCCAAAGTTTGGTTTGATGAGCCAATACAATCTCAATGCCTTTCTCTCCTTCCTTTTCTCCCTTTTTACTTTAAAAATTTTTTTGCTTAAGCAAATTCATGGTGATTTTCTGTCATTTGCCATAACAGCCCTCCTGTTACAAGGGAATTATATTTCTAAGGAGGTCGGGATGTACCACCCCATCAGAAGACCGCTTGTTTCATGCTGCATAAAATACTATCACAGATCCTTGCACATATGGATGCTCGGGAAATGCTTAAATCTAAACTTAAATGATGGCGTTTTTTCCGTGGGGAATTAGATTCAGAGCTTCTGTCTCTTTAGCTCAAGTTGGTTTTCTTCAATGGCATTATGCTGATTATCTTCGAAACCCTATCTAGGAGCTTTTTCCAGCATTCACAGTTTCCCCTGAAAAAAAATCAAGCTTTCACCTGCTGCCTTGAATTTAACTGGACCATATTTATGGACTTATAGATCTATTTTTGGGTGTTCCCACAAGTCTTCAGGTGGTAGGCAGAGTTTCGAAAAATTACTTTTCAAACCTAAGCAAATGAAATAATTGCAGGTTACAGTGGACACCAGCATGCACAGAGGCAGGCTGCTGTGGCTGCATTGCCCAATGCAAGCATGTACACGTGCATGCAGACACACTCCATACCCACTCACATCCCTATCTTTGCGCTTAAAGGTGTTTGTGTTGCCAGATAATTCTTTAACTATGTCTGGCCTATTGGGAAATTCAGGAAAAGAAAATGTTAGTGAATATTCTATTACACTTATTTAGATATGTGGAAAATGTAATTGCATGATGCGGCACAATGATTATGTTTTAACTCTTTATGAAAGAACACTTATTTAGAGCCGTGGTTCTCAGACTTTAGTATGCATCATAATCACCTCAAGGGCGCGTTGAAACACCGGTCGCAGGGCTGTTTCTGATACACTTACTTGTTTCCATATTGTTCCCCAATAGCATTTGCCAACTCCTAGAGTTTCTGATTCAGTAGGTCCAGGGTGGGCCTGAGAATGTGCATTTCTAACAAGTTCCTGGGGGCTGCTGCTGGTCTGGGGAACACACTTTGAGAGCCACTGATTTATAGTCTAGAGTTGGGTGCTTGATTTTTCTAAACTGATACTTAATTTGTAGACTAATATTTCTTATGGCTTAGAATTGTAACTTGATCTAGCGATTTGGAGGTGAAAATTTCATAGCTCATTTCTCATTTCTGAAACCTCAGTTTTAAATTAAATGGTCATTGTTTTAGTTTCTAAATGTTCCATTGCAAACATCAGTTTTTGTCCAATTCTATGGTTGTGCTTTCCACATCAGCTCATTCCCAACATCATTAAAAATCCTAGTGAGACAGTTGAAAATGTAAATTCCCAACTGAGCAGGATCTGGCAGAGAGGTAGAGGAGAAGGGTGGAGTGGCTGGATTCTCAACTGTCAACCGCACAACTATCTAAAAATAAGTCCCCTCAGTCAAGAAGACTGGCTCAGAGATGAAAACTGGGGATGATTAAGAACTGTTCGCAGAATTGCATTTGAGGTATATAAGTCTTCATGTGACATTTTCTTTTTTTCCTTCCACTGAGAGAAAAAAAATGTGCTGAAACACCAAAATACCAAATTTTGTGTGACTTCAAATAGCATTATGAGAAAGGGCAAGTTAGCACGAAGGGTGCAAGGAATTTCAGTGCTCAGCTTTAAAATATTTTTGCTAAGTTTATTAGGCCCTCTATAAAAGCAGTGTTCTGTGTGTGTGTGGTATGTAGGCACACATACATATATTACATTCTTACATACATATGTCCATGTCGTTTATCAGACCTTTGGATCTTTCAAAAAATTTTAATGCAATGGTACAGAATGCTACACATAGCATAAGTGTACAGCTTGAATTTTCACAGAGTGAACACACCTTTGCAATAAGTAATCAGATAAAGGGATAAGTCATTACTCCCACATCCCCAACATGTTTCCCCTTTAGGGTACCCTTTCCTGTCTTCTGACAGCATATAGATTTTTTCAATTTATTTTTAATTGACAAATCGTAATTGTGCATATTTATGGTGTACAATGGGATGTTTTGATTTATGTATATATTGTAGAATGAGTCGATCAAGTTAATTAACATATAATCTCACTAACTTTTTATCTTTTTGTGGTAAGAACATTAAAAATCTATTTTTTTAGCCATTTTGAAATACACAATACATTGTTATCAGTGCAACAGATCACTAAAACGTATTCCTCCAGTAACTGAAAACTTTGTACCTTTTGATCAACGTCTTTCCTTCCCCATCTCTCTCCCTCTCCATCAGCCTCTGGTGACCACTTTTACTCTGTGTTTCCATGAGATAGACTTTTTAAGATTACACATATAAACGAGATCATACAGTCTCAAAGAAATTTGTCTTTCTGTGCCTGGCTTATTTCACTCACCATAATGTCCTCCAGTTCCATCCATGTTGTTTTGAATGACAGAATTTCCTTCTTTTTAAAGGCTGTGTGGTATTCCATGGATATTTATACCACATTTTCTTTTTCCATCTGTCTATTGATGGACACTGAGGTTGGTTCCGTATCCTGGCTATTGTGAATTATGCTGAAATGAGTGCAGATACCTCCTTAACAGAGTGATTTCAATTCTTTTGGATATATACCTGGCAGTGAGATTGCTCTATTATATGGTAATTTTATTTTTAATTTTTTGAGGAGCCTCCATGCTGTTTTCTGAGATGGCTGCACTAATTTACATTCCCACCAACAGTGTACAAGGGTTCCGTTTTCACCCCCACCTTGCCAATGCTTTGGAAGCATTATTTTTATGTGTCTTTTTGATACTACCCATTCTAACAGGTATAAGGTGATATCTCATTCTGGTTTTAATTTGCATTTCCCTAGTGATTAGAGGTGTTGAGCACTTTTTTCATATATCTGTTGGCTGTTTGTATCTCTTCTTCTGAGAAATGTCTGTTCAGATCCTTTAGACAGCATGTGGGTTTTTTTGGTTTTTGTTGTTGTTGTTTTGAGATGGAATCTTGCTCTGTCACCCAGGCTGGAGTACAGTGGTGTGATCTTGGCTCACTGCAACCGCTACCTCCTGGGTTCAAGTGATTCTCCTGCCTCAGCCTCCCGAGTAGTTAGGATTATAGGCACCCCCCACCACGCTCGGCTAATTTTTATATTTTTAATAGAGATGGGGTTTCACCATGTTGTCCAGGCTGGTCTCGAACTCTTGACCTCAGGTGATCCACCTGCCTCGGCCTCTAAAAGCTCTGGGATTGCAGGTGTGAGCCACCGCTGCCCAGCCACATATAGATTTTGACTTTTATTTTTCCTTTTATATAAATGGAATCACACAATATATATTCTTTCATATCTGTCTTCTTTCAGGTTTCTGAGAACAATCAATTCGGCTCTAATACATTTAAAATTTTTAATTTAATTTGTGATAGTAAAAGTAACATATATGGCAAAATTTTAAAAATGACATTTAAGCAGTTCCAAAAATATAAAATAAAAATAAATAACTGTGCATTTAATGGTAGATTTTTTTTTTTTTTTTTTTTTTGAGGCAGAGTCTCACTCTGTCACCCAGGCTGGAGTGCAGTGGCCGGATCTCAGCTCAGTGCAAGCTCCGCCACCCGGATTTACGCCATTCTCCTGCCTCAGCCTCCCGAGTAGCTGGGACTACAGGCGCCCGCCACCTCGCCCGGCTAATTTTTGTATTGTTAATAGAGACGAGGTTTCACCGTGTTAGCCAGGATGGTCTCGATCTCCTGACCTCGTGATCCACCCGTCTCGGCCTCCCAAAGTGCTGGGATTACAGGCTTGAGCCACCGCGCCCAGTCTTAATGGTAGATTATTTATTTTCATTAGAGTACAGCATTCCATTGTGTGACTACACCATTATATATTTATCCATTCAATTATTGATGGACATTTGGGTAATTCCCAGTTTGGGATATTTGCTCTGGTTTGAATATGGTTTGTTGCCACAAAAATTCATGTAGAGTCTTGGTCCCCAGTGTGGTGGTGTTTAGAGGTAGTGCCTTTAAGACGTGATTAGGTCACTAAGATAGAGTATTGCCTTTCTTGACAGACTGTGTTAGTTCTCATGGGGATGGATTAGTTCCCACGAGGACAGGTTGTTGCAAAGCTAGGTGGCCTCTTGCACGCATCCACTTCCCCTTATGCTTTTCTGCCATGGTATGACACAGCACGAGGCTCTTTACGAAGCTGACCAGGTGCTGGCCCCTCAATCATGAACTTCCCATCCATTAGAATAATGAACTAAATAAATCTCTTTTCTTTCTAAATTACCCTGTGTTGGATATTTTGTTATGGCAACACAGATTGTACCAAGACAGTACTATAATAGGTAGAACTGCCATGACCATTCTGGATAATCTTCCCATTTCAAGATTCTTAACTTACTTTAAAAAAGTAAAATGGAGACAAGGTCTTATTATATTGCCCAGGTTGGTCTCAAACTCTTGGGCTCAAGCTATCCTCCTGCCTCGGCCTCCCAAAGTTTTGGGGTTACAGGTGTGAGCCACTGCATCCAGCCAAGATTCTTCACTTAATTACATCTGCCAGACCCTATTTCCATGAAAGGTAACATTCACAGGTTCCAGAAATTTGCATCTGATATATTTGAGGGGCTATTTATCAGCCTACCATGAGCGGTTTCAATCAAGCCCTACTACATTTAAAGAATTGAATTTAATTTTGTGACTGAAAAATAATACATGTGGCAAATTAGGAAAAACATTCAAATAAAGCAAAAAGACATAAAATAACAGGTGATTTTTCACCCAGTCCCAGTTCTCATTCTTCAGAGACAGCAGCTACTCCCAGTTTCCTACATATACTTCTTGAAGTGTTTTATGCATGTACAAGCATATCTAGATATATATGTATCTGTCTATGTATAAATTTAGCTAGTTTTCTATTTACGGACATTTAGTTTGCTTGTAATCTTTTGCTTTAATAGACAATGCAATGAACATCTGTATAATCTCAAGCAATTTGCTCCTATAGGATATTCCTAAAGATAAAATTGCTGGCTCGTCGGGTATGTGAATTTAAAATTTTAGTAAAAATTGCCAGTTGTCTGCCTGGATTTACAGTTCCACTACCTATGTCCCTTATTACTTTTCATATCAATGAAAATTGATCAATTGTTTCAGGGCCACTAGCTGGCACGCTGAGCATGCTCTGGGGTGAGAAGTGATTAGGGGAAGGGCAAACAATGATGCAGTTGCCTGGGTGTGAAATAACAGCACCTGGGGGCAGAGTGGATGCAGAGTACAAAGAAAGTAACACATCTGAAACAAATAAGCCTATGGGACTAGGACTGGCTGTTGAATTTACAAAGCCCAGTGCAAAATGAAAGTGTGGGTCTATTATTTAAAAATTAGTAACAATTTCACTGAGATGAGAGCGGGGCTTTAAACCAAATTTAAGGCTCTTCTTAGCACGCGGCCCCATACAGCTGCTCAGAGTGCCTGCCCACGAAGCTGGTCCTGTCGAAGACTGGGTAACAGATTTATTGTGGGGCACAAAGAAGAAGGAAAATCCCAGGAATGTAAGGATGTAGAGTGAAGCAAATGTATCACATCATTATCTTCATCATCACCAATAACTCTATTACCAAAACCATTGTTTCTTGATTGCCAACTGTGTCTAGGACTTTCTGTACTGAGCAGCCAGGAAATCATAAGCTGTGTCTTTGTCCTGCATGGACTTCTAATTCAATGGAGGACCCAGACCACAGTCAGAAAATAATAACAAATAATGGGAGATAGCTAGCCTCAAATTTTTGTGTGAACCAGAAGCCTGTGGGGAAACTTGGTAAAAATACAAAGACCTTATTCATGAAGCTTGGCCTCAATATTTTCTATTAGCTCTCCACAGCATTCTGATACACGCTACTGTTTGAGAACCACTGAGAAGAAACCACTGCTATATGATATTGTCATGGTATTGACTGACAGTATCTGCTACAAGGATACACAATGAGGCTGTGGGAGAGGTTTCTCAAACTTTAGTGAGCATTGGCATCACCTGGGGAGCTTGTTAAACTGCAGGTCCTTGGCTCTTACCACAAGAGAGTCTTACTCTGTGGGTCTAGGGTAGGAGCTCAGAAACTGGCATTTCATTCTGAGACAGATAGTTTGAGGAACATAGTTTTAAAAATATTGGTCTGTGATTTACAGGGAAATTGTTTTGGAATGAAATGACACTGTAACTTGGATTGAGGGAGAACAAAACTTAAATGAGACAGAGTGGGAGAAGAGAGGCAGTTGGAGGGGAGAGAGAGAGAGAAAAGAAAGAAAAAAGGAAGGAAGGTTGTAGGGAGGAGGGGAGAGAGAGAGAGAAAAGAAAGAAAAAAGGAAGGAGAAGGTTGTAGGGAGGAAGGGAGAGAAAACAGGAAGGAAGGAAGGGAGGGAGGAAGGAAGGAAGGAAGGAAGGAAGGAAGGAAGGAAG
>NW_012118376.1:10429642-10435675 GCF_000951035.1 Colobus angolensis palliatus
AGGAAGGAAGGAAGGAAGGAAGGAAGGAAGGAAGGAAGGAAGAAAGAAAGGAAGGAAGGAAGGAAGGAGAGGTAGTAGGGCCTTCACCATGAGAGAAAAAGGATAGATGTAGGTGTAGATGACTAATTTAGAGTAAAAAGGGTCATCATGTTGGCTGGTATACAGGGTAGTAGAGGGAGACAAGATTGGAGAGGCAGGTCAGGACTGGACTAGGTAAGTTCTAGTCCTTTCTCCCCAAGCAAGGCCCCCGGCATATTAACTTATCCAAATAGATCACAGTAGGAGTGACTTATGATGATGTTTGATGTAAATTCTGATGCCTCCTGACTCTAACAGACATAAAAGTCGTCGTATCTGCTGTCTCAGGAAAGCCCTGTGTCCCTATCAATACCAGCCATTGAGAGGGATTTTAGAACTTTTGTTCCCGATCTGAGTTGGTTCAAACCTTCTTTAGTTCACCATGTGGCTACAACTTCATTGTTCCTTTTTAAAACATGTCAAGGCACAAAAAACAAGGTCCCCATTACTGCTCACCCCTACCTTCCTGTGCATTCAGCATGCAGATTCGCAGGCTGCTCAGCACGATGGCCTTTTGTTGTTGTTCTTTTATGGAGCCTCGTCAAAGCAGACTGAAGCCCAGAAGACTCAGCTTGAATTCCAGGCCAAGGAGTGGTAGCTGGAAAGGGGTTATTTATATATTCCTCAGCTTGGAATAGGAAAACATTTTTAAAGATATGGTGTTTAATCATGTCTGAGCTCAAGGAATGTGAAGCCCCTGTGAGAAATTCTACTCCAAGAGGATAAAAATAAGAAATGGGTGGCTTCTCCTGTCAAGCTTTCCAAGGTGGGCTTCTTGAGTCTCTTGCCCTCTCTTGTCATACTTGATTTTCCTACTGTCTAATTTGTGTTCTGAAATAATGTACTTAAGACTAATGTTCATTTCACCAATACTTTGAGTGATCTACCTCTGAATGTTCTTACCTTTACACGCAGCCTTCCTGCGCGTTCATCCTATGCAAAGAGAATAAATGTACATTTACACTTTGAAATGAGTTATCAATAGTACTTACGTATCAGCTAATTACCATTGTCAAATATTTTAGATTTCCTTTTCATTAACCATGCTCAGTCTTTGGGATGTAGGAAGCTTTTTCGATTTTCATATTAAGGGGGTCTAATCCATTAACACAAGGTGCTGAAAAGTAAAATGGGCAGATCTCTTTCCAAGAGACTGAGTTTATCATTTCTGTAACACTCTTAGCCTCTCCTTACCCAGTGTTTAAGAATTTAAGACTTTAACCTTATCCTCTTCAGCTTGCAGTGCAATATATGGCAATTACATCAGCCAAAGATCTTTCTAATAGGGAACTACTATTATTAAGCAAAGACAATCTGTACCTCAAAAAATATTATTTAGTATGCAAAGTTTTGGAATCAAATTTCAAGGTACCATAGGTCCACGTACCAAGGCAAACAGATTTAACCTCAGAAATGCAGGAATATACAAGTCTCTCTGAAAGTTTACACTCTACATGACAGGCTTCCCTACTTGAGCTGGGTCTGACACTTAGAGTCAGTGGAAGAAAATATTAGGATCATTGTGATACATCATAATTTACACAATATTTCATGTCTTTCTCAAATGCAACAAAGTATCTAATTGCTTCTAAATGAAACATTGCCCCTTCATAGAAAACAAGAGAAAGGGATATTGTCAATTATTCAATTAATTTGCTTCATGTAAAAATGAATATTTTTAGTTTTGGATTCATTGCAAACATAATTGGGTCCTCCACTGGTCTCTTCATGCTTTTATGTCATATCATATTCAACTTTATTTTGGGTAACAAAATTCTCAGCCAAATTTCCATTGTGGGAAAAGAGAGACATGATACTGAGAAGTTATAAAAGAAGAATTATATCCAAGGCCAGGAATAATATTTTTTTTTGCTAAATTCAGCATTAGCTGAAGATTTATTAAAATGCAGTTTCCAGTTTTAGTCCCTGTATTTTATAGTAAAATGAAACACAAAAATAATTGAAGTATTAGACAATAGAGTCTGTAAGACTGTGTCAGGGAGTTTTAAAAACATATTAAATAGACAATTGTGGATTATTAGAAATGACTAAAGAATTGAAAGCTATTTAGAAATGTTTTTAGTTCAACAGTCACCTACCACCTCCATTTTATACACAAGGAAATGCAGATACAAAAAGGGTCAAATTCATCATGTCTATATCACTAAGTGATGGTCAACCTGGGACCAGAGCCCAGGTCTCCTGACTTCCAATCTGATGCAGTTTCCACTAAGGCTATAAAGGTGATGTGATGACACTGTTTCCAGATGAATCAATCCATATGACTATTCTTATTCCCTCAACGATTGCCTTTGTTTCTTTAGGAGAGGAAACATGGCTTTTCCTTCTGTATTATCTTCTACTATGAGAACTAAGTGATATGAATTCCTGTTGTGTGCATGATGTGTGAATCATTCTTAATGATTGTGGGGGATGAGAAGAGGAAAGATTTTTATTAGCATGAGGAAGTCCTGTACTTTAGAAAGGCCATCCGTACTCAGGGGTATTGAAAAGAGAATAGAAAATCATCTCCTCCGGGTTTCCTGGACATTTACTTTCTGAACCCAAATGGTAAGAGATGACTTCTTGAAGTTCTCTCTAGGTTCAGGAGGTTATGATTCCAATCTTACTTCTGGCCCATCCTTTATCTCTCTGTATACCTAAGCAAAGCTCTTAAACACAGCCTTTGGGTCCCGATAAGGACTGAATTGTGTCCCCATGAAATCAGTATGTTGAAACCAACCTCTATTTTGACTATATTGCAAATACGGCCTTTAAGGAGGTAATTAATGTTAAATGAGCTGATAAGGATGGATCTTAATCCAACAGGACCGGTGTCCTTCTAAGAAGAGGAAGAGACACCAAAGATCCCTTTTCTTTCACACATGCACAGAGGAAAGGCCGTATAAGGACACAGCGAAAAGGCAACTGTCTGCAAGCCAGGAAGAGAGGCCTCTCCAGAATCCAACTCTGGTGGCACCTTGGACTTACAGCCTCTAGATCTCAGGAGAACACAAATTTTTGTTGTTTAAGTTACACAGTCTGTGGTATTTTTTTATGGCAACCCTAACAAACTAATACAGCTTTTGGTACTGTTAAATGAGATGCTGCTGCTGTAACAATTTCTTACAAATGTGAGAATGGCTTTGGAACTGGGTAATGGGTAGAGTTGGAAGAGTTTTGAGGTGCATGTTAGAAGAAGCCTAGATTTCCTTGAAGGGACTGTTGGTAGAAAGAAATATGGAAATTAAAGGCAATTCTGGTGAGGGCTCAGAAGAAAAAGAGGAGAGCTGTAGGGAAAGTTTCTATCACCTTAGAGAATACATATATCATCATGAACAGAGTGTTGGTAGAAATGTGAACATTAAAGGTGATTCTGATTAGATCTTAGGCAGAAATTAGAAATACGTCATTGGAAACTGGAGGAAAGACAATCCTTGTTATAAACTGGCAAAGAGTTTGGCAGAATTGTCGTCTAGTGTTTTTTGGAAGGTTGAAATTTTGTGTGATGTAACTGAATAGTTACCTGAGTGGATTTCTGAGCAGTTTCCAAGGTGTGGCATGGTTTCTTTTTATTGCCTATAGTAAAATGCAAGAGAAGAGAGAGAAATTGAAGGAACTATTTTGCAAAAAGAAACTAGAACTTGAGGATTTGGAAAATTCTCAGCCTAGCCATATTGCAAAAAGTGAGAAAGCATGTTCTAGAGAGAACACCAAGGATGGGCTGGACAATCACTCCATAAAGAGATTATCCATGATTTTAACCAGTTATTTCAGCAGAAGCCAGGAAGAGAAATGGGATTATATCAGCAAAGACACAGTCAAATATGAACAAAAGGAGACAGAGACAGCAGGAAGGCTTTAGATTCCTGATTTTCCAATAGAGCTACTTGGCTGCAAATATGCTTTATCCTTAAAGAAAATGGAAGACTGACTCTGAAGATGATTCAGAAATCATCAGGGCTGCAACTCCCACCCAAAAGGTACTGAGCCTGGGGGCAAGGCTATTTCCTCCTTGATTTCAGAAGGTGAGGCCACCTCCCTACTTCCTCAATTTCAGTGGGCCAGGCTGCTCAATGTGGTGGTGGTAGGGGGTGGCTGCACAGAGATGAGGGGGTGGGGCTACCACCTTGTGCCATGGGAATGGCTGCTGCCACCTCAGTGGACAGAAGGCAGAGCATCTGCCCAAAGAGGATTATTCCTGAACCTTAAGTCCTAACAGAATTTATCTTGCTAGGTTTTGGTCTTGTTTGGGACCCACAGCCCTTATTTCTTTTCCATTTCTCCCTTTTGGAATGGGAATGTCTATCTTATATCTGTCCCACCATCATATTTTGGAAGCATGTAACTTGTCTGGTTTCACAGATGGACATCTGGAGAGGAATTTTGTCTCAGGAGGAATCATACTCAAAGTCTCACCCATACCTCATGTCGATGACATTTAGTGAGACTTTGGACTTGGAATTAATGCTGGATTGGATTAAGACTTTGGGGGATGTTAGGATGAGGTGAAAATTTTTTGCGTTTAAGAAAAATGAGTTTCAGAAGGCTATAAGGCAGAATTTTATTGACTGAATCCTGTACTTCAAAAGTGCATATGTTGAAGCCCCAACTCCCAATGTGACTGTACTTGGAGAAAGGGCCTCTAAGGAGGTAACAAATGTTAAATGAGGTTATAAGGGTGGGGCATTAATCTGAAAGGACTTCCTTATAAGAATAAAAATGGAGCCGATCGTGGTGGCTCATGCCTGTAATCCCAGCACTTTGGGAGGCTGAGGCGGGTGGATCATAAGGTCAGGAGTTTGAGACCAGCCTGGTCAGTGTGGTGAAACCCCATCTCTACTAAAAAATACAAAAATTAGCCAGGCATGGTGGTGGGCGCCTGTAGTCTCAGCTACTCAGGAGGCTGAGGCAGGAGAATCACTTGAAACTGGGAGGCGGAGGTTGCAGTGAGCTGAGATTGCACCACTGCACTCTAGCCTGGGCAACAGAGTGAGACTCCGTCTCAAAAAATAAATAAATAAATAAAAAGGGATACCAGAGATCTCTCTCTGCACACACACACACAGAAGAAAGGCCTTGTGAGGACATAATAAGAAGTTAGAAGACAGACCTCATCAGAAACCAACCCTAACAGTACCTTGGTCTTGGACTTCTAGCGTTCAGAGCTGTGAGAAAACATCTGTTGCTGAAGCCAGCCAGTCTGTGGTATTTCGCAATGGCAGTGGCAGCAGATTAAGACCTATCCATTCTGACTTCTGCCTGCTCCCTTTGCTCGCTGCTACCCTTTATTCTGGAGGTTGATGACCCTCTCTTATGCCTTTCCAAACCACTTTACGTGCTTTATTTTTTGTGACAAAATCTACATATATTTATTTGGTTGTTCTCAAACATTAGTGACTAGTTGCATGTGTGTGTGTGTGTGTGTGTGTGTATTTTAAAATATATTTTTAAAATATAAAATATTGTATGTATTTTAAAATGCAATATATATATAATATATATATTTTGCCCTTTTGACTCATTCTTTATTTCTGTTATATATTGTCAGTATTGTGTACCTTGACAAATTTTAAAATTGACATATAGTAAAATTGACTTGGTGTATCAAATTTAAAAAACAAAAAGCCCCAAACACACAGATTTGAATACAATAAACAAACAAATAAGAACTCAAGAGTTCATGCCATTCACAACTTTAAGTATGTATATGGCATTTTTATAAGGTCACAATTCCGATTGTCTCTAACATACAAGACACACAAAAATCATCTAGACAAATTAGATGAAAAGTTAGAGTTAATCACCAAAAAGTCTACATTCAATTGTTGTTATTACTATTATTATTATTATTATTATTATTTTTATTATACTTTAAGTTCTAGGGTACATGTACACAACATGCAGGTTTGTTACATTTGTATAAGGTCACAATTCCGATTGTCTCTAACATAC
>NW_012118376.1:10436717-10437812 GCF_000951035.1 Colobus angolensis palliatus
GTTGCCATTGCTTTTGGTGTTTTAGACACGAAGTCCTCGCCCATACCTATTACCTAGGTTTTCTTCTAGGGTTTTGATGGCATTAGGTCTAACATTTAAGTCTCTAATCCATCTTGAATTAATTTTTGTATAAGAAGTAAGGAAAGGATCCAGTTTCACCTTTCTATTATGGCTAGCCAATTTTCCCAACACCATTTATTAAATAGGGAATCCTTTCCCCATTTCTTTGTTTTTGTCAGGTTTGTCAAAGATCAGGTGGCTGTAGATGTGTGGTATTATTTCTGAGGGCTGTGTTCTGTTCCATTGGTCTTTATCTCTGTTTTGGTACCAGTACTATGCTGTTTTGGTTACTGTAGCCTTGTCATGTAGTTTGAAGTCAGATAGCATGATGCCTGCAGCTTTGTTCTTTTGGCTTAGGATTGTCTTGGCAATGCGGGCCCTTTTTTGGTTCCATATGAACTTTAAAGTATTTTTTTCCAATTCTGTGAAGAAAGTCATTGGTAGCTTAATGGGGATGGCATTGAATCTATAAATTACCTTGGGCAGTATGGCCATTTTCACGATATTGATTCTTTCTATCCATGAGCATGGTATATTCTTCCATTTGTTTGTGTCCTCTTTTATTTCACAGAGCAGTGGTTTGTAGTTCTCCTTGAAGAGGTCCTTCACATCCCTTGTAAGTGGGATCCCTAGGTATTTTATTCTCTTTGAAGCTATTGTGAATGGGAGTTCATTCATGATTTGGCTCTCTCTTTGTCTGTTATTGGTGTATAAGAATGCTTGTGAATTTTGCACATTGATTTTGTTTCCTGAGACTTTGCTGAAGTTTCTTATCAGCTTAAGGAGATTTTGGGCTGAGACGATGGGGTTTTCTAAGTATACAATTATGTCATCTGCAAACAGGGACGATTTGACTTATTTTTTTCCTAATTGAATACCTTTATTTCTTTCTCTTGCCTGATTGCCCTAGCCTTAACTTCCAACACTATGTTGAATAGAAGTGGTGAGGGAGGGCATCCCTGTCTTGTGCCAGTTTTCAAAGGGAATGCTTCCAGTTTTTGCCCATTCAGTATGATATTGGCTGTGGGTTTGTCA
>NW_012118376.1:10437957-10440829 GCF_000951035.1 Colobus angolensis palliatus
ATGATGTTGGCCTCATAAAATGAGTTAGGGAGGATTCCCTCTTTTTCTATTGATTGGAATAGTTTCAGAAGGAATGGTACCAGCTCCTCCTTGTAATTGTCATTATTTTGAAGTTTAAAAATAAGGTAAGAGCTAACAATCTTTTAAGTCAGAGTTGCTTTTCAAAATAAAAAGATGTAAATTACCTATAATTAGAATCTTAGACATACATATTTGTATAGAAACAAAACATTTAACAACAATTTGTTGTCAATGGTAGGATGCTAATGTTCCAACTTTTATAGAGTTTTACAGTTTAGTCTATTTTATAGTTTAGTAGGTTTTAGTTAGTTTTACAGTTTAGTATTAGTTTGCCAGGACTGCCATAATAAAGTACCATGGACTGCGTGACTTAAACAACACAAATTCATTTCCTAACAATTCTGAATGCTAGAAGTCCAAGAACAAGGCATGTCAGGGTTCGTTTCTTCTGGAAGCCTCTCTTCATAGCATGTAGATGGCTGCATTTTTTTATGCCTTCACATGGTCTTTTTCCATGTGTACTTGTCCTAATCTCCTCTTCATAAAAGAATGTTAGATATATTGAATTAGGGCCTACCCATATGCCATCCTATTACCTTAATCACCTCTTCAAAGGCCCTATCTCCAAATACTCATACAGTTACATTCTGAGGTACTTGGAGTTAGGGCCGCAACACATGAATTTTGTGTGTGTGGCAGAGGAACAGGGAGATACAATTCAGCTAATAACAATAGTCATTTCTTCATTATTTCCCTTCACCCTCAGCGCCACTCTTGGAATTGAGATAGATAGTCCTCCCCATCTACAACAAACAGCAGAGCAGGGATTCAAACCAGGCCTGGTGACTATAAACCCTGTCTCTATTAAAATACTACTAAATTTTAATTGATATTGTTAGCTGATTAAACACGTCCTTGTTTTGGTAGAAATATGCAAAGGTAAACTATGGCTCAGCCCACTAATCACAAATCCCAAAGGAACTTTTTTAAAACTTTGGGGGAAACGGAGTATACACATTTGGTTTTTCATCTTGTACATACATTCAGGAGAGTGAATATGGTTGACACTTGGAAATGCACACCCTTTTAAGTCACTAGGGTCACATTTAGTTTATCACTTCCTGAGGAGGTAACGTAACTGAGTTCCTAATTTGCTCTTAAGGAGGCCATTAAGCACAGAGGAAAAGAGGATCAAAGATTTTCCCCTTGAAGGGTCAGCTTTGGAAAGGAGTCGGTGAGGTACTTTGATGAACAGCAACAGGACAACTGCTGAAAGGGATAGTGTGTGTGCCATGGAGAATTGTATATACACACACATATGTACATGAATCTGTACACACACAGATATTGTGTGAGCGTGTGTGTGGCTGTGTGTGTATCCTCCAGGCAGCATCTCAGCCCTCAACTTATGTTTAAAAGTCTTAATAATTTACTTTGCTCTTTTAGGCAGTTTGGCAGGAGAAGAATTTATGCCATATATACACACAACTCTCTCTCTCTCTCTCTCTCACACACATACACACACACACCATTCTCAGTTCAAAAATTTTCTGCTTTATAACAATAACTATTCTAAAAGATATTAGATATTTTTCAACACTCCTAGCTAGAAAGTAGAATCATTACGGATGTGGGAAACTAAAGAGGATTCTCCGAGAAGATGAAAATTGCCCACAAAGTCTCTACCACTTAGAATTTGTAAGAAATGAGCTTGCAAGACACTCAGAAATTGTAGGACACTTGTAATCTTGTTTAAAAATATCAGGTTGAACTTTACCATTTCCCATTATTTTTGAAGATGATGTCAACGGGAAAACCAAGTACTAAATCACCTGAAAAAACATTTAGAGAAAGACTACATAATGCAGATAGTAGGTATAAAGAAAGTATGACCATAAAATTACTTTCTAAACTAAACCAGCATTTCCCTCCTCATCGTACCCTCTGCCAGAGGTCTCACAGCCTGATGTGGTCATCAATAACAAACACAAACAAAATTCCTGCCTGCGAGGGGCAAGAGTCTACAAGAGACTACATGTAGAATGGTTAGTGAAAACCCTTTAGTTTATTTTCTATTCCTGGATTTTTGTACAAGTACACTTCCCTCCAGTACATAGATTTCTCACTAAAAACAGAGAAAAGGGAGGTGTGAATGTATCACCTTGCTCATGGACGTGTTGGACGAGATCGCCGTTTGCGACTCTTCTCCCCCAACATGGAAACTGAAGACTGCTCTGTGGCTCTGACTCAATTAGCAACATGTTTTTTCACAAGTGGGTGGGCCGTATCCATTAGAGTGACCTAATTCTATGGGGCTGCCTCTGTATTGATCTGGGTGCATTATCACAAGGTTACACATTCATTAGTGTAACTGCATATAGAACACTTTCAGGGAAAGTGTGGAAAGAGATGGAAGGAACAATATAGGCTCTCTCCTTGGAGCAGAAATTAGAATCCTTAGATTTTTCTTGTCCAGATTAGTGAAAAGTTCTACCTTGATATTCTTCCCAAAGCTCCTTTTCAAATACCTCACTGCTTTTGTCTGTCTCTAGTTATCTACTATGATGAAAATCATAAAAGACAGAGCTGATAAACTAGGCCACAACTAACTCTGCCAGCTGACTAGAACTCACTGAAATAATTCAACACCACAATCAGATGACCATTTCCCACTGAAAATGGTGTATCTGTGTGAAAAACAGTGAGAACAAAGATGAAGTAACATGCTGAAAATTTGGGCCTGACAATGCAGATGAAGTTAATAGCACCCATGACCAGATCTTTCTCTCTTTCTTTCCTTCTTTTCTTCTTTTATTTGTGTCTCTTTTCCTCCCTCCCTCCCTCCCTCCCT
>NW_012118376.1:10441144-10457874 GCF_000951035.1 Colobus angolensis palliatus
CTTCCTTCCTTCCTTCCTTCCTTCCTTCCTTCCTTCCTTCCTTCCTTCCTTTTCTTTCTCTCACTCTTTCTCCCTTTCTTTCAAGACAAGGTCTCTCTTTGTCTCTCAGGCTGGAGTATAGTGTTGCAATCATAGCTCACTGCAACCTCCAATTCATGGGCTCAGGTGATCCTCCTGCCTCAGCCTCGCAAGTAGCTGAGATTACAGGTGTGTGCCACCATACCCAGCTAATTTTTTAATCTTTTTTTTTTGTAGAGACAGGGGTCTTGCTATGTTGCCCAGAATGGTTTGAACTCCTGGTCTCAAGCCATCCTCCTGCCTTGGTTTCCCAAAGTACTGGAATTATAGGCATGAGCCACCATGCATGGCCAGATGTTTTTTTCTCTGAGGAAGATGATATATCCCATTATAAGGATAGAAGAAAAAAACCCAAGAGTGGTGATAACTATTCTGTTCACTACACCTGACCCCCAGTTATTCAGCTCTCTGCTGTGTTCCTAAACAGGATTATCTTCCTTGGCAAAATTGAAATTAAATTTCTGCAATTACCTGAATCTTAACCACTAGCTACTAGCAGATATCAGTGGCTAGTCAGAATGATGATCCTATTTTGAAACTAGAATTAGGAACTTTGTATATAAGATAAAATAATGTTCTAGCATATGCTCATAAATTGTAAATCGTGAAAGTCCGTAGAAGTGATGGTCTCCTTCTACTGAAAAACACACACATGCTTGTTTCAGTGTCAGGGGACTCATGGATTCTCAGGAGCCACTGTGTGGGCCTTTGCAGCCTAGAATTAACATCCTAATGTCAAATATATCCCGACTCAACTCTCTCCTCTCCAGCCCTACCAAAGCTGTTCTGTTACAGCCTTTCTCATCTCCTGACTCTGATCACAGTCTCCTCACCCATCAAACCCTAAGTGGGCCTGAGCCCTCCCAGCCACACAGCAACCAATCGAAAACCAAAACTGGGCGCATCGTGCCTCTGCTTCCATCCCTTCCATGGTTCTCCACTCACAGGATAAAGCACAGACGCCCCCATGGCCTGGTCCTTAGCTTTACTTCCCAGTCCTCACTTTTAAGCAGGTCCTGACTGATACCCAGTGCCTCAGAAGTTCCAGACTTTTTGCAATGTCCTGTACATATTATTTTGAGTACATGCCTTTGTTTTTTGTTTTTTTTTGAGACGGAGTCTCACTTTGTCACCAGGCTGGAGTGCAGTGACGTAATCTCAACTCACTGCAATCTCTGCCTCCTGGGTTCGAGCCATTCTCCTGTCTCTGCCTCCCGAGTAGCTGGGACTACAGGACCCCGCCACCATGCCCACCTAATTGTTATATTTTTTAGTAGAGACGGGGTTTCACTCTGTTGACCAGGATGGTCTCGATCTCTTGACCTCGTGATCTGCTCACCTCAGCCTCCCAAAGTGCTGTGATTACAGGCGTGAGCCACCATGCATGGCCTGTTTTTAGTAGTTACATCAGCCTGACTCCATGCACTCACCTCTCTCTCATACCCATTACTTGGTTAGTTTTCATTGCCTCTGAATGACTCATTTCAGTTGCCTGTTCCACCAGCAACCTGTCCTGACATCTTCTCTCCTCTTCCTGGCTCATTTAGGGGCCTTTGCTCCGGGGATCTGTAATGCCTACAAATGTCCTTATTGCTTACCACAGTGCACTGTAATTATCTGTTTGGATTTTGGTTTTTCACTCTAGACCAGAATTTTCTTGTGGGTAAGGGCTTTATCTTATTTTCTTTCTCTCTCTCCAGGTCTCAATAAGGGGCTCATAGAGAGTAGACGTTCAATAAATATTTAATTGCCAAATGAATAAGAAAGATGAATAAATTAAAGAATAGATGCTTTATAAATAATCACTAATTTTTTGGCTTATCGTGTATCTTCAGGATCTAAGAGGGAATATACATAGAAATCTAAAGTAAATGAAATGAAACATATGTGAAAGAACCTAGTAGATTGCTTGGCACATAGTAATGCACAGTGTAGATTTCTTTTTCCATTTATATTAAATTATGTAATTAAATATAAAAAATAATTTATTCAAATTTTATAATAAATTTGTATAATGTAAATATACTGTGTGTTAAAATATAAAGTATAATGTTTTATAATATACATTTATTTATATCAAATCACATCTCAAACTAGGACCAAAAAGAAATATGTTTTATTGAAGTTATTTAATCAACAAACATTTATTGAACTGAACATTACATGTAAAAGCCCACCACTGTACACCAAGTGCTGGAGGTACTGAGAGCAGAAGGGTTTGATCGCTCCCTGCCTTCAGGGACCTTATGATCAAGTAGGCTTCACAGTTCCCCAGTCCTCCCTCTGCTTCCTCATGAAACCCACCCAGGAGTGTCCTAACAAATCTGTAAGTGTATGTCTCTAGGTTCCAATTAATTGTGACTTCATTCTTACTTTTAAAAAAATCCAGAAGGAAGCTTTTTAAAAAATCTATAAGAATGTTTAATAATATTTTTGTTAAATGGTGAATGCCAGGGACAGGTGTGTTCTGTAATTTTATATCTTATGTAAGAGTGATTCTTGTCAAGGTGCGGTGGCTCACCTCTGTAATCCCAGTACTTTGGGAGGCCGAGGGTGGAGGATGACTTGAGGCTAGAAGTTCGAGACTAGCCTGGCCAAGATGGTGAAATCCCATCTCTACTAAAAATACAAGTATACAAAAATTAGCCAGGTACGGTGATGTATGCCTGTAATCCCAGCTTCTTGGGAGGCTGAGGCAAGAGAATTGCTTGAACCTGGGAGGCAGAGGTTGCAGTGAGCCAAGATGGCACCAATGCACTCTGGCCTGGGCCACAGAGCAAAATTCTGCTTCAAGAAAAGAAAAAAAAAAAAAAAGAGTGATTCCTAAGGCACATTTGACAGGCCATCTTTCAGAGGCAGAATTTTCTTTTCTTTTCTTTTTTTTTTTTTTTTAGGTGGAGTCTCTCTCTGTCGCCCGGGCTGGAGTGCAGTGGCCGGATCTCAGCTCACTGCAAGCTCCGCCTCCCGGGTTCACGCCATTCTCCTGCCTCAGCCTCCCGAGTAGCTGGGACTACAGGCGCCCGCCATCTCGCCCGGCTAGTTTTTTTGTATTTTTTAATAGAGACGGGGTTTCACCGTGTTAGCCAGGATGGTCTCGATCCGCTGACCTCGTGATCCGCCCGTCTCGGCCTCCCAAAGTGCTGGGATTACAGGCTTGAGCCACCGCGCCCGGCCTCAGAGGCAGAATTTTCAACCTCAGCAGGAGCTGACATTGTCCCTCTAGCACACTCACACAAAAGGAAAAGGTGACATTCCCTTTGACTTCCTGGTTCCAGTCTACTAATATCGTGCAAGGAGGAGGCTGCACTACTGCAGTTACATGGGATGGGAATTTAGAACTATGAACTGCAGGAAGGATGTGGATGATGGCAATTTGACCAGGAATTCCAGCTAGCCCTAGTTAAATAAGCAGGCACTAACTATCCCGGGAGATTATCTTGAGGGCTTTACAGACTTATAGCTGCTGGAATATTAGAGAAATCCTCCAAAGACACAAAATAGGTCTGGGGAGCAAATTCTGACCCTTTGGATCTGCCTTCCTCACTCTTCGGCCCTGGGGACTACCTTTTAGTGTACTGAGCTTACTCAATCACTTACTCAATGCCTTGGGAAAATGTGTCACACATAAAATTAAATTTGTGTTTGTTTCAATGTCAATATCACATGTGTGTATGAATTTAATGACATAGAAACAAGAAAGGAAGCTCAAGACATATCAGATATATTGTGAGCCAGTGGTTATTGTTCCTGTTCATCCTTGAGGACATTTGGCAATGTTTGGAGACATTTTTGATTGTGACAGATGGGAAAAGAGTGTTTCTGGCATCTAAAAGAAAGATGCTGGGGGCACTTTGCTAAACATCCTATGATACATAGGACAGGCCCCCTCAACACAGAATTATTAGGTCCGAAATATCAATAGTGTTGAGGTTGAGAAATCCCGAGTTAGACCTTGGCTAGTGAAATAAGGAATGATATGACCTCCATTCTTTCTTATTATCTTGTTACATATTTTCATTTTCACCAAGCTCCCCAAGACGTCTCTTAAATACAAAGAAAAATTTAAATGAGGTCTTTGTCCTCATAGATCTTGTAGAGTTCATTTAATAAGACCATGTAGATACCCATAAAGTGTTAAATAACAATACAATAGAACAATGAACAAAAATAAAGCAGAGTATTAATTGCCAAATATTGGTATGGGCAATTTTGCCATGAGTTAAGAGATGGAAGAGGACACAGTAGAAACAGGAATTTGCGGCCAGAGGTGGTGGCTCATACCTGTAATCCCAGCACTTTGGGAGGCAGAGGTTGGTGGATCACCTGAGGTTAGGAGTTCAAGACCAGTCTGGTCAACATGGTGAAACCCCGTCTCTACTAAAAATACAAAAAATTAGCTGGGCGTGGTGGCAGGCACCTGTAATCCCAGCTACTCAGGAGGCTGATGCAGGAAAATGGCTTGAACCCAGGAGGCATAGGTTGCAATGAGCTGAGATCACGCTACTGCACTCCAACCTGGGCAACAAGAGCAAAACTCCATCTCAAAAAAGAAAAAAAAAGAAAAAAGAAAAGGAATTTGCATTAAGATAACAGACTCTGTGGGAGCAGGGCTCTGGTGTCTTCTGCATATTGCTGTGTTTCTATTACTTAGTACGATGCCTGACATGTTAAAACTACTCACTATACTAAAAAAATACTTATTGCATGAATCCAGGAATAGATTTAGAGAGAGAGGCCAAATATTTTCTGGAAGGTTGGGAGGAATGGAAAAAGTCAATGCAAGGAGAAAAGAATGGGATTGATATATTTCCAAATTCCGTGTATCTCGGGGACTGTATTGAAATAGGAAAGTAGGTGTGGGTGTAGTAAAAGGAAGTTGGTGCTAGTTTAGGAAATTCAGGTTTGTTTCATAGATACTGAGAACACAAATTGGAATTATAGTCGTTCCAGAATAATTGCAATCCATTTAATGCTTGCTCGTTTGAATCTGAGGGGGTATGTCTTTATTGTCCTGAACCGAGGACAGATGCTCAGTTCTTGTGTGAGTGTAAATCTGTGTGTGCATGAGGTTGTGGGTGTCGTGTTAACTTAGTCATCCTCTTTATCTAAATGTCTTCCTGATCCTCTTGCCTGAGCCCCCACCTTTTCTGTCTAGCCTGGACTGCGTTCCCGTCTCGTGCATGTGGCAGTGACTCAGGGTCGGAAGTAGGACTGCCCAGCCTGTACCTGGTCACTTCCTGCTGTGACTCTGGCAGGGTCTGCACATGACGCTCCGATTTTCCCAGCAGACCTGAGGAAGTGCCCACATGGTGTCTGCCATGGGGGAATGCAGCTTTGCTGTCGTTGTCACTGAGCTGCCATTTAACTGAAGGTTTACAACAGCCCCAAAGTGTCTGCTGGCCTCCTCATGGAAAGTGGAAAAGGCAAGCGCAGGGAAGGGCTCATCTGAGTGACACTCTGTCCTGCCTGCTCTTCCTCCACTGCTTGACTTGGCATCTCTCATGGGTTATGTAAATAAATAGGAAGAACAATCCACGCAGGGCCACTGGTTTTAACATGCCTTTCCAGTGTCCCAAGGTGTGCCTAAGCGGGGAACACAGCAGATGACGACAGGGGTTTCCTGCCTAGAAGGGAGATTCTTTTCTGGCTTGGAAAGTTCTTTTTTTTTTTGAGATGGAGTCTCACTCTTTGCCCAGGCTGGAGTGCAGTGGCATGATCTCGGCTCACTGCAACCTCTGCCTCCCGGGTTCAAGCAATTCTCCTGCCTGTCTCCTGAGTAGCTAGGATTAGAGGCATGCACCATTATGCCCAGCTAATTTTTGTATTTTTAGTAGAGACAGGGTTTCACCATGCTAGCCAGGCTGGTCTCGAACTCCTGACCTCAAGTGCTCCACCCACCTCGGCCTCCCAAAGTGCTGGGATTACAGGCGTGAGCCACCGTGCCCAGCAAAATTTCTAAGAGCTTCCTTTCAGACTTTTGCCTTTGCCCTTTGATACCCCTGTCTTTGTGATACAGAAGGTGATATAATGCTGCAGGGTGCCCAGGATCATTAGATACAAGACACCCAGGAGGCCACTAGAGACAAGCCTGGTTCTGAGTAACCTCTGTTCCAAACTGATTGGCCTGTACCCACAGGGAGGGCACCTGGATGCTAAGAAGTAGTAATGAATTGGGGAAAAGGGTGGAAGGACATGGCTTTGATGGCTTGGTTTCATTAACACTAATCTTAATTATAATGACACACAGAAGAGTGTTATTCTAATATTCAGTGCATAAAGTTAGCATGACAGTAACCTCATGTTCTCTTATTATGTTTTAAAGCAATTCTGCTGAAGGATGATCAGTGTGGATTTTACACATTTTACAGTAGAGGAAATGAAGCCACCAGGAAAATTCACTACCTGACGATCTGAAATGGTCACATCATTTCCCACGGAAAGAGTTCACATTTTCCAAGGCTTGTAAGACATTTACTAAGATAGAATGCTATGAAATTGCCAATATTTGACTCATTTTTTATGTATAAAAATAGCAATTTCATAGCTCCAACATAAAATTATCAACAAAGGAAACTGTTTTTTCTACCTTTGATAGTGGAAGGTATTTGGGGTCTTTACTTTTTTATTTTAGAATAGACACACTTGGTACGACCTCCACTGTAGAATAAATTTATTTCCTAATTCTGGGAAGGAAACCCAGGTTCTCCAAGCTTTGAAGATTCATCATGGTCAGTACTTGCCTTCCCCAGCCCCTCAGGCTACAGTCCTGAGAATCGTCACCCTGGAAGCTCAGCCCTGCCTAGTCCTGGAATAATTCCTGACCCAGGTGAACAGATATCCGTTGGCTCAGTCCCTACACATTGGGGTCTGGAATTTGGCTTCCCTGAGCCCAGAGTCCACATGCCAGGGATGAACTCTTGGCATCTCACAGCCATCATTCTGCAGTCACCTGCCCTTCCCAAGCCATGTCTCAGGCCATACACCTGAGCCTCTTCTGCCTTGATTTCCTGAACTGCATTTTGTTTTCCTTCTTGGGGTTTAATTATGCTGTTAGTGTAAGCCAGCTTGGCATGTGGCATAGCCGTTCACTCTCATCCTCTGAGGGAATAGGCTTATACCCAATATTCCAGCCCCTGACTGGTGTCCTGCTTCAAAATGGGTAGACCTTCCTGACTCGTGGCCCTGCTTCCCCGATCTTTCAGCAGCTCCTCAAGGTGTCATCAGCCCTGATCACATCAGGATTTGACATTCCTCTTTAAACACTGGCCTTTTAACCCAGGAGCCCTTGCCTCTTCTTGGCTTTCTTCCAAGACACACCATGACCCATAGCATGGGCCTCTTCCATGGCAGAGATGTGGAACCTTCCTAGTTGGCCTTCCAGGCCTCTCTCAGATGGAGCAGTCACTGCCCACCGTCGGCTCTTGAGTTCCCCATTTCACTTACAGTTTGGGACAGAATCCCATTTTGTGGCTGGTGATGAAGAGATGGGAACAGAAGTGGGTGGGAGAAGCCAAACACCACCTGGCCTGAAGCAGCACAGGCAGAGGGAACAACAGAGCACAGTGGCCAGGAGGCCGGGGAGCTGGTCACCGCGGTGGGGCAATCTGGGGCAGTCTCTGACTGGCTTGGTCGGGTGTGTGGTGGAGGAAACTGAACACTGTCCTGAATCAGAGGCCCTCACATTAATAGTGGGTGAGAGAAGTCATGAAAAGTGCCTGTTAGTGACCCAATAGCTTTACAACTCATTTGTCCTCCACAATCAGCTGGGAAGAGTCACAAACTATAAGGTAATTTGGATATTGGGACTTGTCATTCAGTTCAGAATTTCTTCCTACAAAATAACGATTTTTTCTCTTTTAGGGACAGGAATGATGGTTTTATGTCAACTTATTTCTCCCCCCCTCTTTTTTTTTTTTTTGCTATAAATGTTGCAAAGCAATAAATAAACAGTAATGTATACCATTTAGCATGAGGCCATCATAAAAGGAAAAGAGAGTAACACCAGGAACACTCAGTAAGCAAGCTCTAAGTGCTTTTCCTTCCCCAGTTTTGATTTTGCGGAGGGGTGCAGGATGGCAGAAGAACACTGAAGACTTAGGCCACTGCTCTGTCACTAACTAGCAGCCCAGCCACCTTGTATGGTGGTTTGTTCCTTAACCATATGTGTGGCTAGACAGATCATCCAAAAGCTGACTCCACTGTTCTCATCAGTGAGTGTGAGATGCGTGCTGCACCCCTGAGCTCCTCTGGCATGTATTCACTATGCATGCTATGCTCCTGTTTTACAGCTATGAACACACACATCTAGATAACATTTCCTAGGGGGCTGGGCTCATGGATTAGGTTTTTTATGATCTTTTTTTATGTTGAAATTTTTTCAAACAAATTGAACGTAACAGATATTTATATAACAACATTCCAGGTACTTATCATCCCAAAGGAACAAATATTAACCTTTTGTATTATTTGTTTCAAATTAAAAAAAAATTATAGTGATTTATCCCCTACTTAGCGAGAACTACTACCTTGAGGTTGGTGATATGAGTTCTGTCTATATTATCATGAGCTAACTACCTACAGATGTAGCCATTAGCAAAATAGTGTTGCTTCCTATCATAAATAGTGTCTAACTGTTTATATCAGTCTGCTACTTGCTTTTTGTCCTTAAATTTGTAATTTTGATACTTATCCATACTGATACTATGTTGTAGCTCTAATGCATTCAAGTATTATATAAAATTTCATAATGTAAATATCCTATTATTTAATTATGGAACTGTTGGTTATTTCCATTTTCAATGATAACAAATGATGCTGCCATGAACATTTTGCTCATGTCTCCTTTTACACTTGTGCAAGAATTTCCCTAAAGCATGTACTAGAGGTGGAACTTCTAAGATTCAGTAGAGAAACACCTTTAACTTTACTATGTATTGCCAAATTGCTCTTCAAACAGGTGTACCAACTAATACTCTCGATCAGAGTTGCCAACTTCCCATCTCCCAAAATTCTTGTTAAGCTTGGAAATTGCTCCCAGTCTAATAGGCATGACAGGCTCTCCCACTGATTGTTTTAATGTGCATTTACATCTTCATATTTTTTGTCCATTTAGATTTTTTCATCTTGGAATTTCATGCTTTTATCTGTATCAGTCAGGACACCTGCAGGAAACAGACAACACACTTAAATTAGACCAACTTGAGGAGGGACTCTTTACAAAGTTGAAGGCAAGTTTTCATTTTTTAAAAAATGGTTAGGGAACTCCTTTTCTAGTTTTAATTTGCTATGAAGGTTTTTCCCTTGTTATTTGTTGAGAGAGGATGACAGTTGCAGAGAAAGGACGATACTTTTAGGGAACATCTTTCTTGTCCTTTCTACTTTCTTCTCGGCAATGTGACTGTGTAAATGGTTTTGGGGCAACAGGCATGTTTGTTTTGAATTTTCCCACAAAAAGAGTACTACCAGTTAAGCCTTCAAGACAGATCCTCCATTCTTGCTATCTACATCTGCAAAATATGCTGTTCATCTTTTGATGGAGCAATTTAAGGAGTCCATTTGATATGCAGTATTTCTATCAGTTCATGTCATTCAATTGAAATTATATATCTCTTCCTTCTACCTTCTCTCCTTCCTTCCTTTCTTGTAGAAGTCAGTCAAACTTGAGTTCAAATTCTGGCTTTGTCATTTTCTTGCTTCATGTCTTTAGACAACTTATATAACCTCTCTGAGCAACAATCAAGCTACAGTAGCTTCCGTGTCTTCAAGGGCATACGTAATAAAACCTACCATGCATGTACATATACACATATACATATACACATACACATATACACATATATATATACACATATACACATATACATATACATGCATATACAAAGAGACACATGGACATATACACACATAATTTTTTTTATTATTATTATACTTTAAGTTCTAGGGTACATGTGCATAACGTGCAGGTTTGTTACATATGTATACTTGTGCCATGTTGGTGTGCTGCACCCATCAACTCATCAGCACCCATCAACTCGTCATTTACATCAGGAATAACTCCCAATGCAATCCCTCCCCACTCTCCCCTCCCCATGATAGGCCCCAGTGTGTGATGGTCCCCTTCCCGAGTCCAAGTGATCTCATGGTTCAGTTCCCACATATGAGTGAGAACATGCAGTGTTTGGTTTTCTGTTTTTGTGATAGTTTGCTAAGAATGATGGTTTCCAGCTGCATCCATGTCCCTACAAAGGACACAAACTCATCCTTTTTAATGGCTGCATAGTATTCCATGGTGTATATGTGCTACATTTTCTTAATCCAGTCTGTCACTGATGGACATTTGGGTTGATTCCAAGTCTTTGCTATTGCAAATAGTGCCGCAATAAACATACGTGTGCGTGTGTCTTTATAGCAGCATGATTTATGATCCTTTGGGTATATACCCAGTAGTGGGATGGCTGGGTCATATGGTACATCTAGTTGTAGATCCTTGAGGAATCGCCATACTGTTTTCCATAATGGTTGAACTAGTTTACAATCCCACCAACAGTGTAAAAGTGTTCCTAGTTCTCCACATCCTCTCCAGCACCTATTGTTTCCTGACTTTTTAATGATTGCCATTCTAACTGGTGTGAGATGGTAGCTCATTGTGGTTTTGATTTGCATTTCTCTGATGGCCAGTGATGCTGAGCATTTTTTCATGTGTCTGTTGGCTGTATGAATGTCTTCTTTTGAGAAATGTCTGTTCATATCCTTTGCCCACTTTTTGATGGGGTTGTTTGTTTTTTTTCTTGTAAATTGGTTTGAGTTCTTTGTAGGTTCTGGATATTAGACCTTTGTCAGATGAGTAGATTGCAAAAATTTTCTCCCATTCTGTAGGTTGCCTGTTCACTCTGATGGTAGTTTCTTTTGCTGTGCTGAAGCTCTTTAGTTTAATTAGATCCCATTTGTCAATTTTGGCTTTTGCTGCCGTTGCTTTTGGATACACACATGATTAAAGAACATGTGCAAACTGGGCACACACCAGGTGCTCGACAAATGATAGCTCTTTATTATTGCTTTGATCAAACACCTACTATGTATTTTCAATAAGCACTAAGGATACAGAAATAAATAAGGCATGGGACCTGCCTTAAAGAGACATTTAGACAGATTTATAGGTCAAGAAATATAATGATGTGTTCTAGTCACCACTACTAAAGTCAGCATAAGGTAAATTAGGGACTGATGGAAGGAAGTTGGGGGAAAGTCTATAAAAGTCTTTAGGAGGAGATGGCTGTGAACCAAATGCTAGTGAATAGGTACCTCCCAGGAAGAACAAGGGAGAGGGTTCTTTAGGCAGAGAGAGCAGTTTGGGTAAAGCAGGAGAAGTGCAGCAGCCCATGATACTTACATGCGAGCAGGTTGGCACATAAAGTGTAAGCCAGGAGAAGAACAGGTGGAAAAAGGTATGGTAAGAAAGAGGGGAGGGCAGAGGGGGCTCCAAAATGCTATTCTAGGGAAAATACATTTTGAATAATCTCCTGTAGACCTAAAAAGCAGTTGAAGTTTTCAGAGTAGAAGAGTAATATCATCTACTTTACATGTTACAAAAAATGATTCCGGAATTATTTAGCAAATTGGAAGATGTGGTATTCAAGACTGTGAACTCTGTTGGCTGACAAGTTGGGTTGTAATCCCTGGTTCCTTACTTATTAGTTTTGTGAGCTTGGGCAATTTTCTTTTAACCTTTCTAAACGTTAATATCTCTCTCTGTAAAGTGGAGCTATTATAATTATGTGCTTATCTCACAGGATCATTGGAGGATTAAATGTGATAATTCACACAGAGCCTGGCATATAGCAAGCAAAATTAGGGAGTAGAAACCCAAGGATCTAATTGAGTTTGGAAATCTTTAGGACCATCCATCTCTAGCTCAGAAAAGAGCTTAGTCTCTTAAATTGCCCCAGAAATCTGACTGCAAGTCGATACTAATCTAGGTTGGCTGGTGGCTGAATTGTTTCTAGTAAAGGGAGGGAAAGAAAAATACAGAGTAAAACAGAAATAAAAGACACTATCAACTGACAAAGAATTAATGATCTTTCTGTGAGATGGAACAGCATGTACATGAATAAGATTTCAGAATACTTAAAATGCAAAGATACCAACTGGATATAGTGTTGGGTGGAAGTATACTAAGGGAATGAATACAGTTAATCTGACCTCTCCGTGGGAACCATTGCCAAATGAGTCAGTTGTGGACATTGTATAATTTATTTTTACGGCTTGCATTCAAGGGAAATGTTCAGTGCAAGTTTAAATGTTCCACCTCAAACATCTAAATTCAACACTAGCATATGGCATTCCTACTCATACCGACCTGGAGAGAAGGTGGAGGTAGAAGAAAGGAAATGTCATTGGAGACTCCTGCTCCTGGCACTTCCTCTCTAACCTTTTGTGTTCACCCCATTCTAACAGATGCTAACAGGGCTCACAGCTTTCTGGACAATTTATGGGTATTTCCACCACAAACAAAATAACTCAACTAGCGCAAATGGCATTGAAAATCTTGTCTGAAATATTGGATTTTAAAATAATAGTCAAATTAATTCTGATGGCTCTAGAAGAGAAGAATGGATGCCCCTGAACAGAGTAACACAAATCTGTTACTTCTGCACATGACAGCCAAGTCAACCTACTGCCAGGACAGGAACGTCAGGAATGGTCTCAGGCTCCTGCTAATACTCGTGTATTTCTGCTCGGCAAGTGGTACCTCTTTGACCACGGCCCCAAGATTGGATGTTTTGCTGACTGCTTTGGGGCGCTGTCAGGGTGGACTTTTTTGATACATTGTGTAAAGACTATTTGTGTTTTGCTTTTCAAAATTAAGTAAAGGAACTGAAGGAAAAGAGAACATGGATATATGAGTGTGGTTGCATAGGAGGAAAAAACTCCAAACATGGTGTTCACCCACCTGCGATGGGGCAATCTAAGCAGTTCATCTGATACACAGTATTTCTATCAATTCATATCATTCACTTGAGATTATACACTGAACTGACTGCTTGACCTTGGGCAAGTTACTTCGCCTCTTTAGCTTCAGATTATCATGCCAAGAAAGGTGATTGGGTCTCTAAATCCTTTCTCAGCTTCTAATGCTATGACTTTCTATTATTTGCCACTGCTTACAGATGCTTTAAATCAAGTAAACCTTTACATATTTTTAAAAGAAATGTAATGTTTATCAGCTTTGCAAAAAGTAAGCAAGGAATGAAATAAGACGAACAATTTACTGAGATACTGTATTTTAACTTGTTGGGAATGAGTAGGAATTAACAAAGAAAACATGTCCTATGGGAATACTACAGAGAAAGTGATTTCTTATAGGATAGAAGGGTGGGGGCAGGCAATGCCTGTAGTTGAAATCTGGCCCACTGCCTATTTGGTGACTGAAGTTTTATTGGAACACAGCCATGCTCGTTCATTTACATTTTGTCTATGAAAACAGAATTGAATGGTTGCAACAGAAATGGTATGGTCTTCAAAGCCTAAAATATTTATTCTCTGGCTCTTTACAGAAAAAGCTTGCCTACCCCTGCGATAGGAAACCAAAGTTGGTTATTTTATTTAGTATTTGTGTAGCTTCATTCTCTAAATAAGAGTGTCCTGTTTTGGGAAGAGTTTGGAAGCTCTTTTCTACTTAAGTAATCAGTAGGGACCTGGGTCTTGACCCTACTTTTAAAAGGATGCAGCCACTGTATCTGTAATTCTGCTTTTTTACGACTTCTTCAGTAGCTTTGAGGTTTGAAATGACTTTACCCTACAAATAACTGTTTTCTGGGATGATGCCAGTGGTGGCCATTTTAGGTAATAGAGGTTTTGGAGCATAGGAACTGTGTCTTTCTGGAAGGAGGGCTAGCCTTATGCAGGGCATGGCTGAGGGGAGGGCTGGTGTAGCACACAGTGGCGGCTGCCCTGCTCCAGGCCCTTGTCATTTCTTGTACTATAGAGAATTCTCTGAAGCACAGATCTTAGTCCATGTCTTCTCTGCTTAAAATTCCTCCAATGATTCCTTGTTATGGACAGAATGAAAGTCACCCTCAAAAACAAGACAATTAAATCTCGTGGTATCTATTTTTAACCTCTTCCGAAGCTTGAATTCTATCTCCTCCGTGTCCCTTCGTGTACCCTCTGATTGATCCTAAATTCCATGAGGGTTGAATCTGAGGGCAATGTATGTATTTTTCCACCATCCCCTTTACTATAGTGAAAATGTTGAAGATACCATCTGCTGGACAGGGCAGGGTCCATGTGTGTTCCATTGGTCTCTGTATTGCAGGGTTGAAGCAGGATATGCCTTAAAAATATTTGTAGGGAAAATGAATAAGTAAGTTACTGCTGCTTTGTAATGAAAATAGTAATGAAAATAATGTTTTTACTTAAAAAAGCATTGGAACAAAATTCGTATTCAACTTAAGGTGTATTGCTATATGGATAAGAGAAAACAGGGTCTGAGAGACTTGGGCTCTAATCCTAGATCTGACACTTTGTGACACGGAGCAAGCTACTTAACTCTTTCCATTCCCAGTTTCCATACTTATGAAAAAGGAAACAAGTTTCCAGGACCCTTACATTTCTTTCAACTTTGACATTCTTATTTGGTTTTGAATATTCAAGTCTTATTTTGATGCCTTGTGCCCAACTAGCTGCACTATCAGGTACCTTACATATTACAATGAATATGATAGAAATTTGTTCTTCTTAGAGAAGTGTCTATGGAAAATATGAACTCTGAGCAAAAGTTTGTAAGAGGGAGGGAAGGTGGTTCTTATTTAATTAGAACTTTACAGTTATCACAGGAAAAAAAACTAGAAAAGCACTCTAGATTGGGGGAGATGGTTCAGTGAAAATAAGAGATTGAGTGTAAAAATAATGGAGTAATGCATCAGTACTCCTAGGAAGCTAATTTTTTTCATATATGCATGTGACCTTGCTCTGCCACATGTAAATTCAGAGATGTCATGATGGGTGTATTTAAACATCGCTGCTTTAAGATTTTGGAAAAGATACTCTCTTCCTCTTTCCATCCATCCCAGCTTTTCTTTGTCTCTCTTCCTTCCCTCATTATTTCATTTATTTTTTTCCAGGGTGACCCCATGTAGCCCAGAATATTCTTCTCTCAAGCTTGCACATCTTAGGTCCATTTAATACATCTTCCATTTAACGAGGGTTCAAAGATTAATAAGGCGAAATACATTAAATTGCCCTTGGCTTAGTAGAAAGTCCCTTTCAGCTGTCTGGGAAGTTACTCATGATTCTGCACAATGCAGGGACTCCCAAGAGAAGAGCAAGGGAGCTATTCAATCTGCCTTTCCCTGTCTGTGTTTATGCTCAAGGCCACAAGGGCTCTTCCCTCATGGGAGTGTGGGGAGGAGCCATTTTGCTTCCATGCGTGTGAAATATCCGGCAGATTTTATTTTAGAAAAGATCAAGGCCCTGAGGAAGAAAGAGGCTTGACTGGCAAACAGCCTCATAAATTTATATTCTGTATTGCCTTTGCACTTAGTATGCAGTAGGAAGACTTTTCACGATTCCAAATTTTATCAAAGAATCGTCAGTAGCATTTCCTGTTTGGAAACAGGATCTAGACCCTCCGAGGCGCTCCATTTCTCACTATTAAAGGAAACCGATCGATCAATAGGAGTTTTACAAGATTGTTAATAGCCTTTAGTTTTTGGCGCAATTTTAGCTTTTCAGAAAAATTGAGCAGAAAGTACAGACAGCTTCCATATATTCCCTCCCCTGCCCTAGCCCCAGTTTTCCCTATCATTAGCATCTTGCATTAGTGTGCTACATTTGTTACAATTGATCAATGAATACCGATACTTTATTATTAACCAAAGCCTGTAGTTTACATTAGGGTTCAGTCCTCGCCTTGTACAGTTCTATGGGTTTTGACAGCTATGTAATGGCATATATTCACCATTCAAAGTTTCACTGCCCTGAAATTCCCCTGCACTCCCCCTATTTATTCCTCTCTCCCTTTCCTCCCTGAGCCCTGGTAACTATGGATCATTGTACTATCTCTATAGGTTTGCCTTTTCTAGAATGTCATATAATTGGGATCTCACTGTATGTAGCCTTTTCAAACAGGCTTCTTTTACTTAGAAGTATGCATTTAAGATTCCTCCAGGTTTTGTGTAGCTTGATAGCTCATTTGTTTTTAGACCTGAATAATGTTCCATTGTATAAATGTACCATAATTTGTTTATCTATACTTTTTGAAGGACACCTTGATTGCTTCCAAGTTTTGTCAATTATGAATAAAGCTACTATGCGCTGGTTTTTGTGTGGACACACATTTTCAATTCATTTGAGTAAATACCAAGGAGTGTATTTGTTGGATGATATAGTAAGAATATGTTTAGTTTTTCAAGAAACTGCCAAACTGTCTTCCAAAGTGGCTGTACCATTTTCCCATAAGTGGTAAATAAGAGTTCCTGTTGCTTCATGTCCTTGTCAGCATTTGGTGTTGTCAGTGTTTTGGATTTTGGCCACTCTAGTAGGTGTATAATGTGTCTCATTGTTTAAATGTGTAATTCCCTAATGTTGCATAATGTTTAACATCTTTTTTTTTTTTTTTTTGAGACAGAGTCTTGCTCTGTCACCCAGGCTGG
>NW_012118376.1:10457924-10572882 GCF_000951035.1 Colobus angolensis palliatus
CTTGCTCTGTCACCCAGGCTGGAGTGCAGTGGCATGATCTCGGCTCACTGCAACCTCTGCCTCCCGGCTCAGGCGATTCTCCTACCTCAGCCTCCCGAGTAGCTGAGACTGATGTGCACCACTGCACCTGGCCTAACATCTTTTTTATATGCTCATTTGCCCTCTGTGTATCTTTTCAGCATTTTTTTTTTATGATTTTTAATTAACTAGTACCATTTTGACCTATTTTTTAGTAGGGCTTTTTTTTTTTTTAATTGTTGAGTTTTAAAGACTTTTTTTTGTATATTTTGGATTGATAGTTTTTATTTTTTATTTATTTATTTTTTGCGATGGAGTCTTACTCTGTCACTCAGGCTAGAGTGCAGTGGCACGACCTTGGCTCACTGCAACTTATGCCTCTTGGTTTCGAGCAATTCTCCTGCCTCAGCGTCCTGAGTAGCTAAGATTATAGGCGCCCACGACCATGCCCAGCTACCTTTTTGTATTTTTAATAGAGGCGCGGTTTCACCATGTTGGCCGGGCTGGTCTCAGACTCCTGGTCTCAGGTGATCTACCTACCTCGGCCTCCCAAAGTGCTGGGATTACAGGCGTGAGCCACCTTGCCCAGCTGGATCATTAGGTTTTAATGAGCTGCTTCTGTGGTGACAAGAGCTGTGAGGGCCACAGAGTGTTCTAAGAGTACCCTGCCCTCACCAGGCTCATCATCTAGGTGAGAATCAGGACCAAAAATTAATACATATGAAACAAAACTTTGCAAGATCAGAGGTAACTGGTCACTGTGAGTGAATTTATTTTAGTTTGTGATGTTCAATATGAAATCCCACTTTAAATGTGTTTTATAGTCCTTTAGGCAGAGAATGTTGTCACAGATCGCTCATTTTTCACACTTCTGTGGTTTTCTAGACAGCCCTCCACCCCCACTTTCACACACAAATTGACAATTCAGAGGCTTGTGTTCCATGTTGTTGGGTAGTATTCACTGTTAGGTCATTTTCTAAAATCTGCCTTGTAATAAAAGTTAATTTTAGTTTTTTAGGTGGAGAGTTTTATGTTTAATATCCTGGGTTGAGCCAGTGGAAGCATATAAGATTTTTCAGCTAGTGTTTTTTAAATTTGTTTATTTTGTTTTGTTTTATTTTTACTTTTATTTTTGTTTTTTGGTTTTTAGAAAGATGAACTTTGGAGAAGGAAAGTAAGGCTAGGACACGTCCACTCTGCCGATCTAAATGGGGAGAACATTGGAAGTATCCACCATGCTGACGCCGGTGATACTTAGGAGGGAGAGAATTCAGAGATCTGGAGATGTTCTCAGAAAACTTTCTCTTATCTTATTAGAGCACTCAAGTGTGCTTAATGGAAATTAAATGGCAACACTCTTAATCAACCTTACACTCCAGTTGCAACGAACCATTCATTGTATGCACTCAGCACTTCCCAGTTCACAAAGCATTATCTCATTTATCCTCACAGTAACTCTAATAGTAACAATTATGAACTTTATTTTAAATATTGGGAGACAGCCTAAGAAAGGCCAAGGGGGTTGTTAAAGAATGCACTACTGATTTAAACTTGAACTAGGGTATTTGACTACAAGTTCAATGGTCTAGAGTGAAGTTGTCTGTTTTTGGACTGGGTTTTCTGTGGAGAATCATTACTCCTAAGTGATGCTGCCTCAAAAAGAATAAGTTCATATCACCAAGAACATTAGATCACCATGTTTAAATTGTGCTTTATAATCATCTCACTTCACCTACTTATTTATTTCATTTTGTCTGTCATACTCACTGATTATGTTGAATTCATAGTTTTTTTGTGTGTGAAAGCCTTTTCAAATTTAATACAAGCAATTGAAGACCTAGAAAATGTTCATTGAATATATTAAGTAAAAATAAAGTGACAAAATAGAATGACTACTATGACTAATTTTGCTATGTAAACATGTACTATATTTACGAAATAGTATTTGAAGGCTGGGCACGGTGACTCATGCCTATAATCCCAGCACTTTGGGAGGCTGAGGCAGGCGGATCACGAGGTCAGGAGATCGAGACCATCCTGGCTATCACAGTGAAACCCCATCTCTACTAAAAATACAAAAAATTAGCTGGGCATGGTGGCTGGCACCTGTAGTCCCAGCTACTCGGGAGGCTGAGGCGGGAGAATGGGTGAACCCCGGAGGCAGAGCTTGCAGTGAGCCAAGATCGCGCCACTGCACTCCAGCCTGGGTGACAGAGTGAGACTCCATCTCAAAAAAAAAAAAAAAAAAAAAAAGGAAAGCAATACTATTTGAAGATTATAAACCAAAATGTTAACAGAGTTTCTGTTATGGGTGATGAGATAACTAATTTTTTTTTTACATTTCTAATTTTATTTTCCAAATTTTCTACAATAACACATTACTTGTGTAATTAGGGTAAAGAAAGGCACAATACATGCCATAAAAATGTCACTGCAATCTTCTTTGCTATAATATTCTCCAAGTTTCTTAGGGCTCATGTTAGCTGGGAGCCAACATTTCTCTCATTCCTTCACCATGAGGAGAGGCTGTCATGAGTATACAATGTGGGACACCTAATTACACAACAACCAAGGCACCTCAGTCAGAACCCCTCAAACCCTGCCTCCCCAGACCCCCCTGGGCAATATTGGAGCCAGTGAGGTGGGGATTTCATCCAGAGCTCAAGAATCAACACTGTTGGAAGGTAAACTTGAGCCAGGTCTGAAGAGAAACAAAACATACTTTGTTAGAAAACCCGGAGGGCAAGAGTAGACACACAGCCAGAGGGTCAGGGCTGAGCAGAACTGAAAGACAGAAGGAACAAGAAGCAGAAGCAAGGCCTGGAGGGAAAAGAGGAGGTTTGAGGCGATTGTTATGAACAGGTCTCTAATGCCTGAGGTGCCTTCAGCACAGTTGCTTATCCTAACCTTTGACTGGAATGAGGTAGGATGGAAACAGCCAATTTAAGAGGAAACAACAGGCTTACCCGACTTGAAAACAACACACACACACACACACACACACACACACACACACGTTTTAAAAAATCAGATTGCAGGGTGGGTGCAGTGGTTTACACCTGTAAACCTAGCATTTTGGGAGGCCAAGGTGGGCAGATGACTTGAGCCCAGAAGTTCTAGACCAGCTGGGAGAATATGGTGAAACCCCATCTCTACAAAATATACAAAAATTAGCTGGGTGTGGTGGAGAGCGCCTGTAGTCCCAGCTACCCTGGTCACTCAAGCCTGGGAGGTTGGGGTTACAGTGAGCCATGATCATGCCACTGCACTCCGCCCTGGGTGACAGAGTGAAACTGTATATATATATTTTTAAAACATCCAATTTCAGTTACAGTTGGCCCTTGAATGACATGGGTTCAAACTGTGCAGGTCCACTCATATGAAGATTTTTTTTCAATAAAAGTTATACTGAGTGTGCCTGCCTCTCCTGCCTCCCCTTCTACCTTCTCCACTTCATCTGCCTCTGTTATTCCTGTGACAGCAAGACCTGCCACTCCTTTTCTTTCTCCTCCTCAGCCTACTCAGTGTGAAGATGAGGATGAAGATTTTGTGATGACCCACATTTTAAAAATAAATGGTAAATATATTTTCTCTGTCTTTTGATTTTCTTAATCACATTTTCTTTAGCTTACTTTATTCTAAGAATACAGTATATAAAACATATAGCATACAAAATATGTATTAATTGACTGTGTTATTGGTAAGGATTGTAATCAACAGAATCCTCAGGCTTTTAGTTAAGCTCTCAGAGAGTCAAAAGTTATACACGAAGCTGGGCACAGTGGCTCACAGTTGTAATCTTAGCACTTTGGGAGGCCATGGTGGGTGGATTGCTTGAGCCCAGGAGTTTGAGATCAGCCTGGGCAACATACTGAGACCCCCATCTCTACAAAAGCTTCAAAAATTAGCCAGGTGTGGTGGTGTGCAACTCAGGAGGCCGAGGTGGGAGGATTGCTTAAGCCCAGGAGGATGAGCCTACAGTGAGCCATGATTGTGCCACTGCAGTCCAACCTGGATGTCAGAGTGAGACCATGTCTCAAAAAAAAGTTATACATAAATTTTTAACTGCATGATGGGGTTGGTGCCCCTCACCCACATGTTGTTCAAGGGTCATCTGTGCTCCATCTTTGCTGGAGGAGACCTGAGTCTAGGTATTGTAATTGGAAGGATAGATGAAATCATATCTTAGAGATTTATTACTTTGTGTTAGAATTTTGGCTATCTAGGAGTCCTCTTAAACTGGTTCTAAATGCTCCTGGTTTTAACTCTTCCAAACCCCTTTCTGACACAGAGCAAAATAATTTTTCTTTTTAAATGTATATCGATTTATTCTGTCACTGCCCAGGGAAGATAATGATTTGCAATTTCACCTGGTTGTAAATGTGTTAATGTCATGCCACTTTTCAGGGGTATTTGCATTTTATAAAAGAAAGAGTGGATAACCAAAATCCTAACCCCAAATAATGTATCCCTGATGGCATGAATTTTATCCATATTGGTAGAAATGCTAAAGGTTTTTTTTTTTTTTTTTTAAATCTGGTCTTCCTAATTCACACTACCTAAGAAGACCCATGAGAGGTCTCTGGTCCTGAGCAATGCACACGCTTACTTTGCGTTGCCTTAAAGACACTACCCAGTTGCTAACTATGGTTAAAAGAAAAACTTTAGCATTAAATTTAAAAGAGTTTACTTGAGCAAAGAGCAATTTGTGAATCAGTTAGCCTCCTGAGCCAGAGTAGGTCCAGAGACCTCAGCGCAACCTCATGGTGGAAGAAGATTTATGGACAGAAAAAAAGAAAGTGATATACAGAAAACAGAAGTGAGGTGCAGAAACAGCTGAATTGGCTACAACTTGGCATTTGCCTTATTTAAAAACGGTTTGAGCAGTTGGCCACTTTTGATTGGCCAAAATTCATTGATCGGCACAAGAGTAGACTATAGTCTGTTTACAGTTCCGTTTAGGTTATAGTTCTTGATGTACAGCGAAACCTTTAGACTGAACTTAAAATCTGTAAGGAGGCAGCTTTAGGCTAAACTTAACACCATGCTTGGTTAAGCACATTTCTAAGAAGCTTGCTCAAATGTACTCATCTTTTTATAGTTACCCTTAGAGTCTGGGAGCCAGTGCTCTTTTAATTGTCTGGGGATGTATGATCCTTTGTGTGATTACTGTACACATGAGTTTTAAAAACTTTTTATTGATGGAAAGTATGACTCATGGTGGTTTGCTGCATACTGTGTCATTTTGAGGTCCTGCTGCCTCAGGATCTTAATTTTCTTAGGAGTGCTTGGGTTTCAATGACTTTTTCTGTTATTGGTCCATAAATAGAAAGTGTGTTTACTTTTGCCAGAGATCATTTGTTTTTAAATATACCATAAGTTTCAATTCTAGAGAAAGAGGAAGAATTTCATGTTTGCCAGAAGATATGCCCAGAATTGAATAAATCTTTGAATGTATTTGGTTAGAACTTCCCTCCAGAACACAATGAAGATGTTTCTTGACCCTAGGGGGAAGTGGGAGCCAAGATAAATCATAACATTACTGTGGACTTGCCTTTTCAGTTACCTTGAACAGAAAACAGGAATAGAACAGATGAAAATGAAGACTGACAACTTTTGCCTTAAGCCTGGACTAGATCTATTCAACAGAACTTTTGTGTATGAAACTCAAAGCTGTGCCAAAACATATATGGGTAAGAAGTGAAATCAGTGGGGATGGTCGAGTTTTGGCATTCGAGCACTGACTTTGTACAGTATGGACTAGTGGAATCTCAGTTCTTCCTCCCCCTCCACGTGACTGACTTTCAGCTACAGATTCTTGCAATTTCTGGAAAGTTTATTCTTCCTTCTTGGAGGATTTGGGAGGGGGAAGGAGAAACATTTCCTGGGACTATCATGGCTGAATCCATCCTTCTTTTAGGGCTTAACTAAAATCTCACTTCCTGAAGGAGGCTTTTCTTTTTATTTATTTATTTATTTTTATTATACTTCAAGTTGTAAGGTACATGTGCACAACATGCAGGTTTGTTACGTATGTATACATGTGCCATGTTGGTGTGCCCCCCCGCTTAACTCATTATTTACATTAGTTGTATCTCCTAATGTTATCCCTCCTCCCTCCCCCAACCCCATGACAGGCCCCAGTGTATGATGTTCCCCACTCTGTGTCCAAGTGTTCTCATTGTTCAATTCCCATCTATGAGTGAGAACATGTGGTGTTTGGTTTTCTGTCCTTGAGGTAGTTTGCTCAGAATGATGGTTTCCAGCTTCATCCATGTCCCTGCAAAGGACATGAACTCATCCTTTTTTATGGCTGCATAGTATTCCATGATGTATATGTGCCACATTTTCTTAATCCAGTCTATCATTGATGGACATTTGGGTTGGTTCCAAGTCTTTGCTATTGTGAATAGTGTCACAATAAACATACGTGTACATATGTTTTTATGGCAGCATGATTTATAATCCTTTGGGTATATGCCCAGTAATGGGATTGCTGGGTCGAATGATATTCCTAGTTCTAGATCCCTGAGGAATCACCACACTGTCTTCCGCAATGGTTGAACTAGTTTACAATCCCATCAACAGTGTAAAAGCGTCCCTGAAGGAGGCTTTTCTATTCCTTAGCAGAAAGTTTAATGGTAAGTGTTTAATTGCCAGAAGGAATTAAGTCTTACAAGTTTATTTTCCAACACAAAGAAGCCTTATATTATGATTGCTTGTTTGTACATATATATTTCCTCTATAACAATGTAAACTTTTGCAGAGTTCAAATGGGTTTGGGGAGAATGAAATCTGAGTTTATAAAAAGAGGGAGAATCCTGCTAATATCTTCAGAAAGTGACCTTTTATTTCAGAAACTATCTGGACCTTACTAAAGAGACTGCCTCCAAAGAATCTAGGCCACATTTTTGGGGTTTGGAGGATGCTTCATCCCTCAAGTAGAGAAGAAGTGATCCCAGAAGTGTTTCTTCCACCTAAGACAACACTGGAGGATTTATTGTGATATTGCTGGCAGGTGTGAAGATCAGGTTTGTGTATTCTGTGTTGTTTTCTCACTCAATGAGAGCTGGTCCTGGTGCTTGTGTGTGTGTTTGAAGTCTGCACAGGAAGTTTGAATCATGAGAGCCTCACTTCTAGATGAATTCCAAGGCTCTGGGAGCATGGGCCAAACCTTGGGCCAAGAGCAATGCAGAATGCTGGCCATTGTGCGAGAAAGTGGGGCAGGAGGGGAGGATGTGTGCTGGCCCAGTGGCAAGGAAGCCAATGGTTTGGTGTCTGGGAGGGGGATGGCAAAGGACATTGGGACACAATTATCATTTAGGATTTCCTTAGCTGGCTGTATTTGTCTAACCTCCAAGGTACCTGGCCATGACCCAGTTTGGTAAGAATATTGCTGTGAGAACCTGGATCACAGTCACTGTGGAAAAAGATGTTGCCTCATTGTGGAAAGATTTTTATAATCTGAAATTTGCAATAGGCCCAGCAATCCTTCCACTGACAGCCTTGAAAAAATTAAAAATAAATTTACAGTTTATGCATAATAAAAACTTTATGCGCCATAAAAAATTTTCTGGGACTGTTCTAGGATCCTTGTCTGAGACACATGTTCTGGAGAGTTCGTGTTTGGTGATGTGTTGATTTAATTTTCCAATCCATGCCAAATGAAATAAATACCTCTATTTTTGATCTGGTAAAATAGAGTGGTTGGCCAAAGGGATTTGTGATCAAAGATTGCACTCCCTCAAAGACCAACAGTTGAATGATGTACTTTAGCATGTTATAGGCTCAGACCAGTTGACCAAAGAGAGTAGGGCATATGCTTAACATGGAGACATATAGCAAAGTAACATTAAAAGAAATAATTCTGACTATGCCCAGCTAGTCAAGCATTGGCATTAACTGCATATACTTTTATTTGAAGTGGGTCAGCATAATTTAGAATATTCCATTTATAGCATCCTAGCTTGTTAGGATTATACTGACCAAAATTAATTGGCTTTGGCTCATGCAACAAGGTCAGCTTAATATTTATTAAGTTTTTGAACTCTTTTGGAAAAACCATACGGAATCAATTCAGATCCAATAAGATGTGTACAGTGTCTGAAAATGAGCTATTCACATTGCTGGATGCCTGGTCCCAAACTCTGACAACCTCTTATTTGGGAGAGAATTGAAACTCTTTGTCCTCTAAGATGGCTGTGGCCCTCTCATGTGTATTCTCTGTTAGGGACCTGGATCCTCGGTGCAGCAGTAGTCTCACCAGAATTACTGCCAACTATAACTTAATTAACTTAATTTACAGATTCTTCTTTGATGCCACTGTCTTCATAGTTAGGTAGGTATACATGTACTTTTGATAATACTGACTCTCAGAAGCGTCTTAAACATTCTTAATACCAAAGAAACTCAAATGGTTAAAAAAAAAAAAAAAGCTATCAAACAAAGACAAGCCTTTTTGACAAGAAAGAAGGAACTGAATTTTAAGTAGGAATAAGTGTTGTTGTCTTAAGGAGTTTGGGTCAGTTTCTTCAGATATTGTATATTTGAGAGAAAACTCCAAATGAAAAAGTTAAGAACAATCTTTGAATTTCAAATTGATGAATTTCAATTCTAACTTGAATAATCTCTGCATGTTAAACAAACTGGGGAACTGAGACACCAGAGAACTTCAGAAACTTGTGCAGGGGGAGCAAGTAGTGTGTAGTTACTAGGCCAGTGTGTTCAGCCTCAATCTCAACTTCTTCTAAAAATTACAAATACCAAATAATTCTAGCCTAAGTTTACTTCATTTTCTTTGAAGGTTATATAAATTGAATAAAATGCCAACATACTGAAGATGGATACTACCTTAAAAAACCAAAGTCTGGTTTGTTTGAAATAGATATATTACCATAGATAAGGATATCCTAATGCCTTTAGTCAGTTAACACAATTGTATAATAGCAAAGTCTAATTGAAATAGAAACCTGCTATTTCTACATTTCTGAGCCATCAATGTTAATGGCTATAGCCAGTATTTTCTCATTTACCTTTAGTGGAAATATCTCTTGGTATAAATGTTTGTCTACATCTATAGACAAGATGCATACAGACAGTCATCTTATATGCTTAAAGTTTCTAGTTTATTTTCTCACTGGTACAATTTTCTCTTTAAGTCGTCAGGAAATGTTAGCATTATTACCTAGATTCCATCAGCATCTTAGAACTGACAGGTCACTCTCTGGTAAGACAAATGCCACATTCCACTAGAAAGAGAAAAAGTAAATATTATTTCCAAAGAATCCATTCAGTTTTATATTAAAATGGTTTCACCAGCTTTCTAACTAAACTACTTTTAAATCAGGGCCTCACTATGGCTGAAACAAGTATCAATAGCCTCTTTTGTGATTATACCCAGAAGATTTGAGTAGATGCTTTAACACTATAACTTCCTTTAAAATCACTATTATCCTAATTAAACTGTAACATTTCAGGTAAGCAGATTTAAAAAGTTATGGAAATTTTCAAAGGTATGCAAAAGTTTGGAAAATAATATAAAAAATCGTTACATACCCATCACCAAACTTTAGCAGTTAGCAACATCTGGGGACAGATTTTTGAGGTAATGATCTGTCAGAGGACATCTTAAAGTATAAAGGAGTTTGTGACTTACATAATCTACCCATTGTCAGTTCGGGATTCTGTTTAACAATGACATATACACTGGGAAAGAATTATTGGGTAAATTGGAGGAGGAGGGATGTTGCCTTCAAAGTCTGAGTTAGAGAGATGACCAAAATAGGGGAAAAAATTTATGTATTCATTGTTTAATTCATTTAACTAGCAGTGACTAAGCACCTGTTACATGCTAGATATCATTAGGCACATGCAGGCAAATATGCTATCATAAGTTTCAGCCTTCAGCAAGCTGACAGTCTAGCAGGGGATGAAAACTAGCCCCACCTTAGAACTGAGCTCCTCTTTAAAAGGACAGAATGGGCTAGAATAGAAAAAGACAGATCTGCTTTTTGCTGAATGGAAAACACAAAAACAGAATCTCAGAGAACCACACCACAGTAATAAGAAAATTGTCCCAGAAACAACTACAGTTCAGTAGTGAAATAAGGAATCAGCAATGGCTCTAGCTCAGTGGGTTCCATGTGGGTTATAGAATTTGTGATGGATTCAGCCCAGCTGTAAATAAACCTATGGGTTGAATTCAAGCTCTTAAAATGTTAAGGGGGACTGATAAAGACAAAATCTTAAGGGTGTTTTTGCAACCCAGAGAGTAAGAACAAAGTAGGGAGGTTTTTACTAACCCTCAGAAGAAAAATTCTTCTGAGACACACAAAGAGAAGGGAATGTTTATTTGCTGTGTGTATGTTTTAAGTAAGCAATTCCTATTTCTGTCCTTGAGTATTCTCCAATGGAATTGTCCTCTATCTGCTGAGTGAATGAGGAACAACTTGCCATATTATCTTAACTACAGCAAATGCATTTAAAAACGACTGGTTTCATGTTGGGGCAAATAGTGGGATACAGAAAAAGAAAAAGAAAAAAAGAGAAAAGAATGAAGGAAAGGGAAGAAAAAAAGAGAATAGAGGAAGGATGAATAAGTAAATAAAGGCTATGATGGATGAATAAGTAAATAAAGTTTCATCAGTTATTAGAAGGGAAGATCTCTATAGTGGTTAAAAGCATAAACTAGGCAGCCTAAATGCCTGGGTTCAAATTTGCCTCTACCATTAATTAACTCTGTGTTAAGCAAATTTTTTAAATTCTTTGTGCCTCAACTCTCTCATCTGTAAAATGGGGATAATAATAGTTCCTGGAACATAATGAGGTTGCTGGCAGGATTATTTAAAACATATGGGAGGGAGAGGATGTGGAGAAATAGGAACACTTACACTCTTGGTGGGACTGTAAACTAGTTCAACCATTGTGGAAAACAGTGTGGTGATTCCTCAAGGATCTAGAACTAGAAATACCATTTGACCCAGCCATCCCATTACTGGGTATATACCCAAAGGATTATAAATCATGCTGTCATAAAGACACAAGCACACGTATGTTTATTGTGACACTATTCACAATAGCAAAGTCTTGGAACCAACCCAAATGTCCATCAATGATAGACTGGATTAAGAAAATGTGGTACATATACACCATGGAATAGTATGCAACCATAAAAAAGGATGAGTTCATGTCCTTTGCAGGGACGTGGATGAAGCTGGAAATCATCATTTTCAGCAAACTATTGCAAGAACAGAAAACCAAACACCGCATGTTCTCACTCATAGGTGGGAACTGAACAATGAGAACACTTGGGCATAGGAAGGGGAACATCACACACCAGGGCCTGTCATGGGGTTGGGGGAGGGAGGAGGGATAGCATTAGGAGATATACCTAATGTAAATGATGAGTTAATGGGTGCAGCACACCAACAAGGCACATATATACATATGTAACAAACCTGCACATTGTGCACATGTACCCTAGAACTTAAAGTATAATAAAAAATAAATAAATAAATAAAACACATGGGAGGGTACCTGTCATATAGTCAGAACCACACCAATGCTTGCTGTTTATCCTTTTGCTCTTCCTCACGATTCCTATTACAGATTGCAATTTATTCTTTATCTCATTGCCTTAGTTTAGTCTCATACATGCTTAATCACAGTTGCAAACCTTCGGATCACAAAATATTATCAGATTTTCCTTAGAAGGCCTTTGTCAGATAAGGCCTCTGGCCTTTAGTTTTTGCAATCCTCTAATTGCTATAGAAAAATAAATCCCAGTGAAAGAAATAAAATGTGGTGTGTGTGTGTCGGGGGGTGAGAGAGAGAGAGAGAGCGTGAGAGACCCAGACATTCTGAAGTTTAGGAAGCAAAACTAGGGAAGAAATAGAAACCACAAGTATGGACATATTCAAACTAGAATTATATAGGAGCTTAACAGGAAAGAATATTATGTCCTGTTGTGGCTTATCCACAAGTTGGAGTTCTGGGCCAATCCTGGAGATTCTAAGGCTGCTTTCAGCCCATAAATTCCTGTGTTTTAGAAGAGTCAAATGACAGACAGACCAACTTCCTAAAGTAAAGACTCTATGTTCTATATCATAGAGACATTGGAGAAAGACTATTTTTTTCTTTCAGTTTTGTAGGATGCTGTGATGACAGATGGCCACAAGTTTCTGAAATGGATCTCAGTTCCCCCTCAGGGCAAAGACCTTCCTTAGAACTATTTAAGGATATAGTTCCCAGAACTATTTAGGATATAGTTCCTCTTTTTTTCATGTATTCACTCCTTTTCACTCTGGGGGCTAGAAGAGTATCTGTTTATAGTCAAATGGGCCTCATGATGAGTTGATTGAATGACGCAATAGAAAAACTTTCCACTGCCAGCAGACCTCTTACCGGCTGCCATTCTCCAGCCATCCCCCTCTGGGAAAGCTGGCAGAGTGGACTGTGATGATAACTCATAGATGTCTTTGTTGGCCAGCCCTCTGAGAAAGAGATGGTCTGGCATGTCTGAAGCTGTTCACTCAGTGTCATTTGAGAAGTACAGGAAAGGCCACCTAATGTATTGCCCTAATTGATCTAGGAGGACCTGGAGATTCCACTAAGGACAATTCACTTATCTGGATGAACATTGCTCTAGCCTAGCAGTTCTCTATTAAAAAGCAGCTACTCCGTTGCCTAACCCCTTTCGAATCCTGATTTGTAAAGACACACCATCAGCTTGTATTCCTCTATGAATGTAGGTAATGAGACATCATAGAGACTGGGCATCTGGGAAGGAGGTTCAGCCGAAGGAAGGGAAGTGGAGAAAGGAGAAAATGATGGAGACAGGAAAGATCATCTTGCCTCCCAGACAATGTAGTTTAGGGGAAATCTCCATTCTGTCCTAACAAGTTTGCAAGTTTTCATTCATGACTTCTCTGGAGCTCATTTTCTTCATATGCAAAACAAAAATGATGCTCATGTCACAAAGGTGTGTGTCATGAAGTTGCTGAGAGGAAGGCAGGATATGATGAAGAGCTTTCTAAAATTTTCCACTCAAGTGTTCCTAATAGCTGAGCATCAACGCGTATTTCGGAGGATCCAAAGGGTGGATGGTGGGCTGCTCACTGAAGACATAGCCTCAAGACCGTCTGCAAAAGTAAAGTGTTGGAGAAAACTCAAGTTGTGTTGTAAAAATGTATGACTAGTTTTTAGTCTACTCAAAAATATGTTTGTGTTTGAGAGAAAAAGAATATGAAAATTATTCTTTGCAAATCTTTAAGTAAAATTTTGCCTTGAGATGATTAATTGTGTTTATCCTATAACTTTATAGATCTCTTGGGACTCCCTGATGTGAGAATCTTGAACATAATGCATATAAGGCCTCTGGTACAAAGTGACTCCTCGACACAGCCTAGGTGTTAGCTTTTATTACAATTATTGTTATTTTTGTAAATATTATTCATTTACATCTCTGCTTAGGGATGGACCTAGTGAGAACCTACACACTTTCCTCATGAACCCTGGACGAATTGGTCTGTTTCCATTCATTTTCATTTCTGATGTTGTGTTTATCCTATTTCACCGAGATTAGCTATTCTTCTGTGTGATTTTTTTGCTAAAACGTAAATCTATAGTAGGACCCTAGAGCTGTTGGCTATTTCTTTCTTTCTCCAGTTTCTTCATTCACTCACTCATTCACCCTCTAAATCAATCAATTACTTATCCAGTCAACCAAGCACTTCTCTCAATAAGGCAATCTAGTGGCATTATTAGAAATACAAAATATGAGATAAAATTCTCATTACTAACCTAAGAATTCATCATCCAAGGCCTTGCAGTGCCAGGTTGCAAAGCAAAGCAAGGTGTAAGATATAAAACTAATAAATGGACCATTTATAAAATGAATTGATCCACCTCAGTATTCTTTGTTTAACTCTAATATCTATCTCCACTCATCATGTCAACGTATTTGTTAACAGTTTTTTGATGACCTACTGATATTATAAGTAGCAGAAAATACATTGGAAAAACAGTGCAAATAAAAGAAACAAAACAACAAATTTAGAAAATATTTAGTATTTCATAAGAACAATGAAATGGATGTTGGAGACATTCAATCAGATATAATGCTATTGACAAATTAAAATCTGGTAGGCTTTGATCAATTACTGAAGAAAAGAAGATTGATAAAGGTGATAAGATGTTGGCGTTTCTAAAGAGAAAGCAAATTTTCCTTGATAAAATTGATGAATCATTTAATGCTTTTGCAAAAATTGTTCCTCATTATGAGCCACTGAGAAAGCACAAATGCAAGGTAAATTAGTTATATTGTGCTATGATACAATTTTAATAGATAAATTATGTGAATTATTTGTCCTAAGATTTAGTACATAGCCATAATAATATTCTAAAGTTTATTAAGTGCAAGGTAAATAAATCATCTTCATAATTTTTAGTTTTAATATTCATAGCCATATTCAAGTGAAACATTTCATTTCCCCCTACTATTTCCTGTGTCCACATTGGTCTCTGTTTTAAATGGATTCAGTTTAAGCTGTCTTTTTCTGGTATTAACTAGAAACATTGGGTAATAAGAACCTCTTATATGGACTCATATGTTACATTTAAATAACACTTTGCTGTTTACAAACACTTTCACACGCCTTGTCTCACTTCATTCTCACAAGAACCCCATGATTAATTGTCTTTTCCATATTATATAAAATAATAATTATGATATGGTAAGCTATCAGTTTTCTTAAACTTTTAACCCTTTTAATAACCACAAAAATCTCATGTCCCCTAGAAATTCTAATCTACTCCATTCCTGAGCTAAACAAGACTTTCATCTCTAATTAAGGCTCAATACTTTTTAAAAAGTCCATTTCTAAAGGCACTTTTTAGCCAAGACTTGGTCAAACCGTACTTTCTATAATTTTTGTTACAAAAACGACTTGTGTTCTAAAACATAAAATTACAATATTTAATATATGGTTAAAATGATCTGCAATCCCAGGTTTCTGGCACATGTTACTGAATAGTGTACCTGTCCCTTTCTACACCTAATTATAAATCACTTCTGCAAGACCACAGAGCCATCAAATAGCCAAGTTGTCCCTGAGACTTAGACCTGTGACTCTGTATCAGTGCCCTTCTCACTACAGGAGATCCCTTCAAGTTCCATGACATTTAGAAGCCACTGTGGCCTACTCATAAGGAATTGACCCATGGTTCCAGCAAGGAAGAGAAAAACTGAGCACATGAACCTCCTTATTAAGCCATACATTCCCTGGAACCTCCAAGGACTGAGATATTGCTGTGGCCTGGAGAAATTAGATAAAATGTACTAGGCCTAGATGTTAAAAGATGGGCATGATTCAGAAAGGACCAGTGTTTCTAGACAATAGAGAAAAAAAGGCAGAAGAGGAAGGTCTAGACCACAGTTTGTGGTGTTCTGATAGGCAGACAAAGAGGTATAGACTTTCAGGAGGTTAGGGGAAGGTAGGGAGGACATTTTTGGCATTTGAGCAGGATCGTGAAACAGTGAAAGTCACCTGATGATTTTATGTAGTGGGGTAGAGTCCTAAGAGAAAAAAGTGCAGATAGAGACTAATGAGAAGGGTACCAAAATACACGTAAATTAAAGTGTCTGAGAGCTGGAAGGGTCTTAATAAATCTCTAATTCAACATTTTTCGAGTGCATGAATCCTCCTTTACTCTCTTTAATAGATAAAAAGACCAGAAAAATGGAAGACCCAAATAAGTATGATGGGATGGAAACACCAAGAATGCAATGAGTGCAAATTTTATCACAAAGAGAGAAGTGTCTTTTTAAAGTTAGCAAGGATGATCCTGTCTTCTCATCCTGCTGCCTCCCAAACCCTTGGTCAGAGATGGTCAGCTCTTTAGAATTTCTCTCTAGCTTCCCTTTCCTCTCAGTGGAGTAGAATTTATCTGTTGAGGATGGAGCTCCCTAGATTTTGGTAGAAGGTATTATAAATCTGAACCACACTGTCCAGTGACTGAGTATACCCTGAATCTGGGAATATCACTTGCTAAGTGGTTACTGGGCCATTCTTGGGGCATGTGGGATCTTTGGGCCCAGGCTTATCATAGTCCATACCTGTCTCAGCTGTGGGCAGGGGTTATTATGGTATGGTAGCTGACATTTTCAGAGATGAATAAGGTGGGCCATCAGCATCTGAAACCCCAGAGACATTCTGGAGTTGTTACTAATGGCTTACAGAGACTTCTACCTTTGTCTACTTCTGTCATCTGTGTATGAGTCTGTTCTCACATTGCTATGAAGAAATACCTGAGACTGGGTAATTTATAAAGAAAGGAGGTTTAATTAGCTCACAGTTCTGTAGGCTGTGTAGGAAGCATGATGCTGGCATCTGCTCCACTTCTGGGGAGGCCTCAGGAAACTTACAACTGTGGTGGAAGGCAGAGGGGGAGGGAGGCTGATACGGTTTGGATCTGTGTCCACACCCACATCTCACGTTTCTTTGTAAACCCCAGTGTCAGAGGTAGGGTCTGGTGGGAGGTGATTGGATTATGGGGCTGGATTTCCCATGAATGGTTTAGCACCATTTCCCCTTGGTACTATATAGTGAGTGAGTTCTCATGAGATCTGGTTGTTTAAAAAGAGTGTAGCACCTCCCTGCAACTCTGTTTCCCTCCTGTTTCAGCTATGTAAGACAAGCCTGCTTCCCCTTCACATTCTGCCAAGATTGTGTTTCCTGAGGCCTTCCCAGAAGCCAAGCAGATGATGCTGTGCTTCCTGTATAGCCTGTGTAACCCTGAGCCAATTAAGCCTCTTTTCTTTATAAATTACCCAGGTCCAGGTATTTCTTTGTAGCAATTCAAGAACAAACTAATACAGAGGCGTCTCACATGATGGGTGCAGGAGCGGGGGTGGGGGGGAAGTGCTACACAGTTTTAAACAACCAAATCTTTCAAGCTCTCAGTCACTCACTGTCATGAGACCGGTACCAACAGGATGATGCTAAACTATTCACGAAGGATCCAACCTCATGTTCCAATCACCTCCCACCAGGCCCCACTGCCAACACTGGGGATTACAATTTGACATGAGATTTGGGTGGGGCACAAATCTAATATCAATCTGACTTTACCTAGCTTTTATTGTTATTATTTTTGCAATCAGAGCCATGAGGAAAAAGAGAAAAATGGGTAAGAAAGCATATGTTTGGCCTTTATCAAGTGTCTGACTCTTACCTCCAAAAGTTGTCATTGCATCATGTCTAGGCTTCTGCAGATAGTCAGTCTATATATATGGCTAAACCCACATTTTCTATAAACCTTGTTCATATACTATTTATTGGATCTTATTTTATGCCAGGAATTGGGAAGGCAAAGACAAAAAGAGACGTTCCCTTTTTACAAACTGATTTCAACACTCGTTAACTAAAAGACTAACAGGAGGAGAGACATTCAGAAAATAATGACATTAGAATATTGTGCTGGCTGTAAAGAACTATATTCTTTAATGTGCTAGGTTCATATTTTTTTATTTTTTATTTTCTTTTTTAGGGAAAGTGCCCTAGAGTTAAGAGGAATTTGGTTTCAGCTTAAACCTATTTCAGTTACTTGCCACTTTATTTTGCAAAATGCTTGGGCATGCTAAATTTGAGTCCAACAACATCGCTCATCGCTCATGTTCTTCTTTACTCCCTCCAAGGTGAACTTTTTTTTTCTTAGAAAGGTAGTAATGAGGGTCAGGAGGAATGGGCAGATGATATTTGTATTGCATTTTGCATTGCCCATTCCATTCGCGGAGTTATGCAACCAAGGGGAAAAAAATGCATTTTCCACTCTTGAGGCTCTTTGATCACTTTTGCTCTTACATAACTCCCTAACAGCTGGAGCTGTAAACTTTAAAATTGGCAGGAGCATAGTTCATATTGCGAAAGGAAATTCAACCCAATTGAAGAGAAACAGCTAGATATTTTTAAAGTGATCCCAGTATTTGTGTTCTTTAACATTTAGTGAGTGCTGGTGACGTTTGGGGGCATTAGGCTGGCTCCTTGCCCAGAGATGTCACCATCTTGACTGGGGCTCCTATCTGCAGGGCCTGGCTCAGGAGAATGGGCTACTTTCTTATTTTTCATTTTATTTTATTTTTTATTACTAAACTATCTCATGTTGTAGCTTCTTTACCCACAGACAACCAAAGAAATACTTGTTCTGAGGTTTGGTGCTGCCGGAAGTAAATTCACACCACCCTGCCAAGTCCTCCTCCAGCTGGCTTGCTTGGAAAATACGTCTGTTCTTCTCAACAATTAACCTACCTTGCAAAAGGTAGCCTTCACTACCTTGTCCTCACGTATACCCCTTTCCTTCCTGGTAGAGACATTTTTACCTACCTCTTCCTCCTCCTCCTTATTTATTTTTTTTTAAGTTTTAGATTTGAGCTTCTTATCCACCCTGGTGGAAGTAAATCTGTATGAAATCATATATTTGTGGCTACAACCTCTGCATCACAATGTAAAAGAGTAAACTCACTAAAAACCCACTGCTTCAAAATCAATAGCTTCTTCAATGCTGCATTAACACCTCCATATAGTTAACAAATGTTGAAATCCATTTGTAAAAAGGCTATTAAATTTCTAAGTTGCTAAAATAAAATTAAAGGCAAAATTGTCTTTTTCACAGTGAAGCAGTCTGCTGGCATCACTGATACTGGATAGTCAAGCAAATATTTAGATTTCTGAAGTCATGAGAAATCCAGGCACCTAACTTCTTTCAGTTATCTTTTCTTTCCCATTGAAGAACTAGATGTATGGAATTACACTTCTTGTAGCAATTGTTGCCTTAAGAGAGACTCCAACTCTGTATCTCTAGGAATGGCAGGACACAGGTGAGAAGGGTGACATTTGTCACTTTGATACATTTTGGTGCAGTTGCTGCCACTTAAAGAACCTCTTCTCTGAGGTACTCCAAGATGGCTACTCTGTATAGAGTGGGGGTCACCCCTGCAGGATGATGGTTTTCAGGGGTCAATGAGTCCTTTCTATGGGGAAGCACAGCATGGCTCTCTGCAGCAGGAAGCTGCCTTTGTCTTGGCTTTCTGGAGGCCTCCTCAGCCTTGCTCACTTCCATTTTGAATTTGGCTGTTGTGCAAACACAAACAGAAAGGGCGAATTCAATGGCAGCGAGGGCTTGTCTCCTATTCTTGCTGCATCATGATTCAAACTGCTTCTACTCTGTTTTTAAGCAAAACCAGGTTCTTATTATTCAGAGGTACACTACGTTTTATTTTCTCTACTGCCTTTTCCAGTGCATACCAATCTTTTGTTTTCTTCCTTTTATGGTCTTGAATTTTTATCTATGCCTGTTGTAATAAATCTTCCTAATTCCAGAAAGGTGCAAGACCTGGTTTTCTTCTATTTCTGAGCGTGAAAACCATTTATTACAAGAAATACCTGAGGCACTGAAGGCCATCAGGGAGAACTAGGTTTTCTGAGTACTGTGTTTGAGTCACTAGTGTCAGTCTTCTGGAAGAATCTTGAGTAGATTTGCAGGAAGAAACAGGTGTGGCTTCTCAGGTAGACAGTAAGAGGATTGTTATTTTTAGCTTTTGAAGAATTTTGATGTAATGGAAAGGTATGTAGGAAAAGAGGTAGTTATCTTTTCATCGAAATGGTATATATGTTGCTTATTCCAGTGGTCACAAACTGCTCATGTCTTTAATGGTTGAAGAGTTAATGATATTTTGGCTACTTTTTTTTTTCCTTTGGTCACAGAAATGTTGCTGAGCCAAGCACAGGTATGTGAATCAGATATACCTTGGGGTACAGAAATAGCTCATAGGTCAAGAAATAAACTCTTCATGAGGTTTCAACTGGCAGGTGCTTAATAATTGGTTAATGTGACTAGTTGAGATGCAATGATGGGAACAAAGATGATGCTTCTTATCACATCATGACATTTGGCATGAATTTGGAAATGATGATTGGCATTGTTAGCCAGCAGTTTGCATGCAAATGCAAGGCATCTGCTAACCATTGTCTTGACAGCTCTCCTGTTCATTCTAGCTATGACTCTGGCAGAAAGGAGCTGCTACATCAGAGAATTTGCTGGCATTGTTAGAAGTTCATTTATGACCATGCAACTTTCTTTCAATGGGAGGATTTTGGCTAAAATAATAAAAAGTTCGTGTATTTAAAAAGAAAAAAGGTATGAGTCTAGTTCTTCATACTTACTAGAGAGTTGATGCTTACAGAAATCTTTGCCAAACATAACTTCTTTGGGTCTTCCTTTTTCTGAGTTTTGTTTTTTTTTTTTTTTTTGTCCTCACTTTGAAGAATCTAAGAAAGAACTTGATGTGAAGTGAGATTTTTAATGTTTTCAATGCCTTATCTTTATTTTCTTTCAAATAACTCTCTCTCCAATGAGGATTATGATAATAGCAGCTGATTTTGAGTTTTTGTGGTCACATTGTATGATTAATCCTCATAAAGATTTATACTGTTGCTACTGTTATTCCCATTTTATGGATAAATAAATAAGGCACTGAGCAACTTAGTAATGTGCCCAAGGTCATGCAGCTAATAAAAGTGCTATGGAAAGATTCAGATCCAGGCTTTCTCACTTCAAACCAAGCTTATAACTTGATATTATGCAGTTTCTCTTTTTAGAGATAACAATAATTATTGTTTAATCAATGAAAATTTATGAAACTCTTACTACGTGCCAGATTCCAAACTAGGCATTGAGGCTATTGAAGCAGGCAAAGCAAACATGGTTACTATCATCATGGAACTTAGAATCTAGCAAGAGGGATCAACATTGGACTAATCATTAAATCAAAAATTGTATAATTAAAAATACGGTAAGTCATGATAATGTAACAGGGGACCTATTTTCTCTATGAATAAGTGGCATTTTAAGGTGAGATCAGAAATCATATGAGATAGCAAGGTGAAGACAGGGATAGGAAAAGAGGTCAGAGGGAACATTTGTCAAAGGCAAAACCTGGTAATTTCCATTGTTCCAATGAATTTATAATGACCATATTTAAAGCATAATTTTTCTCAATACTTTCTTTAAAATATGGAATAAAATTTGAACGTTTATATATACAAGATGGTCATAACTAGACCGTATTCTAGTTACGGAACTAGTTGCTTAGTCACAAGACTGAGAATAGGGTATCTTATGACAATGGAGGTGCATAAAGTCAGAAATGCCCTTGGAAAGATTCCAAAGAGAAACTTCAAGCACCCATAAGTGACTCTGTCCAATGGGAAAAGACACATAATTGTTGGTTGGGAAGAGCCTTTATTAAGTATCAGGGCTTGTCTGTAACTTCTCTAGTTTTGCTAAGCTGTTGTGTTCTGCTCAACGCTACAGACAGCTCTCCAGGTAGGCTGCCTCGTGCCCTATTCTCGCAGGCCTCAGTGACTTCATTGGAGAGAAGCTCCTGAAGCTCCTTCACATCTTTACCCTTGCTTCTCTTAGAGCAAAAGTACCATCTACTAAAAAAGCAGTAGCATGGGAGAAAAATGGAAACTATGAAGTTAAAATTGGAATGTTTAAAAATGTAAAACATCTGTACAGCACAAAACTTTATAAGTACAAGTTTTAGGGCCTTCTCAAGGGAAACATTGAAGCAGAATTCTCCTCTGAACGAACACTACATGTTCTGCCTCTTATAAAAAGGCTCTTAACCTACCCCCAGCATTCAGAATGTCCATAAACTTGGCAGGGGAAAAAAATTATATGTTATTTTCTTTAATCTCCGACAATTCCAAATAAAACTTAGCATTTCTTTCAATTATGGATGTAGGGAACAAACTATTTGGTTGGTACAAAAGTAATTGTGATTTTGGGCATAACTTTTAATGGCAAAAACCTCAATCACTTTTGCACCAACCTAATACATTAGTATTAGTGCTACCTATGACTTCACCACTAATAGAAAGCAGATATTTTTATATTATTTTATAGTTGTTTGTTGATATCATTTACCCTCAGCACTAATTCCAAATTTATGGTAGCTATTAGAGCCATTGCTAGGTCTTATTATTTAATGTGTTAGTAAGATATGTTCATCCATATATACATAATATTGACATTAATTTGTCAATTTGTCACATAAATTTGTGACAATAATATTCATATTACATTATATAATACATATTATAATAATATTCATCCATATATTGTCACAAACTTATGTTCAGAAAATATTTTGACAAGCATTTTTTAGTGTACTTGATTTCTTCTGTAATCCTTTGTATTTTATTTTATGCATTTAAAAACTGATTGGGACGTGGTGGCGGGCGTCTGTAGTCCCAGCTACTCAGGAGGCTGAGGCGGGAGAATGGTGTAAACCCGAGAGGCGGAGCTTGCAGTGAGCCGAGATCGCGCCACTGCACTCCAGCCTGGGTGACAGAGCAAGACGCCATCTCAAAAAAAAAAAAAAAAAAAAAACTGATTGGGAAAGGGGTTCATGGACTTCAAAAGACTGCCATAGGGGTCTGTGTCCTGGAAAAGTTGAAGAATGCTGCCTTAAGGTAATGATTTACAGAGGAGACACTTGTCACACATATGCACTGTTTATTGCCAGCACTTCCCACCCTAAGCTCTAGACTTACTAGGTGAGTGTAGAGGGTTTTAGCACCATGTACAACATAGAACATTTTCCCTTCTGAAGGTGAGCACAGCAGGTGGTGAGAAAGGCAGGTAGGGCCTGAGCTTCTGGATGACTGGAGTGTCCTTTGAGCTTGGCAGGTCCAGGTTCCATAGCTGAAATTTTTCACTGAATACAGGTATGACTGCTTTGTTGAAGTTACTGCCCCATGACTGCCCCATTTTAGTTGAAGAGGAAGATGCCTAATTTTATGGAGTTTTAGAGGACTCTCTTATACTTTAGGGACCAGTACCAAATCACAGGCTAATAGCCTTGATATACCAAAAGTCATGCAAATCAATAGTAAGAATATACCATCAGACAAACAAGATATACACAGGCAATTAATATGACTAAATACTATATAGGAAAAAGTGTTTGGCCTCACTGACAATCAAAGAAATGCAAACAAAAGCAAGATTTTAAAAATGCCTCTCAATTTGGTAAAGTTTTAAAAACCTTGACAATACTTGGTTTGATAAAGATCTTGGGAAACAAGCAATCATGTCTTGTTAACGGGAATGTAAATTACTCTACTTGTTTTGAAAGTTTAGTTTAGCAATATTTATTAAAATGCTCCTTGTGCATACACTCTGACCCAACAATCTAATTTCTAGGAATTTGCCCCAAGGAGTTCATCATAAATATGTAAACAAATATATGTACTAGAATGTTCTTTACCTTCTCATATAGTAGCCATCACCAACCAAATGAACAACCCAAACCTGGAAACAGTCTAAATTTCTTATATATTGTAGCAAGGTAATTCATTGAGATATTTTGCTCTGTCTTCCTTGTGTGTTATCGCCTGTTCCAAGAAAATGGGCAGGCTTCCTTGCCTTAGGGAAGGTATGTGTTGTACAACAGGAAGCAGAAGTTGCCGCCTAAGAACTGTCTTCCTTGGCTTTTGTTTTCTGGAAACTGAGTTCTTACTGAAGTGGTTAAGCCAGGGGGAAAAGTGAGACAGAATGAGAGCAGCAAAATGGGGAGGTCCCCAGAGAGGACACAGGGCTTTGTGGGTCTCATGTGTTGAGGGGATCTATGGTCTGCTCCTGCACATTGCCCTGGGATGGGAAAGGAATGGGGTCACCTAGCAATGCTCAATCAGTTGGTGGAGTCAGAGGCTCCAGGCTACTGGATTTCAAAGAAATATGAGGGCTGAATGAATTTTCATTTCCAAAGTGCCTGGAGTGGAGTAAAGACCAGAGGGATTTCTCTGAATATATAAGACTCTTTGGGGAGGTGTTGGAGGGGAAGGGAGCCTCAATGATGATTGCCTTTGAATTTTGCTCCTGTCTGGATGGCGGTGGAGAGTAGAATTTAATTTGATTTAAAGAAGTAGCCAGGGTGGGTGCAGTGGCTCACGCCTGTAATCCCAGCACTTTGGGAGGTCGAGGCAGGTGAATCACTTGAGGGCAGGAGTTCAAGATCAGCCTGGCCAACATGGCAAAACCCTGTCTCTACAAAATTAGCCAGGTGTGGTGGTGGGCACCTGTAATCTCAGCTATTCAGGAGGCTGAGGCAGGAGAATCACTTGAATGTGAGAAGCAGAGGTTGCAGTGAGCCAAGATTGCATGACTGCACTCCAGCCTGGGTGACAGAGTGAGACTCAGTCTCCAAAAAAGTAATAATAATAAAATAATTAAGAAAATAAAGAAGTAACAAAATGTGGCAATTCTTGCATACCTGTTTTCCAACTTGTGTCGAATATGCTACAATATATTCCTGCTAACTAAATCTCTTTCCTAATAGCTTCGTGGACAGAGGGTCACAAGGGGCAAGAAGATCATGCCTGTCCCATGATACACACAGTCTTATGCCAGCTGAGGAGAATTTTCTTTCTCTAAGGGCAATATCCAATGAAACTACAAATATACAGAGGTTACCAAAGGTGTACTGATGTGGCTGTTACAGAACCACGTACAAACTGCAATGCAGCTTGTGAAAGGAAAGTAAAAACTTGGGACTCCAACTAGCTATGCCAAAAGGAAAGAATTAAGCTGAGTCATGCAAGAAACTGCCTTTCCCTTTGTTCCTAAGCAGATAGCTACAGATAAAAGGCTAAATATATCCACAAGTGATAGTTCTTATGTTCACCTTACTTTATGTAAGGTGCCGATTTACTGTGTGTGAGAGGAATACATAGTTGACTGTTCCCCATCTGCTCCTTTTCTCTTACAACATGTGGATTACATACCCTCTGTCCTTCCTCTCCAGCCTGCTTTTCCCCTTTAAATACTGAAGTCCTCAAATTCATCTTTAGAGAAAGGCATAGATGACACATCGTTTCTGTGATCCGCGTTCTTTTCTTCCGAGCATGGCCTTAACCTTGGCAAAATAAGCTAAATGATTGAGACCTATCTCCGATAATTTTTGGTTTTTAAATTACAAAGAACTATCTCTAATGTTCAAAGAACAGACTAAAACATCTTATGGATGGAGGAAACGGGAGGTTCAAGGAACCTGTTTGTCCACGTTTCACTCAAGACAGAAATTGGATCAGAGCCTGTTCCAGCCCAGCCCTGGGTGAGGGATGTGGCTGTGGAGGGGTATGCATTGGACATTGCGAAGGAGCTGCACAACTGCAGAGCTTCTATTCCTTTCAAGCAGGTCAGTGCAGAAGAGTTGTCCCTTGGGAGCCTGGACAAACGTTGGTTCAAACAAGTGGAGTATCATAAAGTATTTAAAGTCAGGAGAAGACAGTGTGCCATTGAAACAGTCTTGTGAGGCAGAGTTTGAGAACCTCAGACTAAAGCCACCCTCACGTGGCTAACAGGAATTCTAGATAGAAATGTAGTTATAACCAAACAATAATCAGGCTGCACGTCGACCTACTTCCTTGCAACCTAAAGTCACATAACACTAGATGCTGACCACGTGTACACTCACTGATCCTAGCGATAGGATTTCTGACAAGAGAGTCATAAGGCTTTTGTTTAGGATAGATAGGATTTCTGACATTAGAATCATAAGGTTTTTATTTAAGAGTTGCTTAAGAGGTCTTGCAGATTCTAAATTCTAGCAAAACAGCCGAAACAGCTGATACCAACCAGTTTGAAGACCCCCCACAGATAAACAGAGTCAGCATGAGAATACAGTTTCTTCATCTTCCTGTCCCACGTCTTCAACCCGCACTCTTCAACCAATCAACGATCTCCACTCATTGGGCCACTCTAAAACCCCTAAAACCCCAGCTTCAAACTCCTGAGAAGAGAGATTTGAGGTTTCCTCCCACCTCCTCATTCGGCAGGGCCTACAATTAAACTTTTTTCTCTGCTGCAACCTGGTGCTGCCGTGGATTTAATTTGCTGTGCACACTGGGCAACACAACCAGAAAGCCCCTTCGCCTCTGATTCCGGAACCAGACCTCTGGGCTTAGATTGAATGCAAATCTGATTTACCTTTACAAACTAAAACTGGTCACACATGTCTACGCCTAGAACTGAAATTCATGCATGGATCAGGAAAACAGAGTCCGAATATGAAGGATAACTAACGCCGTGCTTTCATTTCTTGGTTGGGGCTAAGGTGAGCAAAACCAGTGACTGCTTTGTTTCTTTGCTTTCCATCTTCCTTGACCTATGTTCATCTTGGTGTAAAGCAAAAGCCCCATGCAATCATTATTTCAGAATGACACACGCAAGAAAAGCAGAACTTGATTAACTCTGTATGCTGTGCTAAGTACTATCATGCATTATCTTATTTAATTCTTTTAACATCTCTCTGAGGGGCATATGACTTTTTAAAGAAGAGGAACCTGAGGCTTAGCAAGATTAGGTAATTTTCACAAAGGTCTCAAAGCTAATTGGTGTCATACATAGTATGTGAATTCACGTCTGAGTCCAGAGTCAAATCTTGTAACCATTAGAGTACACCTGCTTTCAGTTATCTTTTAGACACCTGATGGGGGGAAAAACCTGTTTCTCTTTGCTTGGATTTTCTTTTTGTTTATTTTATAACGTGCCCAAAAATGACTCATTTTTTTTTTCTTCTGGGGTTATGCATAGATCCAGAGTAAATGGATTTAGTGTTAACCCAAAGCCCTGAGCTTTTCATCCAAGGTACCTCTTATTGGTTACAAATGTGCCAAAATTTTCAAGTTTGAGAAGCCCAGAGCTCCCAGGATGGCCACCTCACTCATGAGCAACCTCATCTCTCTGCCTCTGCGTTATATATTCAGTTTTGTCATTTTTCTGTATTTTCTATAAACTGAAAAATCTTGGAAACCACTCCCCAGGCAATCTGTTTGCACAAGAAGATGATGTGATGTTATTTGTACCTTGACTAATTCCCAGTCATCTTTCTCTCTTATTCCAAGCAAAAGTCCAGTAGGATATCAGGCCCACTGCTTTGGCTATAATTTTCTCCATGTACTTATGGTTAATACAAATCAAAGAACAGTGGATTCCTATGTCTCTTTCTACTGAACATTTTCAATAGTCCGATGAAGTAGGTACCATCTCATATCATAAGAAACCTCACTTATCCCGTAAGCTATCAAGAGATGAACTTGGTAGAGGAGTATTTCATGAAGATTGACAGACCAATTATTTATTTACTGCATATGACTATTTTTTCTTAGGAGTCAGTTAAAAATTGCTTTATCTGAACAGAGTGGAAGAGCAAAAAGATTATAGACAGGAGCTCCTAGTCAATTGAGAGACCCTAGGTCACACATGAAAATATAACTTTAAACTGAAAATGCTGCAAATGCAATTTGTTCTGCCTCTTCTCTCAGAGTATTTATCTGAACTATTGAGTATAGAGGTCTCTGTGACAATCCTATTGGAAATCTGCATTATGAGAGGAGACATGTGATGACATGTAGTATTGACGGGTCACACTGAGGGGAACTGAGTGACAGCTGGGCCTCAAGTTTATCACCCCTGTGATCTAATTGGCTGTAGGTAAAGTGGTCCCTGTTTGCAGATGTGTTCAGAGGCGAACAGGACAAGCCATAGGCATCTCATACTCTACCATTCATTTTGCAATTCTTGATTATATCAATCAGTATTTAAGATGAATTTGCCACAGAAACATTTGGGAGACTCTTTGGCTTTATAACTCAATAAAGGCATTATCAATGATGATGGTAACTAATTCTAATTCTTTAGTGCTTACCAGATACCAGGTATTCTCCCAAGTAACTTACACATATTAAATAATTTAATTCTATTATCAATCCTATAAAAGAAGCATTTATTCTAGTCTTATGAAAAATAAGCTTGCCCTGGGTCAAATGGCCAGTGAGTATGGTAGAGATGAGAATCAAGTCCATGTCTGCTTGACACCAAAGCCCATTTTTAAAAACCGCTATGCTCTAGTGTCTTCTGTGTTAAGCACGTTGAAATTGTTTGCTTGATCACAGTTCTCAGTCTCTGCAACTTCTCTTCTCTAAGCTTTGTCTAACGGAAAAACGGAAACATGGCATTCAAAAGTCAGTGAGTCATAGTCACTGTTATGCATTTTCGTTTTTTGCACTTGAAGTCTTAAAAAAAAGGGACTCTAACTGGGTGGAAATGGCTTTACAGAATGTAAGGGAGAATTCAAAGGTTTCAGAGCATGGACGAAAAGGCCAGAGGTATGCCTGCTAATCTGTGGCATGTCAGAGCCTGCACACCAGAGTGTGATGTGCCTATCACTTTATCCACAGGAATCTAGCCCACATGCCCATCCCTCTAAGTGCTACAAGGCTCCCTGCAGCCAACTGAGCAGGGTGCCAGCCTCCACATATCAAGGCAATTCCTCCCAAGGGGAAAGGGTGATGGGAGGACAATGGTGTGACCAGGCACTGGCAGTCTGTGTGTGGTTTGAGATTGCCAGAGTTATGAACGGAATCTTCAGAATGTGGCCTCCTTCACATTCATTCTTGGTACTGTTTGGTGACATTTGCCATAGAACAGAGGTCCTCAATAAATGCTGATGATTTTGATAAAGATTTACATAACAGCATGCTGCAAGTGTAAGCCTCCTGCTAAAAAAAGCAGATATAATAACAATAAATATTGCACTGGATAGTTTGTTTAGCCTTAGCAATTTACAGCTTCAGAGAAATGGCTCATAAAATGTTAAGGCTAGGAGAAATATTAAAGATGATAGAAACTCTAGCTCCCTCACTTACAGATGCTAAAACAGGCTCTAAAAAAATATAATGCCTTCCCTAAGGTACTATATATTTATTTAATATGAATGTTATACGAACTTAAATCTTTAAAAAATATATTGAGAAGATTAGTATTTGTTTTTTTGTTTTTAGAACGATTCCTTTTTTTTTTTTTTTGGAGTTTGGATTAAATATCTGATTTGAGACTCATGAGTTCAGATTTTTTACACGAGTAATGGATGTTACAGGAAAAGTGTACAGTCTGGGCCTTGCTGACACTACCTCACAGGGCAGCCATTTACACTGAGCCTGGCACAGACAAGCATCAACACATTTTATCATTCTTATTATTGTTCCTAAACACGCCTATCAACCATTGTTAACACAACTGTCTCCAAATACTTTTGATGCAATACACCTATTTGTAAAACATTTTGCGCATGTTTCTCAAATATATATAATATGTAAATCATCTAATGGATTCCTCTATGTATTATTTATATTATGAAGAATGCATGAAGGAACAGAAAACCAAATACTGCATGTCTTCACTTATAAGTGGAAGCTAAACACTGGGTGCTCATGGACATGAAGATGCAAAAATAGACAGTGGAGATGGCTACGCAGGGAGAGAGGGAGGGGAGCAGAAGCTGAAAAACCATTGGGTGCTGTGATCGCTAGATGACAGGATCATTTGCGTCCTAAACCTCAGTATCACACAATATGCCCATGTAACAAACCTACACGTGTACCCCTGCGAATCAAAAATAAAAGTTGAAATTATTAAAATAAATAAACAGATAAATAAAGTGTGAAACAGAATGAAAAGGGCAAAATAGAAATAAATACGTTTCAGTGCATGGAGTTTATTTTCCAAGCCGTTACTTTTTTATGTTTAAATTTTTCCAGAATATAAAAAGCAATGAGAAAAAAATATTAAAAATGAGTTTTTTCCTTTTATACTTCTTACGACTTGTGGTGCATCCTTTGTTTTCTAACTTGAAAGCAGAGGCTCAATTAATCAAACCAGATGACTTCTTTGACCTTCTGAAGAAGGCACCTTTGTAACCTCCCGGTCAGCCGTGTTCTTTGCTGAGTGTTCCACAGGAGTGTGTGTTCCATGCTTCTGAGAGTAGAATTTGCAACAGGAAAGGAAAGTCACAATTTATCTGGCCTGAGAAACTAGCAGGACATATGGTTTGAGCTGTTCCATCATTTCTATCCCTTCCTCCTCTTTATTCATACCCAACAAATCACTGAGTTCAACTGATTTTTCTAATCTCCACCACATTTTCTTGAGGACAGGTGGATCCTAAATGATGCAAAAAGCCTATTGTGGCATTTGTTTTAATCTCATTCTCTATACAGGAAGTGACATTTTCTCCAAGAAGAATTAAAAACAAAAAACCGAGAAACCTCCCACCAACACAATAGACAGAATAACGATAATCCTTTGTAAAATATCTGGCAGTCAGAAAAAAAAGACGTAGCTTGGTGAAGAGGACACAGACAATGTTCTAGGACTTGAGTATCACACATCCACCACAGAGTTCACAGAGTACCCTGGAAAGACAAAATCAACTGACTAGCAAGCAAGTGCATTAAAGAACAAGAAAAGACAAAAAAAAGGGCAAACTACCTCTTAGAAATGAGGCTTCTGAAGCAAGGAGTAAACATCCCCATTCAGACGTGATCAGAGCCCAGGGGACCTAGGGCAGAGGCAGGAGCAGGTTAGCTCAGAAAATGTTCTTTGAATTCCACTAGCTGAGGGTGTTTGTCTGCTTAGGTTAGCAGGGACTGGTACGCAGCCATTAGCATCAATGTCTTATCTTTTAGACGTTGTTGTCCCCAGGTATAGATCAAGAACTATCTGATCTTTTAACAAAGTATGTTGTCAACCCATTTTCACCACACTCTCCTGTCATCTTTCATAAAGTTCTGAGTTGAAGTTCTCTTTGAGTTTTGTTTTTCTGTAAGTAGATTTGGCAAACCCTACCTGGCTTTTAAAATCAAGATTCCAGTGGCCAAAGTGGTAAAACCACTATAATGGGATAACGTTTCTCATTCATCTGTCTATCCCCAGTGCCTAACACAGTGCCTGGCATACATAGGGTGCCCAGTTGCGTGTGTTGAACTTTTGAGCTGATCCCACCTGTTCTATGCAACTTCTTTACTCTCCTGAAACACTTCCACTCCAGGAACATGGGTCTCCTTGGCAGCCCTTGAAGCTATCTGGTTTATTCTTATGACTTCATTGCTCTTTCTTCCATCTGAAATGATCCCCATCCACCCCTTTCTCTCTCTCTCTCTCTCTCTCTCTCTCTGTGTGTGTGTGTGTGTGTGTGTGTGTATCTACTCCCCAGATGCAATTGTACTGTAAATCCTTGCTTAGGTCTTGCCTCTTCCCAGGATCTACCCTGATGTTTGCCATATTTTCCATCCCCTTTCCTTTTAGGTATAGCCAATGTGCAGCACCACAAGCCCTGGCTCCTGTTTTCCCACATGGTTCTCACTGTGGTTACACACAGCCTGTAGGATATTATAGAATACCCATCATTCTGGAAGTCAGGAGACCTGGGGTTTAGTTTCAGCTCTTCCTCCAATTAGCAATTCAGCTGGGAGATCATGTTTCCTCCTGTAGGACCCTTTCCTCCTTTGTTAAATAACACAACTGAAGCTTTAAAGTTGCTTTCCCTATTGTAAGGTTTGCAAAAGCAGGAGCTATATCGTTTATTGATTTTTTAAAAAATAATAGTATCCATGCATTTGACAGATGCTCCATAATATTTGTAAAATTATGATTGTGATCAACTGAAATTAAACTTCTGATTCCCAATTTCAAGCAAGGGTTTGTACATTCAGTGCTGCAAAACTGGAGAACAGCTGCGGTAAGTATGTAGGTGGAGGAGGCAGGGCACTTGTGTGGCCAGAGCCGGGTGGCCGGGCTTCTGGCTCTGGGCCTACCATTTTCCACCTTCCTCACTTATTTACTAACCCCTCTGGCCTTAGCTTCTTGTCCTAAAGTCAGTTGGTTGAAGGTGATAATTACTCCCATTTCAGTTTCCTAAAAGCAGCACATTTTCTAGTCTTTGGAAACTTTCTTCTTCCAGATCTCATCCAGCATCCATATCTTTCAGAAACCAGAAGCCACACAATCTTGAAGGCAAATGTTGTCTTGGAGATCATGGGATATACTTAGAGATACCAGCACTGTTCAACCCAGTGCCCCTGGGGAAGTTGCAGAGTGACAGGAAATTCAAGGGAGCAACTGAAAGGGAAATGGGGCCAGAACCGGGAAGAGACAGGAACAAAACCAGCTGCTCAGTTAGTTCCTCAGTAGTCGGGACTGAAACATGCTGTGCTGGTAGCTAAAAGGAAGGTGACAAGAAACCTGAGAACAGGGAACTTAATTATCACCAAAGCTTCCAGAGACACCTCCACCTTCTCAGGTTTTCCTCCAGCATTGATGACGCAGCTTAACACTAACAGCACCAGTATTGTGTGCTTCATTTGTGTCTGGCCAGAAGATAATTCAGAAAACTGGATTCTTTGTTCTCCCATAAAACTTATGCTTCCTTATGGGTTGAATCGATATAGGAGAAAAACAGAGAATTTGAATATTAAATATAAAAAGTTATTAAGAAAACAACCTGAGATGTAGATTGTGCTCAGTTCTTTTCCTATTTGGTGCAAAGTGTAACCATTTCTCAATGAAGCCCCAATCTTTTGCTAACTCATTGATCAACACAGACATTCTTATGTCCATTCAGCAGACCTTTTTCTCAGTACCCATCATGTATCATACACTCTCCTAAGTACGACGGAGAGCAAGATTAAAAAGTCTTAGTTATGACCTTATAGGTTCTTACAGTCTAATGAGGAAACAGAGAAACAGACAGGTAATTAGTATATATTTTGATAAGAAATACAGTAAAACTTCTGTAGTCTCAGCTCAGCCCCTTGCATGTTTCTTTCATAGGAACCATCCCAGTTTGTAGTTATTTTATTTGTATAGCTACTTTGCTCTGTCTCTCCAATTAAACTGTAAACACTGTATGGGGAGGGATCTTGTCTGATATGCCCACTCTTATATATCTCACACCTAGCCCAGTGCCTGGCAGTAGTAAATGCTCAACAGTGTTAAATGTACGAATGAATTGGTTTGTCCTGGAATTCACTTGTTGAGAAAGGAAGTCAAGAATTATGGCTATTTTAATGTACAGCACAAACTAGAAGACTTTGAAAACTGGAATCATTATGAAATAAAATCTAAAATTTAAAATTATAGGAGGCATGCATCTAAATTATAATTATAGAGGACGTACATCAAAAATGATATTATACGTCCATCTCTGGATAACAAATTATCTTTTTTTTTTTTTTTTTTTAAAGAAGGCTCAAAATAAAAGCTTGGAATAGAGATGCTTAAGGGAAGAAAGAGGAAGACCATGATACAGACTTTGAGATTGTACTACAAGCCTGACACCTTGACCAGTTGCCTGGCTAAATGCATTTCAGGGCAGTGGGTTATACGTTCTGAGAGAGGAAGGAAGTCTTTACAGTTCTTTGCCTTCCACCTGTAGAAAGTCTTAACTGGCACCATGTTCATTCACAGCAGGCATTCAGATTTTTCTAGAAGCCCCTCTGCCTCATCCTGCCCTGCCCATGGGGCTGGGGTGCTGCATGGGACTCTAACACTGTTCACGCTCTCCTGCTGGAGGGACGCCAAGCCAGCCAGGCCTGTGGCCATGGCCCCTCCGTCAACAGGTGCAATAAGCCTACAAAGCTTCATGGTTGGGCGGGCGCATGGTAGGGTGAAGACAAGTTGAGCTGCTGGCAGAGAGGCTTTAATAAATGTGTTGGTGAGGAGCTATCCTGCTTACAACCTCCATAGAGCAAGAAAAAACAGAGCTTCTCACTCACGCCAAGTACAGAAATCTTGTGAACGAGGCAGAGTTTCTGCCCTGCGACCAGAGATTCTCCCTCCCCAGAGGTTGCCCAGAACAGAAGAGAGGCCAGAAGTCCAGTAAGCCAGAGGGTAGGGAGATCACAGTCACCACTTACATGGGAATCTGATGCCTCCGTTTTACTCTGGCACAAATAAGAGAACAAGGCAGGGGAAGAAGGAGGGATCAGAAAAATCATGGTCAGAACCACAGAGATTCTGTGGGTTCACAGAAAGCCTGTAGCTCTGCTGTTCTTGCTTGTGGTACTAGAAGCTCTCAGGGCTTGGGCAATTTGAACACGGGCCCTAAGAGATTCACATGCATCCTCATTCCTCATGGTAGAAGGAGGATCCTAGAATTACACATTTGGAGCATGTGTATTCTCTAGAGTGAACAGATAAAATCTAACTTATGGCACAGAAATTTCAGGATTCAAGAAAAGTGTTCTTTGTCTTAAATAAAAATTGTTGACAGATTTGAAATTCGTGGCTACAGATAAACATAGGACAGAAAGGTCAAAGGCAATTTTAGAAATCCAAGAATCCAAATATCAAATGTAATTCCTTTAAAATATCTCATGCTTTTCTTACTCAGAGTTCCTCCCAGTTGAGACTTGAACATTTGCTGACAAAATATGAACCCTGGCTAATCTACATTGAACAATTATATACATAATATCAAATGTTAATAAAGCTGGAATAGTACTCCTTCAAGATGTCCTATATCATTGCACCAAAAACCTTTGGGTAAGTTATTATGTGCATTTTGGTACATAAAACTATTATAAACATTATTATCTTCAAATAATTTCCAATTGTTTCATGGCTCTCAACTCTACTACCACTTCAGTAATACTATGAGTAAGAAATTCTGAAAAGCCTTCTTATTGCAAACACCTAGCTATGCTTCTTAATACTTACTGATAATCTTTGAAATTCATATGTAGGGTCACACCCACCCACAACAGAAGTGAAAGAAATCTACCGGGGCCAAAAAGTAAAGAGTGAAATAAACAAGGGTGATGTATGTGTAATAGAGACATGGGCTACGCTGAAGGAATCTGCCAGTATGAGGAGCTTTGAAACCTGGGTTGTAGTAGCCATGAGGGAGAATGATAGGCAAAACTTTGGCTCACATAAAGTGTGTAGAAAGAACTGAGATCTCCAAATACCCTGTAGTTATGAAGGGTTATAGCTACAGTAAAAAGGGGGCTAAAAGAAAAATCTGTTTCCTGGAAAAAGAAGCTGGCAAGGAAATATGTCTAAGTTCTTGGCTTGAGGTGGGAAAATTTTTTTCTGGAAATTAGCAGCCATATGACTACCCATGTACAGAAAAAGGATTCAAATTAATATCACTTGCCTAGTCCAGGGAAATGCAATTCAGTAAATTAAATTAAAATATTTTGGGGTCAGTGATGTTCCAGGATACTTGGAAAGAGAGAACATAAATTCCTGCTAAAAGAATGCATCTCAGCCTAGGCGTTTCAGAATTTGTGTTTATAAAAACAGCCAAACATGAGGTCCTAGTCACGTTGGTCAAGAAGAAAAAAGATATACATATTATCAGAAACAACAAAAAGCAGAGCTAGTCACCCCTCTGTTTGATATTGGAATTATTAAACACTAAGAAAAAGTATGATTCAAGTGTTTTCAGAAATATAGAAATTGGAAACATGAGTGTAGAACATGGTACTCTCAGACATGACCAGGCAGATTTGAGAAAAAATAAAAAAGGACTCCTAGAAATAAAAAAAAAAGTATAATCTTCAACACATACATCTAAACAGAAGATTAGATAAAGCTAAAGAGATAATAAGTGAACTGGTAGATAGAGCACAAGATATTGAAACAAATGTAGGAGAGAAAAAGAGATAAAAAATATAAAAGAAAAACAGAATGAGAAGCTCCAATTTATGCCTATTTGAATTTAAACCAACCAAAGATTAAAGATAATGAAAAAGAAAATAAAATAGTTGAAAAATATCTAAAATTGATGAAACACACAAGATGCAAACAATTAGATGTAGGAATAAAAAAAAAATCTAAAAACATTGTAATATAACCACATAACATTAAAGATGAAGAAGAAACCTTAACAGCAGTCAGAGAAAAACAAGAGTTGACCTACAATAAAACAAAAATTACATTGATAGCAGACCTCAACAGAAACGATATAAACCAAACATTGGTTTATAATAACTTCAAAGGGATGAAAGAAAATAACCGCCCTCTGCAAATTATATATGGTGATAAACAAATACTCAAAAACAGAGGTAGAATAAAAGGTATACAGCTTGGGAAAGAAAAAATAATACCGTTTGTTCATAGATGATATGATTATCTATGTAGAAAATCTTAAAGAGTAGACAAGAAAAGTTCTAGAACTAATAGTGATTATAATAAGGTTGTAGGATATGTGGCTAACATAAAAAAATCAATCACTTTTCTATACACTAGCAATAAATAAGAGAAATTTGAAATTAAAAATGTATTACCGGCCGGGCGCGGTGTCTCAAGCCTGTAATCCCAGCACTTTGGGAGGCCGAGACGGGCAGATCACGAGGTCAGGAGATAAAGACCATCCTGGCTAACACGGTGAAACCCCGTCTCTACTAAAAAACACAAAAAACTAGCCGGGTGAGGTGGTGGGCGCCTGTAGTCCCAGCTACTCAGGAGGCTGAGGCAGGAGAATGGCGTAAACCTGGGAGGTGGAGCTTTCAGTGAGCTGAGATCCGGCCACTGCACTCCAGCCTGGGCGACAGAGCGAGACTCCGTCTCAAAAAAAAAAAAAAAAAAAAAGGTATTACCATTTACAGTGGTTCTTGTCAAAATAAAATATTTAGATAAAAATCTAACAAAATACATATAATATCTATATTAAAAAACCCCACAAAACTCAGATGAAATAAAGAAATAAAAAGTGAGATGTCCCATGTTTATGGTTAGCAAGATTCAATATTGTCAAGATGTCAAGTGTTTCCAACTTGATTTATAGATTCCCAGCCAAAATCTCAGCAAGTTATCTTATGGCTATCAATAAACTGATTCTAAACATTATATGGAGAGGCAAAAGACCCTAAAAGCCAACTCAGTATTGAAAGAGAAGAACAAAGTCAGAGAATTAAATTTACCTAACTTCAAGACTTACTAGAAGTCTACAGTAATCAAGACAGTGTGGTATTGGCAAAAGAATAAACAAATAGATCAATGGAACAGAATAGAAAACTCAGAAATAGACTCATATAAATATAGTCAACTGGGTCTTTGACAAAGGAACAAAGGCAATACAATGGAGAAAAGACAGTCTTTTCAACAAATGGTGTTGGAACAGCTGGACATCTATATGCAGAAAAAAAGTCTAGACACAAACCTTACACCCTTCATAAAAATTAATTAAACATGTATCAGAGACCTGAATATCAAAGGCAAAACTATAGAACTTTCAGAAGATAACGTAGGAGAAAATCCAGATAAACTTGAGAATGGTGAAGACTCTCTAGACACAACATCAACAACATGGTCCCTTAGAATGAATGATTCACATCTTGTCTGACAACATTCGTGAAGCATCTGACTGGATACTAAACCTTGGACAACACTGCTCTAGAGTAACCACATGCCCCCTGACTGTACCTGCCAGCAGAAACAGCCAAGGTATGTTGTCTACCTCACTTCTGTACTCCAACTCTGATTGGTGGTGCTTGTGTTTGGTGGAAACTAAATCATATCCAGAACATTATCTGCAAGAGGCTGGAAAACGTTTTAGCATTCTAGCCCTTGTACATTAAAAAATTTTGCAATAGAGGCTGAACATCATTCTTCCATGTCTACCACAGAGGTGACCAGAGTTAAAATGTCCCAAGGTCCTTGTATTGCCCAGAAACAAAGTAGAAATAGTGAATAGTTTTACATTTTAATTTAAATGCATATATTAACATTTTAAGGCCAACTATTAAAAGTAGCAAAGTACATATCTTCTATAAACATATGTGAAAAAAATGAAAAAAAAATCACTCTTAAAAATGTTTAGAAAGAAGAAATAAAAGAAACATAATAAAGGGAAGAAAATATTTCAAACTAAACTGTAGGAAAAAACTTTAGTAATTTACTTTAAATATACAAAATCTAAATCCAGGTGTAAAAGGCAGAACTTAATGTATTGTGTTAAATTTTTTAAAAAGAAACTTCTGGTTTTTATTTTCACTAGAAGTAAATCTAAAATATAAGTTCACAGGAAGACAGAATGTAAAAGTGGAGCTTATTGCCAAGAAAATGAATCAAGAAATTGTGGTATAATCAGGTAACATGGTATTGGGTATTGTACAGCAGTGAAAATAATTAAGTGTAGAAAACAGTGTAGGTGATTCTCAGTAATATGAAATTGAGTAAAAGAAGTAACCCCCTCAAAACAACATAGAACATCATATATATATATGTATATTTATATATATATAATATATATATATATATATATTTTTTTTTTTTGAGACAGAGTCTTGCTCTGTTGCCCAGGCTGGAGTGCAATGGTGTGATCTTGGCTCACTGCAACCTCCACCTCCCAGGTTCAAGCAATTCTCCTGCCTCAGCCTCCTGAGTAGCCAGGACTACAGGTGTGTGCCACCACACTCAGCTAATTTTTGTATTTTTTTAGTAGGGATGGGGTTTCACCATGTAGGCCAGGCTGGTCTCGAAATCCTGACCTCATGATCCACCTGCCTCAGCCTCCCAAAGTGCTGGGATTACAGTCACCACATCTGGCCTCAATATAAATGTATTTTTTATGAAACTAAAAAATATATATTGTTTGGGCACACAAATATATGAAGTGAACTTAAAAGTTGATTAAAAAAAAAAAAACCAAACAAATATATAAAGTGAACCTGAAAGCAAAACAAATACAAACACACCAAAGAAATGATAAACACAAAATTTAGGACAACTACTGCCTCTGAAGGGGAATCAGAAGTGTGAAATACAGAAGGAGCTCACAAATAAATTATTGGCAATGTTCTATGTATTGGGAAGTTGGTTCATGGGAGTGTATAATATAAACATACAAATTAACAAATAGACAAACAAATGAAATAAAGTATGGTCATGGATAGATAAATAAATGCAGTGCATACTGCACCAAGGACTTTGATTAATCCAACTCTGTGCAACTAACCTTCATTAAAAAAAAAACTGTTAAATACATTCAGGTAAAATTTAATGACATCTGGTATAGTTTGTTGATAAAATTCCCAGTATCTTCATGATAAAGGCAATTAGTAGGCGTTATAACAATAGGTTAAGTCCACCAGGAAAGTATTATAATTCTTAACCTCTATCCACCCAATAATACAGCTTGAGGGAATACAAGGAAAAATTTGACACAATTATAAAGAGAGATTAATTACTAGCAAAATGGAAGAATTTTAATATATTGGTTGAATAAGTAGGCAAAAACTTACTAGAGGATGTAAGTTTCAGTAGCACAATTAACATGTTTGGTATGATGGAAATAATGTAGAACCCTGCAACCAGCAAATTTTGAATGAATCTTCTTTTAAAAGGCACATTGAGTATGTATAAAGACTGACCACATACTAAGCGCTTAAAGCAAGTCTCAATCAGTGTCAAAGTATTTGTATTATAGAAATCATATTATCTAATTCTAGTATAATTAAGTAAAATATTTTAAAAAACACAAGAAGTTTACTGCAAAAAAGTCCAAACGTGGAATTTTAATGGGAGACGATTCTAATAATTAACTTGTCCATGCTATGGTTTGCATTATCCCCTCCAAAACTCATGAAATTTGATTACCATTGCAGTGGTGTTTGGAGGCGGGACCTTTAAGAGATGATCGGGGCATACAGACTCTACTCTCATGGGTGGGATTAATGCCATTATAAAAGGGTGAGTTTGGCGCCTTTTGCCTCTTTGCCCTTCCACCATGTAATAAAGCAGCAAGAAGACACTTGCTAACTACTGGTGCTTTGATCTTGGACTTCCCAGTCTCCAGAATTGTGAGAAAATAAATTTCTCTTCTTTATAAGTTACCCAATTTCAGACATTCATTATAGCACCAGCAAACAAACTAAAACAATCCACGAAAGCATTCAGAGTGGAAGTTACAAAATTTTTAAACTTAGCAATTAAAATACTTCATATACAAATTTGTAGGAATCTGTTAAAGTGATCATCAAAAGGAAACTTAGAGGTAAAAATGCTTAATATTAGAAAAATGTTGTTGCGATAACTCCAGAATTAGAGGAGTCACAATATATCAAACCCAAAATGTCAAAGGAAGGCAATAATAAAGACTTGAGAAGAAATTAATGAGATAGGAAATGATATTCAGGATTAATCAATACCAAAGCTGATTCTTTGACAGAGGAAAAAAGAGAAGTCACAAATAAATTAGGCATGAAAAGAGGACATAACAATTGACATGGCAAAGATTTTAAAATACGAGAGATTTCTCTGACAATGTTTATGCCAATAAATTCCAAAAACTTTAATGTAATTGATTTTTTTTTAAAGAAAAATGTAACTATGAAACAGAGTCAAGGACAAACCTTAATACTCCTACAGCCATTTGAAACATTTAAACAACAGTTAACATTTTTCCTAATAACAAAAAATTTGGTTTAGATGATTTTGTCAGACCTTAATACTCCTACAGCCATTTGAAACATTTAAACAACAGTTACAATTTTTCCTAATAACAAAAAATTTGGTTTAGATGATTTTGTCAGAAAGATTCATCAAACATTCAGATAAATGTTGATTCTAGTCTTACACAAACCAATCTACACAATTCAATATCCTTTGCTGTAGATGTGGTCATGTGACTTTGTTTTTGCCATTAAAATGTGGGTGGTTGCAATGTACAATGCCACTTCCAGGCCTGGACTTTAGAAACTTTCCATGTTATCTTCTACACGGTCTCTCTTGCCTTTTCTGAGAGCTGGATGCAGAGAAAGTGGCAGAGTACTTCCAGGACTTAGTGGATGGTACAGGCATAAAAAGGAGTGTGTCCCAGAATGGCCATATAGAACGATGTCCTTAAACGAAGAACTGATTAACTTTTGCATCAGTGAGAGATAAACTTTTATGAGATTAAGCTACTAAGGTTTGAGGTTTCTATATTACAGAAGTTAATATTAGTTATTCTAGCTTGTACAATACCCAAACCAGACAAATATAAGAACAGAAAATTACATGCCAATTTCATTGAAGATCATAAGTGCAAAAAAATGAAATAAAATAAAGGCAACCAGTTCTCCTACATTTTATTTAATTCACTAGTTCAGGTCTCCTGAGTTTATATAGACACTTTAAGTACAGTATTCTCTAAATCTATTTGGTGTATTTCAAATGGATAGAAGTTTAGATAGTGAATATGCGAAAATCTATGATAATTCACAAATAATTAGAATTAACCAAGACTTCAATAAAACTATTGGCTATAAGATAAAAGTTAATTGCACTGCCATCAACAGCAAACATCTAGTGAATGTAATTTTATATATACATATACAGATATATATATACACACACACATATATATATACACATACACACACTATTTATAATATAATGTACCCAGAATACAGAAAATAACAAAAAGTGCATGGCTTTGGTAGTTGTATTATTCAGTAAATATTCAGTCTCTTCTCCTTGTCCATGGGAGAAACATACAAGAAACATACACTTTCTTGTATGTTTATTTGGGGCTTGGCCATGTAACTTGCATGTTTTGAGTAGAGGCTTTAAAGAGGCATTGAAAGTTTTCAACAGTTCTCTTGTTCTCCTACACTCTTCCATGAGAACAGCATGCCTCAAATAGGAAATACTCCTTTAACTTGGATTCTCAAATGAGAAGACACATGAAAAAACTTAAACTCAACCTAAAACCTAGACCTGAGCTGACCTCAAAACATGAGAGAGAAATAAATGTTGGTATAAACCACCAAGATATCAGAGTTGTTTGTTATACAGCATTATCACTGCAAACACTGACTAACAGATGACTTTATAAGGAAAAATGTACATATTTTTCAACAACACAGTATTAGGGCTGTATAATTCCTATGTTAGCTCCAGGGAATAACTCTGTTAATCCTGCTTGGATTACATACACACGAATTATCGTGTCTAGAGAAAGGAAATAATCATGTTTGGTAAAGGTAGTGTTCTGGGATAGACTCCTACCCAAACCAAATAAAGTTTGGGAAAATTTGTCAGAAGACAAGAGAAAAATGAGATTAGAAAACATGTGGGGCAGACAAAACTCTAGCTATCACAAACCACTTACATCATTGAATTTTTCTCTATCAAATAATTTATTGGGGCCTAGTAAACTTCAAAATAATAATAAGCATTTAAACAAATGATTTGTTTTTTTCTCAGAGAGCCTATGGGAGTTTTCTTGATTATCTTTCAGCACTTTCTTCTATTTTACTTAGCAAAAAGTTTATGAAGGAGATGAGATTTCAAGATTATAAAAAAGAGAAAGAGAACTACATGATGTGATATATCATCTCTTTTGAAATTTGATACTATAGAATGTGGTGGCTTCTATTTTGTCAGTGCTTTTCAATTAATTATGTTTAGACTACAAGTACTCACTAGATAGACTTGATGCATTTCTTCATGAATTTACAAATATAATCAAATGGTTAAGCAAAAGCATGCTTCTAATGTGGCTAATAAATAAAGCTTTACTATAAAAATGAAGGAAGCAGGCTGGGCACAATGGCTCATACCTGTAATCCCAGCACTTTCAGAGGCCGAGGCAAGTTAGTCACTTGAGGCCAGGAGTTCGAGACCCACCTGGCCAACACAGTGAAACCTCATCACTACTAAAAATACAAAAATTAGCTGGGTGTGGTGGTGGGCACCTGTAATCCCAGCTACTTGGGAAGCTGAGGAAGGAGAATCACTTGAACCTAGGAGGTAGAGGTTGCAGTGAGCTGAGATCATGCCATTGCCCTCCAGCCTGAGTGACAAGAGCAAAACTCCGTCTTAAAAAAGAAAAAAAAAAAAAAGAAGGAAGCAAATTTGCTGTTTGACTCCCTTTGAACTGGTGTCCAAGAAGATGTAAAACAGGAGGAATACATAGAATGTTACCTTGTGTAACTTCTTCAGGTTATCCAAGAAAAGTTATGATCATATTTGTATGACATGCAAAAGGAAAAACATGAAATTATACTTGACAACATGGGACATGTAGGGACTTGATTTTATCCAGAAGGACCCAGGCTAGTATACTCTGTAGGTCAAGATTAGAGTCTTATTCTTGGTAGTGTCCAAAAACCAGCCTATATGGTGGCAAGACAGGTTAAGGGACCAGCACTATCTTACTTAGTACTTTGGTTCTAAGAAGTGTGTTATTCCAACTCTGAGATTTCTAATGGATGTATCACAATAGGTTGCAAATCTGCCACAGGAAATCGTTATTGTTGTTGCTTTTATTTTTATCTGTTTTGTTGCAAAATAAAATACGGAGACAGCAAATCACATACATGATAAACATTCATCTTAAGTTACAAAACAAACACCTTTTTAAGCACCCACAAAGGTCAAAAAAGTAGAGTTTTGCCAGTCACCCCAAAAGCCTTGTGGTCATGCTATAGAGATAAAACTGATTCTTTACCCACAATTTGGCCTGGATATTGAGATTAATGTTGGGTATGAAACACATAAAGAGGCTATGAAAAGATGTATTACTCACCTAATGAGGCTTTCTGGGAAGAGCAAGGTAGGTTTCCTAGCAGGTCTGAAAATGGCATGCACAGTTGGAACTTCCTGCTGGTGGCAAAGGAAGAGCTTGTGGGCTCTCTTATTGGCTTGTCCAGATGTGGGGCAGAATGGGGAGCAGGGGCCAGGGGGACTTGAAAGTTGTCAGCAGGCAAACATCAAAAATAGAGTCAGCCTATTTATTTATTTATTTATTTATTTATTTATTTATTTTTGAGATGAGGTTTGCTCTTGTTGCCCAGGCTGGAGTGCAATGGCGCAATCTTGGCTCACCACAACCTCTGCCATCCGGGTTCAAGAGATTCTCCTGCCTCAGCTTCCCGAGTAGCTGGGATTATAGGCACATGCCACCACACTTGGCTAATTTTGTATTTTTAGTAGAGACGGGGTTTCTCCATGTTGGTCCGGCTGGTGTTAAACTCCCGACCTCAGGTGAGCTGACCTCCTCGACCTCTCCAAGTGCTGGGACTACAGGCCTTGAGCCCCCATGCCCCACCGAGCCTCTTTGTTAGACCTCTCTGAGTATTCTTGTTCAATGACAGCTCCTTCCTTACCCTCCAAAAGTAAATCACATTCTTGCATTTTTTTTGAAATCTTTTTTTATCATGTGAGTATGCATTCCTAAACATTATCGTGTAGACTCACCCATTTAAAAAAATTTCATGTGTATTTTAAATCTTTTTAAATCTACACTTTCTCCCTCTCTTTCTTTTCTTTCAATATTTCTGTGGAGGAACTAGAGCATTTGACTTCTAGTTTTCCACAGTCAGGATTTTGTGACTGCGTATTTATGGTTTCATACAACATGGTTCTCTATTCTCCACTTTTCCTGCAAACTGGCAACTGGATCCTGAGGACTGATCAGACTCGAGTCTGTCTCTTTAGTACCATTTGAGGGATATGGGTTAAATCTGTGACAGAGGCTTGGAAGGATTCAGCAAATGCAGCATGAAGCAACAAGTTATGAGAGGTAGTGTCATGATAAAAAGAGCACTTGAAATTGTCATGTTCTCAAGCCTTTCCATCACCCCCGGGTTCCTTCTGTCGTCTCCTGCATGGATTTTGAGATCGTGCAGGTCTTATTACTATCAGCTTGTATTGTGTCATCCAATTGCATTTTGTAGCTTTTGGGCTGCCTTGTTGCATAGTTGTGTTGTAAGAATCTGCCACAGATTTCTGTGATTTTGCTCTCTAGCTGCTCTGTTTTTATGTGAGTATTCAGAGAGATTTAAAACCTTTGTAGCCACTGCCATCCTCTTTCTAGAATTTTCCCCAAGATATTGTTTTCAATAGACTCTTGATGTTAAAAAACCTAAGACCAATTTTTAAAAACATCTAAAAATGTACAATGTTGGAATTATAATGAATAATATTTGTCCAGCTTCCCCTGAAAACTTCCTGAATTCAGTAGTTTGAAAAAATTATTCAGAATATTTATGCAATCAATATTTAACACCTTCCCTAACATTTTGTGTTTTATTGCTTGCCATTTTTATATAGTACACAAAATGTGATATGTCTTTCCACCAAGTTGCAAATACATTTCCTCATGTCCCCTTCTTCTTCCAGTTTACTGCATTATGCTTTATAATGCTCATTTTCTGAATGCGTGCTGATTTGAAGAAGGGCTGAGTAACACCTCTCAAAGGGACCCTCAGTGTTTATCAGAGGAGTAGGCTCACAGTCCTAGTTTTGGTCAAGGAAAATAATACAGTTCTATTTTGTTTTGAGTGGACTGTCAATATGATGAAGAAGAAATACTAAATGCACTCTTGGTTAGGTAATGGTGGAAGGGTGAACCATTTGCAAACCTTCCATATTATATACTTGATCTCACAGACCTAGAATATATGAGACACATTGAGGATGCTATTGTGTTTGTAGATTTGTAGAGGCTCAGAGACCTTGAAGTGCTGATAAAACTTCACTTTGCTTCATTTCCTTTGATTTTGCTTCTCTTCTTTTGAAAATAAAAAAGCCAATGAAGCCGCAAAATACAAACAACTAAGCTTTCAACGAAAGACATAATTTAATGATCTTTCCAACTTGGCAGGCAGAATAAAGGCTTTCAAATAAACAAAGATCCTGCAAAAATGTTTGCTTGTCAATAGCATCCCTGGTCAGGATCTGAGGAGTTGAAAAATAAGCACTGGAATGTTTTGAATGCCCTGGGATCCAGTGGTATCTTTCGAACATGTATATAATGACTTGCTTTCAGAGGCAAGGGGCACTGGGTGATGTGTTAGTTTCCTAGGGGCCATAACAAAAGTACCACAAACTGTGTAGCTTACTATAACAGAAATTAATTTTCTCATAGCTCTAGAGGCTGGAGGTCCAAAATCAACGTGTTGGCAGAGTTGGTTTCTTCTGGAGGCTCTGAGGAAGACTCTGGTCTAAACCGCTCTCCTAGTTTCTGCTGGTTGCCAGCAGTCCTTGGCATTCCTTGGAGTGTAGCTGCATCACTCTTACATCTGACTGTGTTGTCATGTAGCCTTGTTTTTGCACGGTCTTTCTGCATGTCCTCTTCTCTTCTTATAAACACAGTAATCATTGAATTTGGGGCCCATCTAATGCAGTATGCCTTCAACATTAATTTCATTTGCAAAGAACCTATTTCCAAATAGACTGAATTCTGAGGTTCCAAGTGGTCATGTATTTTGGGGAGGTACTAATCAATCTCCTTTAGATAACTTCCACATTCTAACCAGATTCTGAAATTTTTAGCCTTTGCAAAAATCTACCAGTGGTGGTTGTGTCTTTATTATGACAAAATGAATCGTGTTTAGCCTTTTTCATATCTTATCCTTGCCTTAATTTTACTTTTATGTGTTACATTTGAAGGTTGTATTTTTTTTTTCTGTTCATCTGCTTTCTATATATTTCTGTCCCCCTTAAGGAATTAAAAATAGATCTAATCAGGATTCTGAATGACACATTAATGAAAATGTACAGACTCCTGTTCTCATAGATCTACTGTTTAACACTATTTTTGCCTTCCTACCTCCATAGAAAGCCTGCCAGTGGCAACAATTTTCATGGCACCAAGAAAAATGTTGAAATTGGCAAATCTTAAGTGCTGAAAAAAAAAATCAACATTGCCCTTTTGGAACAGAATTTTATATATAAGTATTCTGACCTGGGAAAATTTCAAGGGATGCTATATTGGTCTATTCCTTTTTATACAAGATATCATTTTATTAGAAATTCATTTTTACATTTTTTCCCCAAAGCCAAAGATGCTCCAAAGTATTAAATGATTGTAATCTAGGACCTTAATTCCTGCCACCTGACAGCATACTCAAAAAGTATCCACAAATTATTTGTGTTGAAAATGGCCACTCAACCTCTTCAATGAAATTGTTAAACCCAATTTAGCTTTATGCTCCAGTTCTCTAAGGATGGCCCTTGTGTTTTTGTTTGTTTGTTTGTTTGTTTGCTTGTTTTGTTTCTTTTTCTAAATTACTAGAGTTAAACTTTGAGCACTGTCAGGAAGAAGATGGGGCAGGAAATTAGAAGACCCAGGGCTTTAGAAAAAGAACAAAATCTGTATGTGTGTAAGAGAAAGTCAGCAAGACTATGAGAATCTACGTGACTGTGAATGTTCACACTGTTTCACATGCTCTACTTTCCACAGACCTCCCTGTTCCACAGATCTTGGTTTTGGTGTGTTCACAAATCCCTAAGGAGGTAAGCCTCTATCAGTTAGGATTGGGCTCAACTGAATGTAACAGAAGAAATGGTGATTATTTAAATAAAGCAGGAATTTATATAGCTCCCTCTTAAGGGAACTTGCAGGAGGCAGCTCAGTGCTGCTATGTCAGCAACACAATGTTGCCAGGGACCCCACTTCTTTCTGTCTCTACCAATGCCTTGTTCATGACTGAGCTCTGGTAGAGCCCCTTTCTGGTTAGGAGACTTTCTGGGAACACCACTTAACACATGCTTCCGCCTCATTGACAGGAGCTTGGTCACATTGTCACACCATGGTCTGAGCCTTGGAAATGTAGTCTAAGTTGGGTAGCAACTTAGTTAAGGAGGTTGAGCAGTTAAGGGGGTTGCATGATAAAATAATACATACCCAGTTAAATTTGATTTTCAGATAAATACTCTTTTGCATAAGTGTGCAATATTTGGGAAATATGTAGACTAAAAATTATTTGTTGCTTATCTGAAATTCAAATTTAACTAGGCATCCTGTATTTAATACTTGGCACATACTTATACTAAAAATTGATTTGTTGTTTTACAGAAAGTCAAATTTAATTTAGCAATCTGTATTTTTATTTGCTAAACATGGGAATCCTAGTTAGAAATCAGGGTTCTACTGCTAAAAAAAAAAGTGGAGGGTGAATGATACTGGTGGGTAGGCAAACAATGGTCTTTGGTACAGCTACTTAAAAGGACCTGAAGCAATTAAATGTTATCCAGTTTGTGAAATGAAAAAAATGGACTTTGAGATAGAGACTAGGGAAACTGGGAATAACCAGACCTTCTGAGATCACCTTTACTAACAAATCTTTACTAATAAAGTGTATGAGTGGGAACATCCCATAAAATACTTAGCCTCTAAAATCTGGTATTCGTTAATGAGGCTGTAGAATTCTTTGCATGTTTCTGCATACACAATAGGAAGACACTGACCACACACACACACACACACACACACACACAAAGACCTTTATAAGTCATCATCACAGTACTGTAAGTAAAAAGACACAAACTCTTGCTTATACTGGGTCAGAATCTCTGCTTTGAATCTGACAGTGTGACCATGTTTCTTTCTGAATGATTCCTTTTTACCTGTCACAAATTTTGAATGTTAATGCTGACTTACCATTTATTTAATTTATTTAGTTTACCTTGGAATATGAAGGAAGCCCCCAGAGACCCCTGTTTTTATTTTTGGCTTAGCCCGAGCCTCTCAAATACAGAAGCACCTTTCTGTCAGATCGTCAGGTCACCTCTGCATGGATCAGCCTTCATTCCTGAACCGGCCTTTAGACATCTGACTCACAGCAGAAAAAGAACACTTTGACTTTCTATTTACATTTCATTTGGCGGAAAGCAGCAAGCTACACTTTGAAGGTAAAGCTACAGTATCCAAACTTCCCTGTCTTGACATCCTGACTCATCCATTGGGCACAAAAATCATACATAATGAAGATGCATTTAACGCACTTACTTGTTTGTCTGTCTCACGTTTTTACTCTTACATCTTCCTTCCAGGATATCCATGACTTTGACTTCAACAAGAAAATTTTGCAGCAAGTTTTCAAATTATAACATTTTTCCTGCAAAAAGTAAAGAAGAACGATTGGCATATTTGGGATTATTACTTTTCTTATCCCTTTGGATTTTGAAACTACTGAGTGATTCATAATTCATTTCTAGGCACAGATACTATTCTTCTGGCTGCCTCTAAGTCATGATAAGAAAAAACATATCCGAGGGCAAAATGAGAAGCAACATATTTGTGGCTCAAGCTGGATGAATGGAAAAGAACAGAACACTCAGTGGATTAAATAGGATACTGCAAAGCAAGGCTTAGTGATTGAATGGTCGCCCAGTTTATATTAAAGGACTTATTTCCATTTACAAAACGATTCCCTTTGTATGGTTCCAGGATTAATGTGCTGGGCATCTTCCCAGCTCTAACCATTTATTTAAAAAAGCTTTCCATGTCAGGAAAATTCAGGTCCTGTAGTGATAAATTTAATGATGAGATGTATAACTTGAAGATCTGGTTAATTTCAGGTGTTGAACACCCTCCAACCATTTTTACCAGAATGGGAGGGATTCATTCAGTGCCATAACTCAATTCCAGTTGTGTTATCACCTCCAATCAAATGAAAATGTCCTTGAAACTGAGGATATGCATTCCTGAACGTGCTTACACTCAACATATGGCTCCATGAGGCCAAACTTTAAGATGAAAGCAAAGGAAATCAGACAGTTGCCCAGAAATTTCTGAATATTAGCAATATATCTGGATGAGTGACTGAATTTTTTACTTTTCATCCACTTCTGTGTATAACTACCCAAAATGTTGAAATTTCTTGGCGGGTACTCTGACTTGGCAATAATAAGCGTAGTAAGCTTCCTAAGATCATCATGGCTTGCAGTACTGTGAATACTATTATTAACATATATGCATTTTTAAACATTCTTGCTCAGGTGCTCTGGAGCATACTCCAGTACCATTACTTTCTTTCCATGCAAGCTCTGATATGAATCACAGCCCCCTCTCAGTCTTAGCACTGAACCTGACATATGATTGGCACTCAATATGAGTCTGGTGAATAAAATGAAACAACTCACAATGCAGTGGCAACTTAACCACGATAGCTGTTGCACTCAGAAGAAATGTTTCAAAAGCTAAGCCAAGAAAGATTTTTTTTTTAAATGCAGCTCTGAGAAAAAGCAGCTAATACAAATATGAAAAAAATATGAAGCCAATAAATCAGCAATGGACTACCTTCACATACTTGGTTAATATCTCATTGAACTTGGGCTTCATTTGGAGGACAGTAGTGTAACTTCCACAAACACAAAGATTCACAAAGCAATTAAGAACGTTTCAAAGACCAACATTAATTAAAAAGACATTTCTTTACAATTTCCTATAAAGAACATTAAAGGGGAGTCCACTCCTCAGTCCACAGCAATATTGACATCTTTCCCTCCTCTCCATTTCCTTCACATATCCCAGCAGTCAGATCCTCTCTGTTATCTCCTTACCCCCAACTCCCAAAACAATACTTTTCTTCCTCCCGTACCCGTCAGGGCTTTCTTCCCTCCTTTCCTTCCTCCATAGGATTTCTCTTAGCCCTTTATTATGTAGATAAACTTAGCTTCTCTCCACTATAAATTATCTATTCCCTTCAGGAAGGGTGTAGAGAAGTGCAATTGGTTAGAAATTGCGGAATCGTCTTTGGGATGCTAGATGAGTGGCCAAGTCCGTCCGCATTTCCAGATTAATCATTTTTTTCCCAGTACAGTAATATTTTTGGTAAGCCGCTCAATAAGAATCAGACTTTGGTATGTAAAGAAAATCAGATCCCATAAAGTGTGCAGTATTCATAAACACAATTACTTTTATAGCCATCACAGACATTTCAAGGCACAGTAAAGCTCACTCTTATAGATGACTTATTTGGTATAGTATGGTGACTAGGCAGATACATAGGATCATAAACTTTTTACTATGCAAATTGGTAAAAGGTGTGTTGCAGAACATAGCATCCTTCAACTGAACAATTTTCAGACTAAAGTATGTCATGCTTTAGACAGCAGCACTTAACTAGTGGAGGGTCGATAAGCAGTCTAGCTTTATGACAACTGGAAGTACTCAGGCAGTAGTACTCAGGCAGATGTTCAAAACTAAACTAGGTATTTCACATTGATTCTCTGGTAGCAGCACATGTAGAATGACCGTTTCTAAGGAAGGCTCTCAAGGGAACTTTTACATCACTTAGTGGCATTGGTTTGACATATTGTTTTCTATGACCTTTTCCAGCTCTGATTAAACAATTTCACAAAAGTATCTTGACTATAAGTGGCAGAAATATATTGCTTATTAAGTACATATGATGTCTAGAAATTGATTGGTTATTGTCCATATTGTGAAAACCTGATTAATTCCAGAAAGATAAAATAATACAATAAAAGTAAGTACATGAAAACCAGAACATTACATATTCTGACTGGGATTTCAAATATTGTTGATTGTATTTGAAGAGTTCTGAGGCTTTAAAAAACATCAGCATATATGAGAGTTTAGCTGGAGTAATATTACTAGTACAGTCTCTTCCTGCTTCTTCTGATGCTACCTTTAAAAAAAAATTTTTTTTTAATTAAAAATAGAGGCAGGCAGGGTTTTGCTATGTTGCCCAGGCTGGTTACGAACTATGGGGCTCAACTGATCCTCCCATGTGGGCCTCCGAAAGTGCTGGGATTATAGGTGTGAATCACCATGCATGGCTTTCTAATGCCTCCTTAACTGCATTCCCCACCCCCCATCATGGCCATCCTATCTCTGTAGAAATGGTTTCCATCTAACATATGTTTACTTTCAAGTTGCAAGTGCATCCTCATGAACACCAGAATCCTCTTGACCTTACTTTTTAATTCTAGCCACTGCTGCTGTGGGTGGTCTGTGCCCCGCAGGTTTTGCTCAGATCAGCACAGCTAGAACAGGTCAGCAGCACACCCCTCTTCCTCTCCCTCCGCCAGCTCTTTGTCTCTGCCCCAGTGAGATACCTCTTGCTTCCTCCCTTGGAATTTTCCGTTCCACAAAACTGTCAGACACTCACTCACATTTACTTCTAGAAATGTGAGGGCCATAATACTCGAGAGGCCATCTTCTGGCAATGGGAGGTGGGCGCCATTGTGGACATGCTTTCCTGTTTGCCCTCAGGTGACCAGAAGGCCCTAGTAGAATAAACCACCAGTTGCCTGTAGCAGAGGCCAACTCTACAACATGCTTTTGAAACGGTTTTCCTTCCTTTCATGTTTTACACTCCTGCCATGTACTCCTGTTCTGAAGGATCGTATTCCCAAATAAACTATGGGCACACGAGTGTGTCTCAATATTTGGGGATGCACAGGCCAAATCTTCTTATCACTTTGTAAGAAAGAGTTACATAAAAATTGTTCCTATGCTTCTTTGTTTTTTGATTACTAGAAACTTATACCTTGGAGAGGGAACCTACAATTCATACTATCCAATAGGTAGCCACTAGGTGCACGCACATAGTGAGCACCTAAAATGCAGCTAGCATGAACTGAGATGTATTGTAAGTACAAAACACATACCAATGTTCAAGACTTAATACAAAAAAGTGATAGTTTTTATATAGGTTTCATGTTGAAATAATATTTTTCATATATTGGGTTAAATAAAACATATTATTAAAATGAATTTTGCCATTTTTAACACTTAAAATGTGGCTATTACACAATTTAGTATTACATGGGTGGTTCACATTATATCCTTATTGGCTGCTTCTACCATAGATGAAAAGAGACTTCAAAGACATATCAGTCAACTGCAAAGCACTTACTTTACTTGAAGCTAATTGGAATAAAATCCATGTAAAAATTATAAGACAATGAGGAAAATGTGAAAACTGCCTGGATATTTGATGTGAGGAATTACTGTTAACTCATGTTTTAACTGTGATAATGGTCTCAGGTTTGCTTTGTTTTTTTAAGGTTTATTATCTTTTAGAGATACACACCAAAATATCTAAGAATGAAATGATGTGCTGTTATAGTTTGCTTCAAAAGAAAGTTGGTAAGCATATAAATGAAATAAAAGTGGCTTTTAGTTGATAATTGGTGAAGTTAGGTAATGGTATTGCGAGTTTATTTTCTTATTGTCTCTACCTTTGTATGTGTTTGAAATTTTCTACAAGAAGAAATAATTTATCAAAAGAAATAAACTTTTGTCAATGGCTAGTGATAAAAAGACACTGACCTATGGGCTGTGTGTGCAATGAGATATATATATGTATCTATATATATATATATCTTCCCAGAATTCCACTTCCCAGAATTCTTTCCTTCTCGGCCTCTTAGCAAGAGGATGGTACTTGCAATTGTATTATGATGGGTGTGCACAAAACTCTAGGTAGGACTTCTCATTGCCTGGAGGAGTTAACCTGGTTATGTGAATAACTTTATGTGCGTTCAATTTCAAAGTGATCTCTGTGCCAACCAGAGAGGATATTTTAGAAGCTCCTTCTATATTATGATTGTATAAAAATGTAAATAATATATAAAAATATATATACTATATTGTTACATATAGTATATATAACATATAATGCAAATACATAACAAAGAATATATCATGCTTTTACATTAATTTATTTATATTTATAATTTATGTATATAAATATGCAATTTAATGCATAAATATATTTAAAAAATACATAACAAATATAAATACATTATATATAACTATATACTTATAAAAGGAGCTTCCTTTCATATTATGCCTTGTTATCTACTCTCTGAAGATCATTTTCATTGCAATGTTTCAAAAATGTACACATTCATTTTTCTTCTTGTTATAAGTGTTAGAATTTGATATTTGATCTTATCAGTTTCTCACTGAGTTAACAGTCATATTGCCTTAGTCCTGAGACAGAGCAAGATTGAATTTAACCATGAACAAACAAGAGGCTTTGGGTTCTACAGGCAAGAACGCTTATAAAACATGTCTGAACTCCTGGTCCTCCAGTCGATGGCTATTTTGTGGCCCATTTTTTATCTTCCTGTAGAATAACATGCAGGAGTAACGAGTGGATTTGGGAGTGGTTAGGATGGTAGCGACAGAGTGTTTTTCTTGTCGAGCCATGTTTCAGGATAAGATAACCGGTGAAGCTTGTTCATATAGAGCATTTTCCATCTGCCTTCTGTCTCTAATTGATGAAGTACATATAACCTCCATGTGTCCCAGGCTTGGAGACAGGACTCCACCAGTCTCTCCATGCTGGGACAGATTGAACAGACCTTCCTTAGGCTGTGTTGTGCATGTTCAATCCATCCAGAGTAGTTCCATTTAGATAAAATAAATAGCCCATGGCTTAAAAGCTCTCATTGAGAACACTCTGCCTTCTTTGGGGCTTCTCAAAATAAAGAACATTTTCTGGTCTAAAACCTATTAGATTGAGTACTCCTCCAGGGATTTAAATCCCAGCACCCACTATACATAATACTTGGCATGTAGAAGATGCTCAGTAAACGTTTATGAATATTATAAATCTGGGTTAAGAATGACCCATATTGCTTGTCTAATGGATTATTGATCTCACATCTTCTACAGTAGAAAGATATAATGTCTCTATTTCTACTATAGTACTATTGATTTATAAATTGAGTTGAATTCAAATTTCAAAAGAACTAAAATCTGTTTCCTACATTAAGCTGCCCATGCTCTGGGATTCACCGAATTATCACACATTAATGCAAGAAGGTATCTTAGAGAGTGTTTAGACTAGACATTTTCAAATGTGTCCTTGAGAACTCCACAACTTCATGCACAGCCCAAGGGACTCCTGAGGGAATACAGAGGGCGCCTTAATTCAAACTTATATTATGGTTCACTTGGGAGGAGAAAAAATAGCGGTTCTCAGCTTTGCAGAGTTTGGAAATCACTCGTCTTGACCAACTGCTTCATTTTACGGAGAAGAAGTAGAATTCTAGAAATATTCAGTGGTAAGCTCAAATTCACAGTGTCAGAGCAAAACAGAGGCTAGAATTCCTGGTGCAGACTGAATGCCTACAGCAGTCTTCTGCAGTCAGCTGTGTTGTTCCATGGTGAAAAGTTACATGAGATTTCTCTTTTTGCGGTCATGTTGACCCACATGCATTTGAATATGTTTGCACATTGCTTAAAGTGATCTTACATTTCCATCATGAGTGTATCTTCCGCTTCCTGAAATTGATCGTAATGTTCTCAGGGATGGGAGCTGAAGCCTCTATTTTCTTTGTGCCCTATCTCCAACACCCAGTGGAGTTTCGGTAAGTGTTATTCATAGGTTGACTGACTGACTGAACATGGAAGCTAAGATAGAGAGACTTTGGAAAACTTTGGGATTTAGCCACAGAGGACAAAGGTACGATTTCTAATCTATCAGACAACTTTTTTCTGCTGTGTAATTTGGAGACATGGTTTTGATAAACAACTGTAGGGCTCCATCAGTTTCCTAAAGCTTTAGAAAAATTTCCAACATTGTGAGTGCTTAGAAAATAGATTGTTATTGTGTTTTGTATATTTTAGGAAAAAATGAGGATAAGTACTCATAATTTCTCACCCACAGTGGAGAAAATAGATACATGAGAGCTGAGTTGGTGAATTAATATAACAATTCATGCTGACTGTGTCTCCGCTAGGATCAAGTTAACCTCACTTAGGTTTAAATGGCCACTTCGATTGTTACTGTTTTTTTCTGAGGTTTCAAACTTCCACAAAGAAAGGGAGAATAGGGTGGAGTGGCTTTGAGTATGTGCTTTGGAATCAGTCTAGTTTTTCAATTTCAGTTTCACCAATTACTAGTCATATAACCTTGAAAAAGTTACATAACCTGGCTAAGGCTCAGTTTCTCCATCTGTAAACTGCAGATAATATTTCCACAATAGGATTTATATAAAGATTAAGCAAGACATTGTATATGAAGTGAGAAGTGCTCATCAGTGGTTGTGAATATTATGGTGGTATTCCTAGCAGTCCAGGATGAAAGCAAACTTTTAGATTATTGTTCTTCTATTACTGTTTTTTAGTTTACGAATGAGAGAACCTGAGATGGTAAAATGATGAACTGCCATCTTACTTGTGTTAATTGACATTTTAGTTTGTTACCTATGTGTACTTTATATATTTAGCAATGTTGCTGCCGGTTGTAGTGTTTGAGGTAGCCATGAGGATGTGCCTCTCAGATCTCTCACTGCAGGAACATAACTGACTGAAGGTCTCAGCTGCTGAGCCCTGAAATCCATACTGGAATTGGTGCTGAAGCCATACTTGCCACAGGCTGCTGCCAACCAATGACTGAGCCCAGCAGGGATCCCGAGGAGGGCTCATTCCACGGGGGAAGACTCCTCTGGTGGACAGTTTGAGCTGAATAATTCCCTAGCTGTGTTACTGAACTTCCTTGACCCTGCTCTGCCATTTAAGATTCTCCCACCCAACTTGCCTTCTTCCTTCTGTCCTTCACAAGGGTCAGACCTACAGGAGGATCTGATAAGTCTCATAGCTTCTCCTGTTTCCCTTCCCATGTTCCCTCACAGGGGTTTGCTTAATAAAATCCATGCATATTTAACCCTGTCTTGATACCTGCTTCTCAGAGGACCCAGACTAACATACTGTGACCAGGCAGAGAGCAAGGCTGAAGCAAGTAACCTTCCTTTTTCAATAGGCAGTGCACCTTCGATAGCTAATGGTGATGACCAAAGAATCCCAGAACCATAAAGACACCCACAGAGATATGGTTTATTCATCCTGGTGGTCTTCAGATGGTAAACACTTAAAGAGTGCACAACACGTGTCTTCTGCCTTGTTAACACATCTCACATTTGTTTCATGTTCTTCAGTGGATGAAACTTCTGGTGCTGATAATCAAAGTTGTCAGCTGGTAAATGCTGAACTGAAGTTAGAAAACAGTTCTGTTAAAAGCAAGTTCTTTGCTGTCTGGCCAGAGTGAAGAGTACTTAAGAACTATCGTTCTTATTACCATAATAATAATCATTGAAAAAAATTTTAAACCCTACCTTGGATGACGGAGTAGAAGACAGAGGAAAGAAATGACATTTGCATGGATTAGATAACTTACTAGTTCATTTAAAGAGGCCTGTGAGGAAGATGTTATTATTTCCTTTCTGTGTGCAAGGAAATTGAGACTCAGAATGGTAACTTGCTCTAGGTCACTGTCTTAGTCTATTTTCCAGATGCTATAACAAGATATCATGAGGTGAGTAGCTTATAAACAACAGACATTTATTTCTTATACTTCTGAAGGCTGGACAATTCAAGATCAAGGTGCCAGCAGATTTCATGTCTGGTGAGGGCACACTTTCTGGTTCATAGACAGTGTCTTCTCACTGTGTCCTCACATGGTAAACTGGGTGACGGGGGTGGGGAGGGTTTCTCTAGGGCCTCTTATGTAAGGACTCTAATCCCATTCATGAGGGCTCTGCCCCTATAACCTAATCACCTCTCAAAGCCGCCACCTCCTAATATCATCACCTTGGGAAGGAAGACTTCCACATATGAATTTGGGGGCGGGGAGTGCATAAACAATCACACTATAGCAGTCATATAACAAAAAAAAAGAAAGTAGAAAGAAAGAAAGAAAGAAAGAAAGAAGAAAGAAAGAAAGAAAGAAGAAAGAAAGAAAGAAAGAAAGAAAGAAAGAAAGAAAGAAAGAAAGAAAGAAAGAAAGAAAGTCAGTCCCTGAGCACAAGTTTGTCAGATTCAATAATTCAGACAGATGCTTCTGTGTTTATGGAGCTGACTATTGGTTGTTTTCTAGTATGGACCTAAGAAACTGACCCAGAGATCTCTAACCCATGCATGGATTTTCTTCCTCAAATAGAGAATGTGCCTGCTCAAGGCATGATCAGCTGAGCATCGCAGTGATAGTAGGTAAAGAGAGTTGGAGAACGTCTGGAAGAAATGGTGAGGCATACTGGGTTCGCTAAGGGGAAATTGTTTGCTTGCTCTTCATTTCCACAGGGATTTATGATTTGAGAGTGTTTGAATATATTACTCTGTAGATGGTCAGCTTCCATATGTGGCTATGCCTGGGTAGCAGTTACTATTATTCAGACAATTTAGGCCAACCCATACTTTTTCCTCATTTACTTTAATATTTGACAAGGCAGGTGGTGGCAGATATCAAATAATTATAGGAAAGAATATTGTGTTGTAGGAAGAGCATTTGACCAGAGGTCAGAATTGCTGAGTTCTTGGCTTGACTCCACTGATAATCAGCTGGGAGAGCTTGGATAAGTCTCTTTACTTCAGGCCTCAGTATCTTCAGCAATGAAATGAAAGGGTTGGAATAAATGAATCTCTAAAGACCTTCATAATTTAAATGTCCTATAACTTGATGATCTTGGTCCAGATTGACTGAGGACTCTTGTGATAATCCTTGAGTCATTGCCAACTTCCCTCTGAGCAGGGATCATTTGGTTTGAGCACACTTCATACCATTTGTCCTGTCTGGGTCAATCATATGCCTTCTCCTTCAGCCTGGGCCTCAGCCAGGTGTCTCAGTTGTGGTGTGTTCTAACCAGAGCCAGCACCACCAAGACCTGTTCAAAACTCACCTAGTCCTACATTCAAAGGTGATGAAAAATTCTTTGAGCCACATATTAAACCATAGGAGCCTCTTAGAACATTAGGTCAGGTTCCTTCTGAGTGCACTCTGACAAAGGTATTTTGAGTAATCACAATAACAATACTATTATGAATACCAAATTTCCATTCTGATATGAAGTCACCTTCATAAGTACCCCCATGAAAACTCAGATATGGCAGGTGGTGTGTGTGTACACGCAGGTTTATATACATTTTTTTAAAGATGCCCAGAGCAAAGTTACTCAATATCTTTAGAAGTGGCATTTCTCATTACAGTTCCTGGCAGTACTGTAATGCAAAGAACAGGAAGTTGGAAGCTTCTGAGGTACAATGTTTGTTCCCATTGACCTCTCCTCTTCCCGATATTTGTCTGAGTGACGTTTAATGGACAGATGTGATGATTCTAATACCCATACTGGCTTTTTTCTTTTCAAATATCTCACACATATGTATCCTATTAAGGACCTTCCTTAGAAACTCCACTAAATCAAAAATAGAGAAATCTAAAATAAACTTCAATATTTCATGTAGCATTTTATCCAATAGGGTTTATATTTGAATGCCTTAGTTAATCACAATAGTTTAAAATTCAGATCCCTTTGAATTTAGATTCTTGGATGGTTCTTCTCCTGCCGCCGTTAAATAAGACTGATATGGTTTGGCTGTGTCCCCACCCAAATATCATCTTGAATTGTAGCTCCCATAATTCCCATCTGTCTTGAGAGAGATCTAGTGGGAGGTAATGGAGTAATGGAGGGGATTGGGGCGGGGGGGGGGTCTTTCCTGTGCTGTTCTTGTGATACATGAGATCTGATGATTTTACAAAGGGGAGTTCCCCTGTACACACTCCCTTGCCAGCTGCCATGTAAGACATGGCTTTGCTCCTCATCCACCTTCTGCCATGCTTGTGAGGTCTCCATAGCCATGTGGAACTGTGAGACAATGAAACCTCTTTTCTATGTAAATTACCCAATCTTAGGTATGTCTTTATTAGCATCATGAGAACAGACTAATACAATGACCTAATTTAAAGCTATTTTGTGTTCCTGTGTCAAAAGACTCAATATTGTGAAGATATTAGTTCTACCCGAGTTCATCTATGCATCCAGTGCAATTCCAATTAAAATTCAAGTAGGCATTTTAAAGGGTATGGGTTGGGTATGGGTAGAATTGACAAACTAATTCTAAAATACACGAGGAAATACAGAGGACCTACAATACCCAAACAACCTTGATAAAGGACAAGATTGGAGGGCTAAATTTACCTGATTTTAAGACTTATTATAAAACGACACCAATCAAGACAATATGGTATTGGCATAATGATAGATAAATAGATTAACAGAATTAAATGTAGATCCCAGTAATAAACCCACACATATATGAAAAACTGGTATTATACAAAGGTGCAAAGACAATTCAGTTGGGGAAAGGTTAGTCTTTAAAATAAATGGCATTGAAACAATTGTATATTCCTATAAAAAATTAAATTTTTATCCATATCTCATACATTATACAAAAATTAACTCAAAATAAATCATAGACCTAATTGTAAGAGTTCCACAATATTTGTAGAATACTGATATGGATTGGCTCTGTGTTCCAATCCAAATCTCATCCGAAATTGTAATCCCCACGTGTCAAGGGAGGGAGGTGATTGGATCATGGGGGCTGTTTCCCTCATGCTGTTCTCATGATAGTGAGTGAGTTCTCATGAGATCTGATGTTTTTATAAGCATCTGGCATTTCCTCTGCTTGCTTCTGTCTCCTGCCGCCATGAGAAGTTCCTTGTTTTCTCTTTGCCTTCTGCTATGATTCTAAGTTTTCTGAGGCCTCTCCAGCCATGTGGAACTGCGAGTAAATTAAACCTCTTTCTTTTATAAATTACCCTGTCTCAGGTATTTCTTTATAATAGTGTGAAAACAGACTAATACAGATACGTTAGGAGAAAACTTTTGTGATCTTAGGTTAAGTAAATATCTTTTATATACAGCATAAACATAGCAATCCATAAAAGAACAAATTGTTAGATTGGCTTTCATCCAAATTAAAAATGTCTACTCTTCAAAATACATTGTTAAGAGATTGAAAAGACAAGATATAGTCTGGGGAAAGGTATTTGCAAATATTTATAGTAGACATATCTAGAATATATATTTTTTAATTTTAAATCTCAAAAATAAGAAAACAACCCGATTAAACAATGGGCAAAATATTTAAAAATATACTTTACTAAAGAAAATATGCAGAGGACAAATATGCACATGAAGCAATGTTCAACATTGTTAGTAATTAGGAAAATATAAATGAAAACCACAATGAGATACAACTACATATCAATTAGAATGGTTAAGATTCCAAAGACTGACCATATTGTGTGTTGGTGGGGATGTGGATGAAATGGAACTCTCATATGGTGCAAGTGGAAATGTAAAATTATACAACCAATTTGCAATTCACTTTGGCAGTATTCTAAAAACTTAAACATATACCTACCATATGATCCAGCTACTTCACTTCTAAGTATTTACCCAAAAGAAAGGAAAGCATATGTCCATACAAAGACTTGTACATGAATGTTCATAGCAACCTTACTTGTACCAACCCAAACCAAAAAAAAGCCCACATGTCAATCAACAAGTGAATGAATAAAAGAACAATGATATATCCATACAATGGAATACTCTTCAGCAAAAAAAAGGAATGAACTATTGATGCACATTATAGCATGGATAAAACTCAAAATAATTTTGTGTGAGTGAATAAAAAGACACAAAAATGGTTATTTGCTAAATGAGCCAACTTATATAAAATTCTAAGAAATGCAAACTGATGCATCCTAACAGAAAGCAGATCAGTGGTTGTTTGAGAGTAGATAGGAGGTGAGGAGGAGTGGAAGGAAAAATAGCAAAAGTAATATAAATATCTATTAACCTCTATTTATTTCCTAGTAATATTTGCAGGTAATTTGATGATGGTAATGGTTTTTTGTATGTATGCATACGATTAAATTTATCAAATTGTATACTTTAAATATGTGTAGTTTTTTATAGGTCAATTAAAAAACACTGCAAACAAAAACTGGTTAAAGATATGAAAATGATAATAAAATAAATAAACCTCTGGCAAACTGCATGAAATAAAGAGAATCAAGCAAACAATATGTTAGAAACAAAAATTAATATGTATAAAGATAGGTAGTATTAAAAAAGGTTAAAATCGTAAATGAATAGTTTGTAATATAATAATAAGCCTGAAAATACATCAAATAGATAGCTTTGTAGAAAAACATATACATTATAAAATTTACTTAATATTAATAGACAACTTCAGTAGATCAATAATTATTAAATACATGGAGTTAATAAGAAAATCTCCACATCCAATCCAAGAAGAACCACACCCAGATTGTTTTAAGGACAACTTCTTTTGCCAAAACTTCAAGGAAGAAATTATCATTCTCTTTAGTTATTTTTTCTGGAGGACAGAAAAACAGAGAAAGCTCATTCTTTTATTAACGTAAGTGGTAAAGTAAGAAAAAAAATACATAAGCAAATCAAAATTCCATGTAATAGAAAAATAAAACTTTTTAAAAGACATTTCACTGTGATGAAGTAGGGTATATCTTAGGAATGGAACAATATTTTAAATATTAAAATTCTAATGACCACATTAAAATATTATTAGAAAAAATCGTCTTTAATAAAATGCAGTATATATTTATGATTTAAAATTTTAAGCAACTTAACGAAAAGGAGGGAGTATCCTTCAGCTAAACCATAAATCTATGGTTAACATGATACTTAATAGCAAAATGGGGAACATTTCTTTTCAAGTAGAACAGGATAAGGATGTTTGCTGTCATTCTTATTGCTGCATATTGTGCTGGAGGTCCTAGTAAATTCGATAAAACAATAAAAAATGAGGTATAAAGGTTTAAAAGAATTGAAAACTGTCAAATTTGCAGATAATATATTCACACAAAAATCAGAGTGAATGAACAAATTATTACAACTAATAAGAGGCCTTGTAATGTTTGTAGGATACAAAGATTGACATGCAAAACAAAATAGCTTTCTGGTGCTCTTAAAATAACCAGATGGAAAATACAATAGAAAAGAAGAAATAATCATAATTGTAAGAAAAAGTAAAAGGCACCAATAAATAAACATATGAAACATTTTTGTAAGATTGTTATGTAGAAAACTATACAACTTTAAGGATGAAAGAAAAACTTGTATTATGGAAGAGATATCACTTCTTCCTAAATTCGTCTGTAGATTTCATGCAATTTCAATAAAATTACAAAATGGTTTTTCATGACATTAAGAGTTTAACAAACATGGAAGGACAGCCTACACACTTCTGACAATGAGTAAGAAGAGTGTCTTGCCCTTTGGTTATTAAGATTTATCATAGAGCAATAACAACTAAATTGGTGTTATACCAGCATAGGGATTAGACTAATAAACCAAGGGACTGGATGAAAGAAACAAAAAAGAAAAGGGAACTGAGATCCATATATTTCCAGTCAATGAGTTAAGTTCAGTTCTACCATTGATGGGAATGGTTTGCAGGAATGAGAATCCTGTAAGTATTTAATGCCTGAGTGACTGCTGAGGAGTGGAAGGGATGAGTTTGCTTGGGATGCAGATGAAGAATTTTTCACGGAGCTCCTTTTAGTCAGGACAATTTCTAGCAAAAGATAGGATTTTCTGAGTGCTCTAAAGAAAACCAGAAGGCTTAAAATCCAAGAACAGGAAAAGTTTCTGATGCTTATCCATGTGAGAAAAAGCATGTACAGAGACGAGGAAATTCAGATGAAAGGAGCAATGACTGTGACCAACTGGGAGGCAGCACAGCTCAGTTAACAGCAAGGACTTTGGAGGCAGAAAGTATTTAAGTTCAAACCTTCTTCTACCACACACTAGCTGGATGACTTTGGCTGGGTTCTCATTCTCTGTAAACCTTGATTGCTTCTTCTGTGAAATGGAGCTAATGATATCTTCATATGGTGTTGTGAGGATTATGTGAGCTCATGCATGCATGCAATGCTCTTAGCTCAGTGGCTGTCCCATGGCAAGGGTTCAGTGAAGGCTCCATGGCAGCTTTCTAGGGGAAGATAAGAGGGAAGTTTGGCAGAGAGGAAAGAGAGGTCTGTCCTGGTCAGTCCTGCTCAGGGCCCGAATCAGAGAATGCTGAAATTCGTGGCAGCATTTCCAAGAGGGTAGAGATGATTTTGAAGTACCTAACATATGTTGCCTTTATTATTTCACTGTTCAAAAACTTTAATTCTATTTCCCATTGAATTTCAAGTTACTCTAAAGCAGAGACAAGGTTGTATAATCTTGGTAGTTTCTCTACCTGACAGGCACACAGTGCTTTCTTATTGTTAAAAAGGGTGAGGAGGGCAGGACACAGTGGCTCATGCCTGAAATCACAGCACTTTGGGAGGTCGAGGTGGGCAGATCACGAGATCAGGAGTTTGAGACCAGCCTGGCCAATATGGTGAAACCCCGTCTCTAATAAAAATTAGTGGGGCGTGGTGGTGAGCTCCTGTAGTCCCAGCTACTCGGGAGGCTGAGGCAGAATCGCTTGAACTTGGGAGGTGGAGGTTGTGGTGAGCCAAGATCGTGCCACTGCACTCCAGCCTGGGTGATAGAGCAAGACTCTGTCTCAAAAAAAAAAAAAAAAAAAAAAGGATGAAATGGGGACAAAGGGTAAAAGCACCAGGGTCAACATTAGCATTCAAGATTCCCTGTAGAAAAATGATGGTTTAAGTGAGGGCTCATAGTTCTGTGTTGGCAGTAATGGGTAAGAAATTGAATATGAGACTTGTGTGACTACCAAGGGCACGAGACAGATAGAGGGAAAAGCGTCAGAACCCTGTAATGCTTAGATTGAAGGAGAGATAGAAAGAGAAGCCACCTTAATCAGGTTTTCCTTCTTGGGAAAAAAAAGGGCAAGATAGTGACACCAACCTGCAACTAAAATGGAGATTGGAGAAGTGGTACACTTTAGAACAGCCATGAATAGTTTTGTCTCCACTCTATTTAATTTCATCTGGTTGCAATTCATCCACTTTTAGATGCTCATGGTCTGCACTTTCTAACTGTAAGAACATTTGTGGAATGTGGTAAGCACAGGTGCAGTGTTGCTTTTCACGGAAGTTTATGGTTTCAGTGAAATCCAAGTAATATAAATCTATTTACAGCCTATTTTATCTCTGGTAAAATGTTCAATACTTATAATCATAATAGTTATCATTTACTCAGTCATTCTTATATTCTAGGCTCTGGGCTAAGTACTTCATAAACATTATTTGTAATCCTTGAACTACATGAAAAGTGGGTATTATGTCCCTTTTAAAAAGGAGAGACCCAAGATTAAGGAATTTGCCCAGGGCCACCCATCCAATAATGAAAAGAGCAGGAAATCAAACTGGATCTGTCTGAGACTAAAGCTTGTGTCCTGTCAAGCACACCTGGCTGGGATGCCTGGGACATCATGGTCTTTGACCTTTTGGTCAAGACCCTGCATGGTGATTCTGTTATTACTTGTATTTTACGCCATCGACCCATGATCTTCCTGACTTCTCTGTAAGTATCTTTTCCACTTATTTTGGAGCTCCTCTTTGAATAAATGAGCTTTGTGAATCCAGAAGTCTTCCTTTTGCATCTGAGCAGGAAAACCAAATGGAACAGAACAAATGTTGTTAGTGCGATCTCTGTACACGGTTTTTCTGGGTCCTGGCTTGTGATGGCCTTTTCCAGAGGCAGAGAAAGGGACTTCTAGGATTTGGCAGTGTCAGGCAAAAAGACCATGCTGGCAAAAAAATAAAAAATAAAAAAATAAAAAAAAATTCTCTCTTTGGTCTTCTGTAATAATTATTAAATTTAATTGTAATTTTTAATAATTTGTAATATTGCTTTGTCTTATGATGCTAATGATTCATAAAATTCAAACTCATCTAGGAGGGGTAATTCAATAATGCATTGGCAGAAATTTTAAAAAGACTTAGCTGGAACTAATTTTCTGGATAAAAAGAAGGTTCTGAGAAAAGGGACACAATGTCCACAAGGTTTATTAGGAGAGGGCTGAGAGAAAGACCCTAGTTGGGCAGAGCTCCTGGGAGGGGCAAGCCATGCAGGCCACCTCAGTGCGACATCGCTGGTCACTGTGGCAACAGGAAGCACTGGGCTTCCAGGGGAGAGAGAGAGACAGAGGTGTGCAGAGTAGGCAGCTCCCTATGGGCCAGCTCTACTCTAACACCGCTTTCCCGTCTCCCTTTGAGAACTGCGTTTCTTCAATAAGTTTCATCCAAGTTAAGCAAAAAATTGAGAACAGGAAATGTTAAAAGCCAGAGGAATGGAAGGATCAAGAAGGAGAATTTGCAGTCCCTATTAAAGCCTCCCTCTCACCACACCTTCTTAATAGTTATCTGCAATCGCAAGAGCACATCAAACATGTACATTTTAATACACAAATCCTGTTTCACATATTTGTGAGAAATCTCAATGCCAAGGAGATGGGTAATGATTTTGCATAGTGGGCATGAATAAGAATTAAAGCCACCAGGGCAAGGTCCCAGACCTGTGAGAGCCTACAAATAAATCTGTAATAATAATAATAATAACAAGGAGGCTGTGGATATGATGTCAACTGAGTTCAGGGGAACCACAGGATTTACTGAGTGTGAGTCTACTCAAATAATAAGAGAAGCCCGTAAAAATATTAAAAACTTAGAGCATAGACAACGTGGGGCTGCAGACAAGGATCTTTTTCATTTTTCTGGAACTGTATAGACAGATCAGCTGGATGGTCTACATAAGCAGAGAAAACAGGTAAATGAAAGGTCCAGGCCAGACCCTCCATCACAGATTCCTAACCAGGAGAACCTGTGAACCACCACTGCTATAAAGGACATTTTTTTAGCCTTTGAGTGAACCAGACCTGAAGCGCCCAAAGACATGAAACAAGCTTAATTTTTATAAAGATACCCAGAGAGTTTAAAACCACAGATACCCGAAGGGATTCATTTCACTGAAGATGATTTATATTATTAATAAAGTCTTTCCTATTATTATCTCAAATCCTTCCCAATGCAGATTGCATTCACATAGAACTAGGTAGTAGTAATTTAAGAAGAGCAGTTAGGACCCTGTCTTTGAAATCATCTTCCTATTATGAAGAGAAGAAAGCTAGCATCAGTGTTTTTTTGCAGTCTTGTTTTTGAGCTGGTACATTCTTACATTCTTGTATTTCTAGTTACATGAAGGCTTTAAGTGAGAGAAAGTTCTCGTAGCCTTATTAGATTTGTTTACCTTGTTTTCTCTCTCTCTTCATCAGCTCAATGAGAAAAGGGACTTTCTATCTGTTTTGTTTAATGCTGTATTTCCAGAGCCTAGAAATAGCGCCTGGCATGTAATAGACTTTCAGTAAATATTTATTGGAATAATGAATTCGACTTTTACGATATCAACTAATTACTCTCCCTGTCTCTTATTTTACTCTATCCAATCTACCCTCATCTCTCCCAAGACCAGAGTAGTGTTTCTAAAACATGAATGCACTCTTCTTTCTTAAACTTTTCAAAAGATGCACACAGTGTAGGATAAGGCCATTACTATATATATATATTTATTTATTTATTTACTTTTTTTTTGACAGAGCTTCACCCTTGTCGCCCAGGCTGGAGTGCAGTGGCACGATCTCGGCTCACTGCAACCTCCCGCTCCTGGGTTCAAGTGATTCTCCTGCCTCAGCCTCCAGAGTAGCTGAGATTACAGGCACCCGCCACCATATCCAGCTAATTTTTGTATTTTTAGTAGAGATGGGATTTCACCATGTTGACCAGGCTGGTCTCAAACTCCTGACCTCAGGTGATCCACTCACTGCGGCCTCTCAAAGTAATGGGATTGCAGCCATGCACCACCACACCCGGCCCGTTATTTTTTAATAAGCTATTCAAGTGCCTCTGTGATCTAGCGCTGGCTTATGACTTTAGGCTCACCTGTCACAGCTTGGCGCCTTCTGCATCAAGACTGCCGCTGTCCTCACCGATAAACCTTCCCTGCCAGGGCATTGTTCTTCTCCAGGTTTCTTCTTCCCTTGACAAACTTTCATTCATCCTTAAAAACTCAGAAAGAATGTCACTCCTTCTGGGAAGCCTTCTCAGACTAACCCCTGCACAAAATTATTTACTGTGGCATATCATATGCTTCTTAAGTGCTTCTATCAACATACTTACGATGTATTAGGATGCTGGATTTGTACGTCGGTGTTCCCTACTATTGCATTCCTTGCTGTTACCTCCATGTTAGTATCTTGGGATTCTGTAACATATTACCTGCATGTTAGTATCTTGGGATTCTGTAACATATTACCTCCATGTTAGTATCTTGGGATTCTGTAACATATTACCTCCATGTTAGTATCTTGGCCTACTTGGGATTCTATAATAAAACACCATAGGTTGAGTGGCTTATAAACAACAGAAATGCATTTTTCATAGTTGTAGAGGCTGGAAAGGCCAAGATTAAGGTGCCAACACAGTTGGATTCTGATGAGGGCCTTCAATCAGGTTGCAGACTGTTGACTTCTTGCTGTGTCCTCACATAGTGGAAAGGTAAAGGCAGTTCTCTGGGGCCATGTTTGTAAGGAAACTAATCACAATCTCGAGGATCCCACCTCAGAATCTTATCACTTCCCAAAGACCCCATCTCCCAATATCATCACATTGGTTACATGAATTTTAGGTATGAGTGACACATTCAGACCATAGAAGTTAGGTACTGTGGCTTAGTCACTTTTGTACTGCTAGTTTCAGTGTGTTTGCTACAAAATTAATACTTGATAAGTATTTGGGGATAGAAACACCAAAAAGTGATTGTGTAATTACTGGCATTTAATTTTTTAAATAAAATATTTATTTTGTTTGTAAATCTTAGTGTTATTAAAAATAAGTTGATGATGTTTGTAAGTTTTATCTATCAAGTACATGGTACACAGTCTACCTTCACAAGTCATTAGTCTTCATTATTTTTATTGTAGTAAAATATACATAACATAAAATTTGACCTTCAACAAAATTGACAGAACAAACAGTAGGAAAAAGACTCCCTATTCAATAAATAGTGCTGGGATAACTGGCTAGCCATCTGCAGAAGATTGAAACTGGACCTCTTCCTTACACCGTGTACAAAAATCAACTCAGGATGGATTAAAGGCTTAAATGTAAAACCCAAAACTATAAAAACCTTAGAAGATAACCTAAGAAATGCCATTATGGACATAGGGCCTGGCAGAGATTTCACGATGATGCCAAAAGCAATTGCCACAAAACCAAAAGTTGACAAATGGGACTTAATTACATTAAAGAGCTTCTGCATAGCAAAATAAACTATCAAGAGTGAACAGGCAACCTACAGAATGGGAGAAAATATTTGCAAACTATGCATCCAACAAAGGTCTAATATCCAAAATCTATAAGGAACTCAAATTTACAAGCAAAAAACGAATAACACCATTAAAAAGTGGGCAAAGAAAGTGAACAGATACTTTTCAAAAGAAGACATACATGAGTCAACAAGCATATGAAAAAAAGCTCAACATCACTAATCATTAGAGAAATGCAAATCAAAACCATGATGAGATACCATTTCACACCAGTCAGAAATGGCTATTACTAAAAAGTCAAAAAATAACAAGTGCTGGTGAGGTTGTAGAGGAAAGGGAACATTTATGCACCGCTGGTGGGAATGCAAATTAGTTCAGCTATTGTGGAAAGCAGTTTGGTGATTTCTCCAAGAATGTAGAACAGAACTCCCAATCTACTCAGCAATCTCATTACTGGGGTATATACTCAAAGGAATAGAAATCATTCTACCATAAAGACAAATGCACATGTGTGTTCATCACAACACATTCACAACAGCAAAAACATGGAATCAGCTTAAATGTCCATCAACATTAGACATGATAGAGAAAACGTGATGTACATACATCATGGAATACTATGCAGCCATAAAAAACAATGAAAAACATGTCCTTTGCAGGGACATGAATGGAGCTGGAGGCCGTTATCCTAAACAAACTGAGACAGGAACAGAAAACCAAACACAGCATGTTCTCACTTATAAGTGGGAGCTAAATACTGAGTACACATGGACAAAAAGAAAGGAACAGACACAGGGACCTACTTTATGTGGGAGGTGGGAGGAGGGTGAGGATAAAAAAACTACCTATCAGGTACTATGCTGATTACCTGGGTGATGAAATAATTCACCTAACCCCTGTGACATGCAATTTACCTATGTAACAAACCTACACATGTACCTCTGAACCTAAAAGTTAAAAAATAAAAGTAAATTACATAAAAATTCACCACTTTAACCATTTTAAAATATACATTTCAGTGGCATGAAGTACTTTCACAATGCCATGTGGTAGTCGGCATTACTCATTTCCAGGAATTTTTTATCATCCCAAACAGAAGGGCTATAATTATTAAAAAATAATTCCCACTCTTTCTGCCCCCGGCCCCCGGCAACCACCCTTCTACTCTCTGTCTGTCAGGGCTGGACTACTCTAAGTATCTCATATAAATGGGATAATATGCTATTTGTCCTTTTGTGTCTGGCTTACTTCACTTTGCATGATATTTTGAAGATTCACCCATGTTGTAGCATTATCAGAATTTTACTCCTTTCTAAGGCTGAATTTTACTCCTTTCTAAGGCTGTATATTGCATTGCACATATAACACATTTTGTTTATTGATCTGTTGATGGACATTTGGATTGTTTCCACCTTTTAGCTATCATGAATAATGCTGCTATATGAGTATCTCTTCGAGTCCTTGTTTTCAATTCTTTTGGATATATAACTAAGAGTAGAATGGCTGGATTACATGGTAATTCTGTTTAACTTTTTAAGAAACCATCAAACTATTTTCCACAGCAGCTGCAACATTGTATCTTCATACCAGCAATGCATAAATGTTCTAATTTCTCCATATTCTTGCCAACACTTGTTATTTTCCATTTTTAATAATAGCCACCCTAGTGAGTATGAATCAGTGGCATTTGGATGGCATGGACATTTAGGTGTGGGCTATATTTATATTTTCAACCTTAAGCATAAAATTTGAGCAAAAAATTGCTATGCTTAAATTGTGGAAAAATTAGAAATTCACTGTTATTTGTAAAACCATTCCCAGCTTGGGTATAGTTTTGAAACAATAAAGATACAATACAGGAGTAGAAAAAGAGGGGAAGGATGATAATATTCTCATGACCCGCATACAGCCATTTCTTTTGAGTTAATAACCTTCACAATGTCGTTCACAGGCACTTCCAAAAACATATTTGACAAATGTATGAAGCAGGATCATGCCAGTAATGATCTCCAGTGAAATTGGTTTCTTTCTTTTTTTTTTTTTTCATTAGTTTGAGCATTTTTATGATTTCAAGGATGGAAAAAAGCTTACCGAAAACCACATATACGCAAATACTGTGGATGTGAAAATATGCATAGACAATGTGGCTTATTTTTATAAAACTTTTTTTACAACATATTAAGGCTAAACCAATGTTATTGCAATATTAAAGTTCAGAACTTCAGCAATCTATTAAGGCCTCTGGAGGAACATTAGTTACAGCAGGGAACTCCAGCACTTTAGAGGGCTGCCAATGAAGAAAGATTGTTCTCTTGCAGATTTAACTCAAGGAAGCATTAAATAGGAGGAATTTTATAAAAGTGACTTTACAGCATTCTTTGAAGAAAATCAAATGCTCAGAATTGATTGATTCATAGTAGCTTGGCCTTGTTGTCCTAAAATTAATCAGCTGCAGACAGTAATATTTCTTGGGAGAAGGAGTATTTCATGGAACAAGGAGTAGGAGGATGACCATCCTTTACATTATATGCTAGTACCATATCAGTGCCATCATCCACAGTTGTAACATATCTGTGAACATTTTACTATACAGTTATTAAACAAAATCCTAGTTATTATAATCCTGCGATGTAGGCATTGCTGAGACTGTCATCTCTATTTGGGCAAAGTGACTCCAAGACCTAGAGATGGTTAGTCTCTTCCCCGAGTTCACACAGCTAGTCACTAGATAGGCCCTGTAGAATAGTACAGAATGTATGGCAGAGAGACAGACTGAAGTTCAAATCTCAGCTCTAGCACTCTCCAGTTGTTTCCTTGGGAAATCTTTATAAGATCTTTATAAGATCACTTTCTATGAAATAGGTTCGTAGCATCTACCTCATATTGTTGTTTGAGAATAGATATTTAATAAGATGAGCTATTCTCTTCCCTTTCTCCCAGCCATGACCAGGTCAGACACCATTAACCAATACAGCACACTTTCCCACTGAGCATGGAGCAGCCTTAGAAGCCTTCTCACGCTGGCATTCTGGACAGCTGGGCTATAGCAACTGATCAGAGTAGGCAGTAGACGTGGGACTTACTTGTCATCCCGGTCCTTAGGGTTACGCTCACCACTGCCTATATTGGTCCTTTTGTCTGTCCTTCCAGAACACTCTTCATCAGCTTTTATTAACATCTTACATGAAAGTCCAAGACATTTTTTAGCTGGGTCCATTTTCTCAGAATTCTCTCCTCCTTCCTCCCCTCTGTTGCTAATTTTTCATTTGAGGAGTTTGGTCTAGTGACAGTATTCATTGAAATAGTCAAATCCCTCAGTCTGAAGGTTAGCAGTTACACAAGTATTTATATATATAGATATATAAAGAGGTGCTAATAATATGTTCAGGGTCACCCAATGAGACATAAATGAAAGTGGTAGACAGCATAAGTTTGAACCCTTGATACATTTGTGGTTATCAAAGTGAATTTTTGAATTTAATATTTACACAATTTTTTTGAAGTAGTCATCTCTTCTTTTAGATTTCAATCTTGTGATCAAAGAAGGTACCTTTAAAAAATATTTCAGGTTTGAAGTTTCATTTGTCTTGAGTTAACGCTGGAAAGAAAGCATGGGTTCTTCTTTGCCCTAATGCTAAACAAAGAAAATGTTATCACCTCCATCTCTCAGGCTCAAATGTGACTGAAAAAACTTCACGTAAGCCCTGAAACAAAGCAAAAACAGCTCTCCCATTGGATTTATCAAATATTTGGGAGCAACTGGCTTAAAAGCTTCAACTGAAGTCCTTCCAGACTTAGAATTCTTCTTGACTTGGTGTCAGTGTTCAGATTATGAACAGTCTATTTAACCCCCACATAGTGCTTGGTCATCTTCAACCTTAAAACCATGCCTTGTGTTTCAGACTGTCTCCTAGATTCATTTGTTACCAAAATTTGTCCTGGGCTGCATTTCCTTCAGTGGTTCCACATAAAACAGATGGAAAGTGAATAGAATATTGACTGAAGGTCTAGACATAATTAATAAGATTTGTCTCCCAAAACTTCTATAGTGGGATGTGGAATAGTGGAGACAGTGTACTGTATCAAAAATTCCCCATAAATAGCTGTAGATGTGGACTACCTAGGCTAGTCCTGAGGCTAACATATTTCATTCAGGCATCTCAGTGGATTCATGCCAATCAGTGGAAGACCCTAAGAAGTCCCTTCCAATTCTGAGACCACATGTTAGGCTGCAGAACCCAGTTCACGCAGCACTCTTACTATTTGACCATTTGGCTTTTGCTCTACAGAGAACAGATCACCCCAGGGATAAGTAGGAAGATTTAAAAGCCTTGTTCTTTTTTCTTAAATGTCTTCACGAGCTGAAGGAACATTTAAAAATAAAAACAGACGTTTGTTTCTCAACAGTCACAGTTCAAAATGACGTTTGTTTCTCAACAGTCACAGTTCAAAATGGCATGTACAAGTCTCCCTGCAGTCATTTTTGAAACTTCAAAAGCTTTTCATGTTGCTTTTTAAACAGAAAAGCAATTTGGAAATAAAGGAAAGCATTTAGCATTCCCAAACAGTGACCCAGAGTGTTGGCCCCTGTAGAGCACTATCAAATAACCTCCTTCCACCAGGACAGACGAGTCAGAGTGTGAACACGACACATGTTAAAAGACCCGCTTTGCAGATGTACATTGATTCTGGCTATCACTGGGAAGAACTCTGGGGAAAATTAGGAAAGACATATTTATCTTTGGCATTTCCTGCAGTGTGCCACAGTGAAAAAGAACATGGGTTTTATAGTCCGAAATGTGGATTTTAATTTTAGCTCCACCATCAAGCAGCTGAGGGACCTTGGACAATTATTTTAACCCCCTGATCCTCAATTTCTTCAGAGCTAACAGGAATTATAATATCTCCTTTCAATTTTTGTGTTAAATGAGATATATAACATAACTAGCATATGAAAGATACATAGCGAGTGGTCATTTCTTTCCCCTGCCTTCTCCCCACATCCCCAGCTACCTAGATCTCCACTCAGGGAAGCCTTCCTGGGCCTCACTTGGCTGTATTATAGGGTGGCATTTCCTATTAAAATTTACCCACACCATGGTATAATTGTGTTCTCAGATCCCAGCTTGTACCAGGTAGTCTAACCAAGATGTTCAGCTCTCATATCCTTACACTCAGCTCACAGATCATCGAAATGGTGCTGATGGATTAATCTCTTATTCCCCCTAAGTAAGTGTAACATTTTACTTTTAACCTTTAGAAAAACCGTGTCTTAATGGAAAGAAATGCCTATAACGGGGGGTGTGACTTCAGACAAAGCAGGAATATGTGTGTATAAGGGGGATCATCTTTCCATATTCACCCTTCAGATCACATAAACAAGTGGTTCCCTTCTACTTCAACATACAGGGCTGAAACTTGCTTTTGGTCCTCTGATATTAATGGTGACCTAATGGTAGAACAATAGGACTAGTGACTAAGTGCCTGTAATGTGCATCTATAGGTTTCCCAAACTCTAGGCCTCTGCCTACCCTACAGTCTTGCAGCTGGAATCCTTAGGCCTTACCTGGAGGTTCAGCCCCACACAGAACCTGGAAACATTCCTGACTTCTAGCAGGGCCAATTGCAGGCACTCTGCCTGAGGAGCTCTCAGACTCTGCAACCTCTGGTCCAGTAGTTGGCTATGCTCTGGCTTGATATCAACTTTCAATGTTCTGTTTCTGCTCCTCTATCACCAAGTTCCACACTACTTCTCCCTTTCAGTAACCGAATCCTTATTTGGTGTCTCCATGAGGAGCTCAGATTCTCCCCGCTTGGATATTCCAAGACTATCTTCTAACTTCCCTTTCACTCAGTCCAACCCTTCCTGTTCTCTTAGAAGCTAAGGTTCTGTGCCTGAATTCCATCCCTTCAATAAAGAGTACACTTGGTTTGGGATTTTTTGAGCTGCCAATGTCAGTGATACTATGGATTTAGTAGATACAAACAAGAAGTACCTTGTCCTTGCAGGAAAATGTACATTGAAATGGAAAACACAGCATAGCTAATGATAAGAAGTATTAATGTCAATATCAGACAGACCTGGGGCTAGACTTTTTACAGCTGTACTAGTGTTAGCAATTTATTTACCTTACCCATACTCTGGTTTCCTCATCTCAAAAACTGAACTAACAGTCCTTATCTCATAGGGTTGTTGCAAGGATTAGATCAGAAAATGAATATAAAATAATTAGCACAATGCCAGAGACAGAGTAGATGCTCAAGAAAAATCAGATATTTTCATTAGTGTTAGCATGATGATTATTTAATAAGAGAAATGCATGAACACAAAAGAGAATGGTGGAACAATAGGACTAGAGTCCAAGTGCTTATAATGCATATCTAGAGGTTTCCCAAACTCTATGCCTCTGCCTACTCTACACCCTTGCAGCTGGAATCCTTAGGCCTTACCTGGAGGTTCAGCCCCACACAGAACCAGGAAACATTCCTGACTTCTGCCTATGGACCTCAATGCATCAAATAATACAGAAGGCAAAGATAAGTATAGCTTATACTCTTAAATAATTATAGCCTCTAAAGTTTGAGAAAAAAATTGGGAGTTCAGTTGACATGTAGTTTCTACAACAACCACATTAACAGGCAGCTGTAGTACATGCAAAGAGGTTGCCTCTAAGTCACAGAAGACATTTCCTTAGCAATGGAAAAGACAGCAAGACCAGACTCAGGAATAAAGCTTTTGCTTGGGGGTGAGCTCTAAACACGGAAAGAACAAGAATGGGCATTGGAGGTATTTGAAAAGATTTGTCTGCCATTTCAGGTTAGCTTCTTACTGCATTTTGGAAGATGACATCCTAAACTTCCAGAAATTAAGTAATTCATCACTTCTAATCCCAAAGACAGAAACTATAAATTCTGCTCATGCATTAATCATGGTTTTTTATTTTCTATGTTTCCTGATGTTTTGACATCTTGAGGCCTTGTGGATCTAGTGAAAAACTGACTGCCCCTCTCAGGGTTAGTTAATTCCTAGGGAAAGCAAAAAACTTACCTGTGAACACAGCTTTCATATGTAAACCAACCTATCCTGGATTCCCATGTGTCTTCTGTTATTGGACTTTTACAGTCCAGGATACTATCCTCCTGCCCTAAATCACACAGGGCTAGGTACAAAACAATCAGAGACCACCCCTACAGCCCAGAGCCCACCCAAATTATTCAAACCACGCTGTCCTAGGCCTGCTCAGCTGCTTAATCTGCCTCACCCATTTCTTCCTGCAAAAGACACAGTAAAGACTGTGCCCCCTCCCTCCTTCTCCCTCCTAATTGACCATGGTACTTCCCTGTGGCCCTGCACAGTATTTGAGCTCGCTCCTCTTGGCACTATGAAAAACTATCATTTCGGTGGCAACTATCTTACCTGTTGGCCTCACCATACCTGAATAAAAACAAAATCCTGGGTATACTTGAAGCAACTCAAAGCAAGAGAAATCTGTATTCAGAAGCCTCCAACTTCTGGCTGGATTATCTTAGCAAGGCTCAACCGTTTAGAGCCTCAGTTTCCTCATCTATAAAACTGAAACAATAATTATTATCTAGCAGAGCCATGGAGATAATGTATACGTGTGAAAGCACTCATCATAGTTTATGCTTACCTAATGTTTGTTCTTACATTTGTTTAATTACCCATTCATTCATTGCTATCCACCTGTAGTCTATAAACACAATTCAGTTACTACCTTGTCCATCCTCGTTAATTCTATAGTAAATTCTGATGCCCTTTCCATGTGTATCTGTGGCTTCTGAGCACTGTCATGAACTCTCACTCTTTTCTTCACTCTGAATGTGACTTCACTGAGAGCTCACCCCTTGAATCCCTTAGTTGATTTCTGCCACAGCTATTTTAAAGTCATGCAATTTTGGAAAAGGCCAGTCTCACTGTTTATGCTGATGTCTATCAATCTTATCAAGCAATTTTGTCTACAAAAGGGGAGTCAAAAACCTTCCGTTGGGCAGAAAAAGAAATCACATTTTTGGTAGATAATTAGTAAAATAAACATCTGAAAGCTGTAGATAATTTGTATTGCACTACAGGCTTTGTGGATATTTTACCGCCTATGCTCCTCTAATTAGGGAATGGGGTTGATAAATGCTGAAGTGGAGAGAGATTCCTGAGACACAGAGCCAAGTGCTCCAACTGGACTAAAATTACCAAGAAGATCAATTAAAAGAAGGAAGATGACCAGTGTAGCAAAGCGTATCAGGGTGGGGTCAAGTTTGAGACAGATGGCAAATGAGGCAACTTCAAGAGAAGACAGCCTGTCCCAGAGTTATTTATTGTATTCCTGATGAACAAGACTAAGGAGAAATCTGAACACTTGCAAGAACTGTGCAATAAGATCTGGCACCAAATGCAGGGTGGGATAAAGAGAGACACTGGCCTTGGACAGCCCAGACCTGGTTCACTGGCTCGGGCAGTTCTGCCAATGAGGTTCCCCTTTTTAGGGATGGCGGACAAGAGACCACTGCAGTGGTGAAGGAAGTAATATTTTTAAAAATGTATAAATTATGAGGAGCTATATTAGAGGGGCTATTATCAATGACAGAATTGCTGTGCTTCAGTCTCTTGTTTGAAAGAATAAGTATAAATCTTTAAAAGCCCAGTCTCTAGAGTCAGATTAAGTAGGCTCAAATTCTAGCTTTGCTACTTGTTCTTTGTGTGAATGTAAACAAGTGGCTTGACGTTTTGAATCCTCAGTCTCCTTACTGCAGAAATCAATAAACTCATAGTGCCTACCTCATGGGCTGCTGGAACAGTTAGAGGAGGTCTGCATGTAAATCTCTTCACAGAGGTCCTAGTGCATAGGAAGCACTCAATAAGTATTATATGTTAATATTTGCCCAGCCTCCTCCCGTGACTGTTGTAGGTATAACTGCAGGGTTTTCCAAGCGCAATGGTGAATACTCTCCTGCCCAAGCCTCTGATACTCCAGCGAGGCTTTCTCCGCGTGGGTGGGTCTGTTAATGTTAATGGGGGTGCAGGGGGCATTGAGGGGAGGAGGCTGGCTAGGAAAATCCTATTATGGTGACAAGTTCCTGTGGAAGTGGTGCAGTGCTTAATGTCATTGTTCTAATATCACCCATATTTGATATCATTGTTTCAGATTTTGGCTCAGAGTCCACAATTTACTGTTCTGTGGAGTTGTTGGACTCTTGGACTGACCTAAACATTTCTAGAGTGAGATAGGAATTCTACACCTTGCCTTGGGTAATTATTACCTAATTAGCAATTTAGTGAAATACTGTTTTTTTTTTTTTAGGTAGTATTTCCACAGCACAGAATTTCTCCACACAAATTCACTTAAACCTTTTGATGGCAAGCTTGAGGACCAAGTGCCTTTTTGTTGTGCTTTGTTAAAACAATTCCCCTGTTGTACATGTCTTGCACGAGGCTGCTGTCAGTAAGCAATGCCTCTAGTCACCATTCAGCCATCTAAACGTAAGACATTCCTTTGTACCAACTTTCACATATGTATCTCCAGGCTGTGCGAATATTAAGAGTAATCGGGTTAAATTATCTCTGACTTTAAAGGAGTTCTGCACACCGTAGGATTTCATAGTCCTGTAACTTAACCCTTGAATTTCTCCAATAACCAAAAGAAAAAGGTTCTAAAAAGTGCTTATCACTTTTTTTGTAAAGTTCTACTCTTTTCCTGCCTTTTCAAGTGCCTGAAGATCAACAGTTTGGCAATTAATGCAGTGCTCACTGCATTTTTTTTTTTTGGATGGAAAACATACCCACTATGAAGTCATTTGGGACAGCGTCTCATTTGAGCAGTTAAAGAACCAAAGCCCCTGCTACCCCACTAGATAGAATCCATTGTATATCTGTGAATAAGAAACCCTGGCATCTGGGGAGCTGGGCAAAGTAAGGGAGTTGGGACATATACTGTGCCAAGGTCAAGCTTCTGTGCTGGATGGTTATTGTATAAGAAAACCAGGCATCAACAGGGCCGGGCGCGGTGGCTCACGTCTGTAATCCCAGCCCTTTGGGAGGCCGAGGCAGGCAGATCATGAGGTCAGGAGTTTGAGACCAGCCTGGCCAATATGGTGAAACCCTGTCTTCACTAAAAATACAAAAATTAGCCAGGCATAGTGGCAGGTGCCTGTGGGAGGCTGAGGCAGAAGAATGACTTGAACCCGGGAGTTGGAGGTTGCAGTGAGCCGAGATCGCACTGCTGCACTCCAACCTGGGCAACAGAGCAAGACTCCATCTCAAAAAAAAAAAAAAAAAAAGGAAAACCAGGCATCATCAATGCAAAGTTAAGAGATGGGAAGTGGACTGATTTGTTAGGCAACCGGTTTCATCTGTAATGAAGATTATAGTGCTCAGTGACCAAGTCATATCTAATGAGATAAATGTGTTAATGTATTTTGGACACCAGAACACTAGACAGCTGTATAATTTTAGGGACTCTCAGGGTTATTTTAATTGTTTATATTATTATCTTATTGTAACTGGTAGACAAGGGAATTCATGTCTAGGTGCATTCAATATGGAGAAGTAAATTACTACAGTGCTCTGAATATTTCTAATAATTGAAAAACATTTAAATCCCCCAATTACTTATTTCAAAAATAGAACACCTGTAGAAAAGTTGAAAATAGTTCAACGAGTCCCCATTTTTCCTTTACTAAGATTGTGCAATTTTACCATATTTGTGACACTTCTCTCCCTGTTTTATTTATATTTATTTATTTAAAGTATGTGGAAGTACTCACCCAAGGTAATGACACTTATTCCATATTATCTAATATGCTGTCCACATTTAAATTCTCCCAATCATCCCCAATATATATTTTATAGAATTTTTTTTAAATCAAAGATCCAACCAAGTTAGCATGCTGTATTTGGTTGTTATGCTTCTTTCATTTCTTTTAACTTAGAAAATTCTCCTCCACTTTTTTCTTTTCTGCTTTTTATGATATTGGCTTTTTTGAAGAGTCCAGGAGCTGTCACAGAGTGTCCCACATTCTAGATTTATTTGATTTACTCCTTAAGTTTACATTACTTTGAAACATTTCTGGCAAAACTACTACATAGGTGATATTGTGTATTTTGCTGCTTCTCATGAGGGGCCCCAAAATGTCAGTTTGTCCCTCCATTTGTAACAGTAATGCCTTTAAGGTTGGATTTGGCTGGGTTCTCTTAGGGAGCATTAGCATCAAGACTTGTGGCCACACCCCTTGGCGCTGCCCTTCCACAGCTTTCCATGAGGGCATGCCTACTGATGACCCTGGGGACCAGGTTGGGCCATGAAGAAATAACCAATAAGATTGATTCTGAAGAAGCTTCCCTTTGGAGCCTCCAGTTTCATATGACAGTTGCTGAGCCAGTCTATCCAGAGGAAAGCTGGATTGGTGATTGGCATGCTGCTGAGATCTCCAGAACTTATTTATCCTGCCTAATTGAGTTTTGTACCCTTTGACCAGCATTACCATTTTCCCTACCTCCACCTTCACCCCCTCCACAGGACCTGGCAACTACTATTCTACTCTGCTTTCATCTATGAGTTTGACTTTTTTAGATTCCACAAAAAAGTGAGATCATGCAGTATGTCTTTCTGTGCTTGGTTTATTTCTCTTAGAATAATGTCCTCTAGCTTCATCCACGTTGTCATAAATGACAGAATTTTCTTCTTATTTAAGGTTAAATAATACTCCATTACATGTATGTTTCTGTCTATCTATCTAATGTATCACATTTTCTTTATCCATTCATCTGTCAATGGACACTTAGGTTTTTTGAGTAGCCTTCCTACTGTTTTCCATACTGACTGTACCAATTTATATTCCCACCAACAGTGTGCAAGAGTTTCCTTTTCTCTACACCCTCACCAACACTTGTTATCTCTTGTCTTTTTGATAATGACAGTCTTAACAGGTGTAAGGTGATATCTCATTGTGGTTTTGATTTAAATTTTTCTGATCATTAATAATCATCTATTGGTCATTTTTATGCCTTCTTTGAATAAATATTTATTCATCTCCTTTATCCATTTTTTAATACTATTGTTTTTCTTGCTATTGAATTGATTGAGTTCCTTATATATTTTGAGTATTAACCCCTTACCAGATATATGGTTTGCAAATATATTATTTCATTCTGTAGATTATCTCTATACCCTATTTGTTTCTTCCTTTGCTGTGCAGAAGCTTTTCAGTTTGAGGCAATCTCATTTGTCTGTTTTTGCTTTTGTTGCCTGAGTTTTGGGGTCATGTCCACAAAATCATTGCCCAGACCAATGTCAAAAGCTTTTTTCCTATGTTTTCTTTTGACAATTTTATAGTCTTAGGTCTTACAGGTAAGTCTTTCATCCACTTCAAGTTTATTTCTGTGTATGTTGTGAGAAAATGGTCAAATTTCATTCTTCTGCATTGGATATCCAGTTTTCCTAACACTATTTATTTTTTATTTTATTTTACTTTTTGTAAGATGGACCTCATGCAAGAAATAATTTGGGGTGAGTCTATAGAGCAAAGTTTTTTGCTATAGAGCAAAGACTCTATAGCAAAATTGCTCTATAGACAACAATTTTATTAGGAAAGTAATGGAATAAGTTATGGTTACTCCATAGGCAGAGCAGCCCTAACACCATTTATTGAAGAAAATGTTCTTTCCCCTTTGTGTGATCTTGGCATTGTTGACAAAGACCAAGTAACCATAATGTGTGGATTTGTTTCTGAGTTCTCTATTCCGTTCCATTGGTCTGTATGTCGGCTTTTTATGCCAGTACCATGATGCTTTGATTACTGTAACTTTGTAGTATATTTTAAAATCAGGTAGCATGATGTTTTCAGCTTTGTTCTTTTTGCTAAAGATTATTTTGGCTTTTTGGGGTATTTTGTGGTTCCCTATGAATTTTGATTGCTTTTTCTATCTCTGTGAAAAATGCCATTGGAAATTTGACGAAGATTACATCAAACCTGTAGATCACTCTAGGTAGTATGGACATTTTAGCAATATTAATTTTTCCAATCCATGAACAAGATATCTTGCCATTTATTGTGTCTTCTTCTATTTCTCTCATCATTGTCTTACTTTCATAGTAGAAATCTTTTGCCTTATTGGTTAAATTTAGCAAAAGGTGTACAAGAAGAAGAAAAAACATTCCATCCCACTGGGAAGAATTCATCAGGATAGATTTGGATGAAGCATGATCTTCAAGTCACATGAATGTATGCAACAGAAGATAGGGTTTTGCCCTCGTTGGTTCTACTTGACAAATGAGGAGCAAGCACAGCTGACTGTATTCATCCAAATTAGTACTCCCAGTGCTTCCTAAAGGTCTTAACTCCAATTAGGAAGGATCCAGCAAAAGGACTAAGTGGGAATGGGCTGCATTGGCAGTTTCACCAAGTGTGGTATTAATATAATAATAAAATCTGCAGTTTGTACCAGCATTAGTTCCTGTTGCTACTGTAACAAATTATCACAAATTTAGTTGCTGAAATCAAAATAAATTTATTTTCTGACAGACCTGAAAGTCAGAATTCCAAAGTCAGTTTCACTGAGATAAAGTCAAGGTTTTGCCTGGGCTTGTTCTTTCTGAAGGCTCTTAAGGGAGAATCCATTTCCTTGCCTTTTTTAGCTTCTCCTGACCACTTTCTTCATCTTCAAAGGACATGGCTCCAGTCTCCGCTTCCCTCATAACATTACCCTCTCCTTTTCTGGAGTCAAATATCCTGTTACTTCCCTTTTATAGGGACACTTGTCATTTTACTTAGGACGTGCCCACATAATCCAGGACAATTTCCCCATCTCAATGTGCCTAATTACCTTTTGTTGCCTTTTTGCTGTGTGTTAATAAGAAAGAGCAGCAAATGAAGAGGCAGAAGAATTCAGTTCAAATTCAAGTTCTATTAGTTTCCTGAACATAGTTATTTCTTCGTGTAAAAATGAAGTTGATAATAAAATCAACTACCATAAAAGTTGTTGTGAGAACCCAATGACACATACATGTGAAAGTGATCAGTAATTTAATCACAGCCATAAAGCCTCTTCTGCTGTATGAGGCACCACTCACAGGTTCTGAAGATTAGGATGTGGCTATCTTTGGAGATCATTATTCAGCCTACCCTGGTACCTCATTAAGCACTTTCACATATACGTGTCTTTGAGTTCTCTTGATTTTTATGGTAGCCGATTTTATTATCAACTTCATTTTTACATGAGAAGATAACTATGTTCAGGAAACAAATAGAGCTTGAATTTGAACTGAAGTCTTCTGCCTCTTCATTCACAACTCTTTCTTATTAACCCGCAGCAAAAAGGCAGGGAAATGTAATGAGAGGTAAGGCTTTCCAACAAGTTGAGCTTTTGGGGTCATATCAGATCAGTCAGGGGTCAGAATCTACGTCTTCAGTAGAGAGAATTTACTACAAGTAATTGTTAACCAGATATAGGCAGTCTGTTTGGCATGGTCGTATGGGACAATGAAAATGATTTTGCAAGCTGTACTCACACACAGCAATCTTAATCATCAATGAGAAAATTATGATTGTTCTATGACCCTTAACAATTTTTGTCAAAATATTAAAAATCTCTTATTACTAGTTGTAAATGTGTAGGGAAATGAAATGCATAATAAAACAAACATTGGGGACACTATAAAGCATTAGAAACATGGAGATTTATAATATTTTCTATCTTTCTAAAAACCTTTATCAAGAATAATTTGAACAGTGCTGACCTCCTTGTCTTACAATGAACACGACTGAGCAAACATGTTTTCTGTGCCTTGGCAAATTGTCATACTCCTTTCTAAGTTTGGATCAGCTTTTAACATTTATCTTTCTTGCTTTCAAAGTCATAAAATATCTCTTAGAGTTTCTTTAAAGTGAAATTTTGGTTTTTTTGTAATGTCCCTTTCTTTGGGACATTATCATCCTTTATGCCAAAACCGTGTTTCTCATTTATGTTACATTTCCTTTCCCTGGCTTCCTCACACCGCCATATCCTGACTCTCTCAAACGACAGCAGGGTCGATGGTCTCATGGTCACCTATTTTTTTTTAATAACTTCATTTATGTTGGATTTGAGTTTCATTTCCAGTGGTATCACCTGTCAGTTCTTTGCTGCATTTTAAACTTTGCGGGCCGGTTCCCTCGTTTGATTATCTGTTTTTATAAAATGTTATGTGGGTTTATCACTGGAAGGCGGGGAGACAACATAACCATAAGCTCTGCTGTCTGTGTGTGAACTGAATAACAGATGCACAGTAAACAACAAATGGACTGGGGAACAAAATGACGTGATTGGTCACTTATCATGATACACATGTATGCAGATTTGTGGACTTAAGAGAACAATGAAGCTTGTACTTTATGTAATTACTCACAGTTAACTTACCATGGTAACTGAAATTTGACTGTGTTATTGGGGGTACTGAATTATTTAACTAAACTCTTAAATTCATGCACCTCAGAACAGTGCAAAGTGAGGACTGCCTATATTTAAGAAGTGAAAAGGATACCAGGTTATCATACAGGCAGTAACTGCAGGAGGCAGCTATAGGGTTGGGGGAATAAAAGGAAACGGGTATTTTTAAAGTTTAGAGACTTGGAGGAGGGGCCCATGGGAGCTGGACTTAGGCTTCTGAAGAGCTGCCATGAGGCTGGTGTAACTGCTGCTACCGGTTAAAGAAGAGATGGATGCTGCAATGACGCAGACAACAGCAAGTAGCAAAGTGAAAAGGGTAGGTCTCTTTCCTCTCCCTCTCCAAGCCTTGCAGCCTTCCCTAGAACCCGATTAGCAGAGCCTAACGTGGAGTCAGGTGATGAAGGAAGACTGCTTTGCAGACTGGCAATATCACAAAGCAGAGAGGAGAAGGGCAGGCCTGAAGTTGAGACATGAAGCTGAAAACCAGGACAGTCTTACAGTCTCAGTCTGGATCAGGATCCTTTCCCTGTTCTCCCTCCTGTAAGTGCTCCTTCTCATTAGTTCTGCAGACACAGGGCACCATGGAGAAGCTGCAATGGGAGCCAAGTTAGGAGCAGGCTCAGCAGTGGCAGGTGAGGTCTGCTGGCCCTACTACCTACATGGGTGGCAACTGTGATATTTTAGTTCTGCTTGTAGTCTTGAGCCCAGGAGAGGCAGGAGTGAAGAAGAGAGGAGAAAACAATGTATACGGTGACCTTCTAGGGAACAGGATTGCTGGAAACAGTGAATAGGAAGCACCGGCACTTGGCTAATCAGAATCACATGGTGCTGCACCCTGAATACTGAAGTGTCACCGTTGAATACTTGTACTAAGTAGTCAAATGCCCAGGGCAGATTCTGGACTCTTCTGCTGAAATGTTCCTACAAGACTTAGTCCCAGAGTAACACTGATGTCCTTTCCCTGGGTCTTCAAGCTTTTACTCAGTTCTAATAGCCAATTCCACAGCCTTTCCTATTTACCTTAAAAAGAATGCTATATATTTGGATAGCACTTTGTGTCTTTCAAAGTATCAAAGTTCTTGAGCTTGCTTATTTCATACAGTAGTCCTGAGAGACCTGTGTAAACAGGAATGTTATTAGCCCCAACTTACAGATGAGAAAAATGTAACTTTGAGGTTTTAAGTAAACTGGAGCCAGAACTTCTTAATCTTCATCTCATGTTCCTACCTCTCTGCTGGGCTGATCTCCAAACCTAATTTGGACCACTCCCTCTGAAAACTGCAGGGATGAGCCCAGAAGGAGTCAATTTCCATAAGCCAGTGTCTCCTTCCTCATTTTTCTCTGGGTACCCTACCTAGATAAGATTTTCCCTGCCAGAGATTCTATGTGAAACCTCATGGAGTTTATTGCAAATGTGGCCAATTTATTTACATTGGTAAGGGATAAGGGTAAAGATAGGGATAAAGATAGCTACAGCTTGATCCTAACTGTATTGTTTTCTGAAAATATATAAGCTGATTGGAGTTCTTTATTTTGGCCTTCCTAACATTTTTCCTCGTGCTGGAATTTTCTTCTGTGTATTCACACCTCTTGAATGACTGGTACTGGGCACATTAGATATGAATCATCTACATTTCTAGAACCCTATTAATTTTCTATAGAATTAAATTAGGCCTAGCTCTTAATGAGTATTGCCAGTGAAGAGAATGTTTGTTCTTAATGGGAGCATTTTCCCTTAGACCAATATCCGCACCTCAAACAGAAACTATGGACGGATCTCTAGTCTTAGCATGTTGCTTTATGTCCCTTGGCCTAACCTCATTTTGAGCCTGGAGGAAAGACTGTGGGGTCCCAAAGTCAAAATGATAGTCTTCTAAGCTCCAGATTGTCTCGAAAGCACTTGGTCAAATTTTAAACAAGAGGAGAAGACGATGACAATTTCAGAAAGAGGGAAAAAAGAAGAAAAATTATCTCTCTGTTCCCACGGGCAAAGAAAGCCACAAACCTAACATTTCCCAACAATTTAAAACCCACAGCTTTACAGTTTCTGGAAAAATTGCCAGAGTGTCTGCGGCAGAGTCAGAAATAGAAGCCAGGTGTTGGTCTCTTGTGTTCGTGCTGCCTTCCCTCTGTTCCTAGATGACACGAGGTCAGTTCTTTCCGTGCACAAGGTCCTCAGGATTCTGCAGGCGTCATGTCTGGGAGCTATGTGTTAATGTGCACTGACTGCTGAATTTGATTCCTTTGGATAATGGGAAAACTTTGCAATATGTTCGACATGTCTCCCTGCTTCACTCTGTGTGTGATATGAATTCTGCATGTGTTCTGCATTGACAACCCATTCCAGGATTTTTTTATCAATGTAGATGCCCTACCATCTGCATAATTGTAGACCAAACCTTGTTCTGTGACTACCAGATCAGGCCTTTACTGACTTAGATGTGAAGAGAAGGAAAATATCACCTCCTAGACATTTGAATCCTAAATAGATGCAGTTGGTGTACACTTCTTTATGTCAAGTGTAAAGAGCAGAGAATCAGTCTGCTGAGCAGGGCTTTAAGGAGGAGAATTCTCACATCTGCTGACAAGCAGTGCTAGTTCCTAGAGAGAGTACAGTGAGAGAATCCTAGTTTCCTACTTTTTGTCCTGCAGTGATGATCATTGTTGAACATTTTGCAGGATTTTGTGTTTTCTGTGTGCTTTTCTACTTTCACACTAAATTCTGCTGGACACTGCTACATATTATTCCCATCAAGATCTCACTGTTTATAGTAAAGATGCTTGTATTTTAGAACAGGCAAGAATCTGAGGCAATTTGATCTGGCTGTAAATAAAGTAATCTCTTGGGTAGCAGTAGCCGGAGCAAAACCTAGCTCCTTGCTTCCTACTATAATAAAGACTTTCCCAAACACACTTTCTGTAGGAAACCTTCCATCAACACTGATGACATATTTTTTTCCTTTTTAATTTTATGCTAGTTTGAGTTGTCTACTAATTTTTCTATCTGTGTAGCAATGCATCCTCACTTTACCCGTGGGTCCCGTAGGGTAGAAATTAAACTTGACACTTCTTCGCCTGCCTCTAACACAGTCTTGGACAAGTGGCAGGTGTCCCTGAAGTTCTTGTTGACAAGTGATGGATTGTTGGCTTCCTTGAAATTCCCATAATTTTCTCTCAATTCCTTCCCCTAAGTTCTCTGCTTCTATTTTTACAGTTACTTTATATATTTAACAATTTACTTAGCATATGTTCTTTACGAAAATTTTTCTCTCCAGTTTTTTTCCATTCGTTGCTTAGAATTTTGTAAAGTATGGCCTTAATATCTCTGCTCCTATTCTCCATGACAATACATAAGCTTCTTGAAGGTGAAAATACTTTTTGACACCATAAAAATGACTGATGCAGTAGTACCTTAAAAACTTCTTTTGAGTGAATGATTCGATAGTTTCCAAGTCATCCCAAAGTGTAGATTCTTGACTTGTGATGGAGACGAGGTGGCTTACTTACTGTCTCTTTTTTCCTGTGAATATCTAACAGCTTTCTGTGGGTTACTCAGTTGGAGGACGAGTGTTCAGGTTCTCAGAGCCATCTCTTCCTGGACAATCCAGCTATGTCTATTAAAATGCAACATACAAGTAAACATACATACATATGAAGAATATTTGCATTACCAGGATAAACCTTAGATTTTCTTCTGAGGACTAAAAATTAACCAATCTACAATATTCTCTCTGTATTTCTAAACCATTTAATTGTTATTGGTATATAATATTGACACTAATAAAAATGCATGTATTTATTTTTATAGTTTTTTAAAGCATTCCTTTATAATCTGACAATGATGATGCTTTCATGAGTACTTTGTTTAAAATGAGTAGATTCTAAGCATCTGGACAGTACTCCAAATTTCTATAAGACATCTGTCAACCTTTTCAAATGAAGGGCAGTTTTCAAGCTATATTTTTCCCCCCTTTGTTTTTTGTATGGAATTTATTTTGAAGTGGCTTTTGTGTTTGTTTTTGCTTTTTTTGTGTGTGGAGGAAAGAGCCTGCTGTTATTAAACTTAAAAGAAAGTTGGGCTGTTTTCTCTGGTAAAATTTCATTTGGATAAGGTCAGTGAATAGCACCTGCTTTTCTTGAGAATTTGCATGAACACTGTAGTTATGGATTTCTTCCATACATAATGTCAACACGTTGTCTCACAAAATGCCCATAGGGAAGGCCCCTCATTTTTTGTCATCTGGGGCCTGTCTGCTCTTCTGGCTACTCTGGAAGGCCATCTGGCTACTTAATAAAACCAGTACATCTCTTGGGTCTGTTCAGCGATGCCTACATACAATTTAGCTTTTTCATAGACTTTTCCAAGATCTGTCCTGGACAAGCATACTGCATTCTTCACAGAAAATGTCTCTGCTCTTTTTTGCTTTCTTTGTTCTGAGTCTTGGAAAGTGTATAGAAAGAGCTCAGTGTTATGAGTACACACATGGAGAGTAATTAATGGATACTAATTAAGCAAGGGGTGGACGGTATAATGTTGTGTTATTGACCATTTTCAAGTATGTTGCAAGCGGAGTCTGTACTTGGTGTTCCTCTGTTCTTAGTATGAACACAACTTGGCATGAGAGGAGCTTGGCCAAGGAGTGAGTAACTGGTGAGCAACTGTGCAGTTGATGCCCCAGGACATGGCACTAAACCTGGCTAGTTGGGTCTCTTACAGTTCCCTGCAGACTCCCTTCCCCTAAATCTGGATTGCAACCTGTCTCTAAGGCCCAGCTCAAGGCCCATATTATCGAACAATATTATAAAATATTTATTGAGTGCCTACCATGTGCTGGACAATTGCTGGGGAGACAGTGAAATCTAAGACAGACATGTTCTGGCACTCAGGTAACTTACATTCTGGTGGGAAAGGTGGAACAGACAAAACATCAGATCAACAAATAAACAAGACAAGTGTAGCAGACAATACTAGTGCCTAATCTTCTTTTACTCTCCCCCAGTCCCCCTTGGCATTCACCTCTGTGCACAGAGGGCTGCTTATTGCCAGCCCTTGTGACTTTGCCCGAGGACTTTTTTTTATAATCTTGGCCAATGTACAACGCTAGCTGGAAAGGCCAGTCAATCAATGCTGACTGGAATCAATGAATAAATATCCTAGCTTCCTTTCACTCAGGCGGGACAACTCTGAGGCATGTTCTATACTGTTGTGAAAAAAAATTGTGAAAGATTTGGAAGTGGGTAAAAGAGATTATTGGATGTTCTTTCAAAGGAATGTTGGGTATGATTTAGTGACCCTCAGGCATTGTCTATTCCATAAGGGCATACAGCTTTGATTGTCTGACTAAGTATTTTATTTTCTGTCTGTAGAGGCAGAAATTTTGTAGGGCACTGATGGCAAAGCTGATGGACTGCAGATGGATGTTTTCTGTCCATGGCAAAGCAAATGTTTACCACTCATGACAAAATCAGTGGATTTTGTACAGTAGATAAGTCAAATTTTCATTTGAACTCTTTGTAATATCATACTAGTTCCCTTCATAATTGATGAGTTGAATGAAATCCTTGATATGTGTTCATTTCATGTTTGAATGAAATGCATGATTTTACCATTTGAAAATTTTTCCTCAATAGAAGCTCCCCAGCAGGACTGAGCTTCAACTGGCTTCCTTCCCTTTCCTGCCTCACTTCGCCATTCTTTATCCATGTTCCTTGGGAGGAACTCCTCAGTAAAAATGTTGATTTATCTCAGGGTCTGCTTCAGGGGGAATCAAGACAACAAATAAATGCCACTCCCTGCATTCCTGAAGTGACAGACCCATTGTCTCCCTGATCTTCCCTCCTAGAATACCTGCAGTGATGTGAGAACTGTTTTATGTGAAAAAGGGGAAGAATATGCTTGTTTTACTCAAGAGGCTGAGGAAAAGAGACATAAAAAGGTGAGGTATGGAGGATGCAGCAGTGGAGGGTACAACATAGAGACCTTGTGATGTAATCCTTCCTTTATGACTCCTGAAATCTTCTATGAAGTTAGTAAGTTCAAGAAATGCTTAGGTGTGGGTCAATTTCTGACTTTGAAAGCGCAAAGTTTGTATCTGGTGATAGTACAAGGATAGAACCAAAAGTGTGGAAATGTAGTTGATATGATTTGTCTGTGTCGCCACCCAAATCTCATCTTGAATTGTAGTTCCCATAATCCTTACATGTCATGGGATGGACCAAGTGGACGTAATTTTATCATGGAGGAGGTTTCACCCATCCTGTTCTCATGATAGTTAGTTAGCTCTCCCAAGATCTGATGGTTTTGCAAGGGGCTTCTCATTTCCCTGAGCACTCATTGTCTCTCCTGCCACCATGTGAGAAAGGGTGTGTTTGCTTCACCATCTGCCATGATTATAAGTTTCCTGAGACCTCCCCAGCCGTGCTGAACTGTGAGTTAATCAAGCCTCTTTCCTTATAAATTACCCAGTCTTAGGTATGTGTTTTTTAGCAACATGAGAACGAACTAAAACAGTGAATTATTACTGGGGGCACTGCTGTAAAGATACTCAAAACTGTGGAAGTGACTTTGGAACAGAGTAACATGCAGAGATTGGAACAGTTTGGAGGGCTGAGAAGAAGACAGGAAAATGTGGGAAAGTTTACACTTTGGGGGACTGTTGGAAGGGCATGATTGCATTTTGAATTGCGAGGACATGAGATTTGGGAGGGGGTCAGGAGTGGAATGATATGGTTTGGCTGTGTCCCCACCCAAATTCATCTTGAATTGTTGTTCCCATAATGCCACATGTCGTGGGAAGGGCCAAGTGGTGATAACTGAGTCACAGGGGCAGTTTCTCCCATCCTGTTCTCATGATAGTGAGTTAGTTCTTGTAAGATCTGACGGTTTTATAAGGGGCTTCCTCTTTTGCTGGGCACTCATTCTCTCTCCTGCTGCCATTTGAAGAAGGGTGTGTTTGCTTCCCTCTCCACCATTATTGTAAGTTTCCTGAGGCCTCCCCAGCCATGCTGAACTGTGAGTCATTAAACCTCTTTCCTTCATAAATTACCCAGTCACAGGTATGTCTTTTTTAGCCATGTGAGAAGGGGTTAATACAGCAGTAGAAAAAAAGGGGAAATATAGGAAATATAGGATACAGAGAGAATAAGGGATAATCTTCCTTTGGGAACCTCAAGACAAGCACAGTGAAAGCTCTAAGAACAGTAAGATCGTAACCAACACAAAGGTTGCCCTGTACTTGGTTTGTGTACATTAATTTTTCTTCCCCAATGGACTTTAAAATGCTAGAACAGGGACCACTTTGCACCCTGTTCTAGTCTTTTACAGTGAAAGGGACAAATAGAAACAGAGGTAATTGTATTAATATGCCAGATTAATGCAGAGAAACTAACAGGGAAGCACCATTAAAATATAATCTATAATATAATCTCAGGCAATAATTTGAACAATCCAAGATAAAGATAGAAGAAAAAATGGATTAAATTTGCCATGCAAACCAGATAACTTTTAAGTTCTAAAGGCTGTGGAATTTTCTAAAAACTCTATGTCAACGTTCCATGGATGTAGACAAACTGGGAAAAACTGGCAGACAGAAATGTGATAACTGCACAGCAAAGCCAAACCCCCTAAATGATATTGATCTTCTTATTTGCTAAAGCAGGTTGCAGCACCCACCCAATTTATCTAAGAAATTAATCAATTATAAGTCAAAATAGAAACAGGGTACAATCATGCTTCACCAGTTTTGGAATTAGAATTACATCTGTCATAAGTCTGTTTTACTCACCCTGGTTCTCATTGTGATATTGATAAACCATTACTAAGTTGAAATTCTTCCAAGACTGAACATTTTGGGGCCAGACCATTTCTGCCTTGAGTAAAGGCTGAGTAGGGAGCAACAAAGCCATCGAAGGATCTTCATCTGAACAATATTTTCAATAGGATGCAATAGAGTTGTTCTCTCATCAGTAGAGAATACTTTGGCTTAAAAATCTAGTCATTCCTGCTGTGGATTCTAGATTTTAAAGTCTAGTGGTAACATCTTTGGAAAAATAAGCCTGACTTGAGAGTTGAGGAAGTGCCCCACAGACTAGTGGATGAGTTATATAAGGAAGAAATGATGGTTTCTCTTTTAAGATCGGGTTATATTTGAGTATGAATCCATGTTGAGGAATCTCAAGTAACTGGAAAAAACATCTTGGAAAAGTTGAATCCCATAACTCATTATAACATTCAATACTTGTGGTCTTAAGAAAGCTTCCTTTTTCTGGGGGATCTTGTCTCAAAATTAAGTGATTGGTCAGAGTATATAAGCAAATGATGCATTTCACTAATATGGACCCATCAAAAATTAACTATGTGACCTAAAGAAATATAAGTAACTTAAAACACCAGCTCTTAGCTCAAAGCCTAGTAATAGTCCACTAATTTTTGTTGAACAACTGACAAACACACTCTCAAATTTTGTTATCTGTGGACTGTGGGCTTCCTAACCTAGTATACAGGTACTATAATATAGTCCTTGGACTAGCTTATAGGGAGGAAATGTTTGGAATACAGCCAGTTTCACTGCCAAATAAAGAATCATTGCTCTTAGTAAAGACTAGCTTATCTTATGCCAGGCCCTATTGCATGCTGGTCTTTTTTTTTTTTTTTTTTCTATCCCTTGAATAAACTCTGGTCTTCTCACCTCTGGACTTTTGCATATGTTATTCTGTCTGACTTGAATTTTGTCCCACATCTACTTCAAGACTCAGCTTGAATGTCGCTTTCTTGAGAAACCTTCTCTGACCTTGCATAAGATAAATATCTCCACTGTACTCCCCATAGCACTGAGGACTTCCCCTTTGTAGCACTTAGCACAGGTGTGATTTTGACATCTGGGCTATTAATGAACATATGTCCATCTCCTCTCACAACTCTATCAAGGCCAGAATTGTGTCTGCTTCTCCTCACCATTGTATATTTAGCTCCTAGCATGGTGGCTAACACTTAGGAGATGCTCAAATATTTGTGGAATGAATGACTTAAGCATGTTTCTCATAAACCCATGTACTCTGGTGTGGCACTGATGCCTTTAAGGATGCCCTCCAGGCTTTGTCTTCCAACTTCCGCTTATTTTCTTTGCAATTGTTCATTGCCATGGACCTTTCACTTGGGATTTCTTCCAAGGTCTTTGCTCAAATGTTCTCTGGATCCCTGAACTCCTTAGTTCTAAGACGAGCATACTTCCTCCTTTGCTCAAGGAAATATTGCTATTGGCCAGTAGTGATTAACCAGGTCAAATATCAATCAGATGATCAATTTAATTCAGAGTGCTGTAAATACCAGCCATTTCTGCCCACTTACCCACCCAGGCCTTTGGTCTGAGATCCTAGTGATGGATCTGAAAAGAGCCCTCCTCCCAGGGAAGGTAGTTTTAAATCCATCCCTTCTTTGTCTGGTAGTGAGTTGCTCCTTAGGTCACTGTTGTCCTTTATTTTGTCCAAGAAAAATTACTACAAAGAAGGTCACTCATTGCCTTTTTCTCAGGGACTCTGAGAACCCTCTCCTAGCATTTAAGTAAGAATGGATCATTTTTATCTGGTAAATTAAAAATGAAATCTTTACCATGTGCAAGAAGTAGGAAAACAAAAGGTTGGGTCTATCTAATTCCCTTAATGTATGCACAGAAGCAGAAGCATTAAGCATTGCCAGTCAGAGCACGTCCCCTGGGAGAAGGCAGGGATACAGCCTTCTGCTCTGCAGGTGAACTTTCCCTTTGCAGCTTGCGTAAATTCTACGTTTGGGCAATCTGCCTGCTTAAGGGCCTGCTTACTGATTGTTGTTTAATGTCAGTAAGCAGCAAAAGGAAAGCAGATCTACCAGGACTTTTTGCTTCAAGACTAGTTCAGGCCAACCTGAACTGCTACGGAGAGCACCTACAGGCCCTTATGAGAAACCGAAACTTAAGCATCAATATCCAAACCCTATGCCCTCTGATATTCTCCTGAGGCATCTGGCATGGGATTTCTCATGCTTCTTTATTTTGTGCCTATCTTTCAGAATTGGGTTTTTAGGCAGTGGTGAACTGGGTATGGAGAGGAGGAGGAATATGTCTACTGTATTTAGGCAAAAAGCCATTCTTCATTCAGCAGTACATGCTAGAGCTGAGTTATATAAACATGACTTTGAGACAGTATGGAAGGGGGGAAAACCACATTCTTATTGATTAGCAACCCTCTTTCCCAAATGGCAGAATAATATCAGGATCTAACTGACTGTAGTTGGAATAATTTTTCTTCCATTACAATTACAAGGCATAATATCTAATCACTTTTTAAAAAAGTATTTGATTAATTTATTTCATTTTAAAATAGGTAATAATTCACATGGGTCTATGCAAAGGTAGAGAGGAAGTCTCCATTCTATCTCTGCCCCCATCAGCCAGTTGTCGTTCCTTCTCCATGATTTTTCTGATCACTTTCTGAGGATATCGTGCAGTTTGTCCCACCAGCTCCTACATTTCCTTAAAGCAGAAGGACTTTATTAGATCACAGTTAAACATTTTGAGATGCAAAACATTCCACATGACATGGTTTACTTCGTATTCCATCTCAGATGGACTCCCCCACCATTAACGATGCTAAATTGAGCATTGATGTGATCCTTCCTTGCTAAGTTCTCCCCTTTGAGTAGTGTGAAACATTGTTTTTGGCACTGTACTGAAGTTGAGTACATTAACCATTCACCTGATGATTTTAACATCAAGATTTGGGGACATTGATGGCAGATGGAGAAAGCCCATCCTTATTTGTTAGCAATTACTGCTGATGTGTCTGAATCAATACTTCCATTTGTAGTTGCACAATGATTTTCTACATCTATTATTATTTTCCTATACATTAGTTGCCATTCTCCTGTAAAGTAGAACTTTCTCTTTCCAACTGGGACTATTTAGTAAACTTTAAGTAAAATTCTTCATAAGACAGAATGAATGTTTAATTTGCTCCTCTAAATTACTGATTGTCAAACCTGATTTTGTTCAATAGTCTCAAATGGTGACCACTTTTTCTTTTCTTTTTTCTTTTTTTGCTTTCTCTTTGAGCGCTGTTGTAGGCTGATATATTTCCATAGATTTCATGTGAGTTACAAACAGCATTCTTTTTGACACTCAAATTGTTATATTTTTGATTAGTTTGAGCCCCCACCATCTGGATTCTATACCGTTTGATATGAACTCGTTAATCTGTGAATGCTTCTTTGCCCATCATCCTGTGCTCACCCTGCCCCAAAGCAGAAATCAGATATTTCTTAAAGGATTTGACTTTCTTTAGGGGACAATGATATTAAAAATCAAACTCTGGGCATGAGGGGTGTGGATGCTCCCAAGGTGACCTTCTTTCTAGGTACCTTCAGTGCTAGATAATAAATAACATATTTTTTAAACTGAAAGTTCATATCGATATTTTCAGTTTACTTTTAATATTATATTGTTTTTACTTAGCATCTTTGATTTTATAACTGGAATTTGCTAAAAACACTTTAATCTTAAAATTTACATAGTTTCTTTGTTTCATGTAAGAAATATAAAGAAAATAATTTCAAAATAGCAATGCCAGTATTACTACTAAAATTTATTTGTAATTTTTGTGTACAAAATATCCCACTAAAAGTATACCCTTTACCTCATTTTTCTTTATCCTCTCTAGGTAACAAATTTTACTGAATATTTGTTTATATTGCCAAATAATAAAGAAATCACAGCCAGGAAGTTATGTTCCAAAATATCTCTTTTTGTAATTATAAGCCAATACATGTATGTGTTCCTATCACCTTATTTTCTCACACAAGCAGTAGCATACTCCACAACCTTCTGTCTCTTGTATTTTTAAAGTACTATACCCTAGAGATCTCTCCACTTTTCATCTTAGGGCCTAGCAATCTGTTTCATTCTTTAATTTTTAATTTTTTTATGGCTGCATATTACTACATTCTGAAGATGTACAATACTTTACTCAACCAAACACCCTATTGCTGTCACTTGGGTGGTTTCCAAATTTCAGCTATTAACAACAATGTCACAATGAACAACTTTCCCTATATATCATTTGATACTTGTACAGGAGTAGCTGTAGGCAGTGAGACTTCTGATTCAGGGGTAAAGGCATCTGTAATTTTGATAAATCTTACTAAATCCCCCTTCTTCAAGGTTATTCTGGTTATATTAATTTCATATCTTCACCTGCAATGTAAGAAAGTGTCTGTTTCCCAACATACTGTTTTGAGTATTTTACCCCAAAACTGGTAAGTATAAAATGCTATGTCAGTGTTAATTTGGCATTCTTTTATTATGAAAGAGGTTGAGCATCTTTTCATTTGTTTGGGGGCAACCAATATCTTCTTTTGTCTGTGCATAAACTGTTCAGACCCATACATTTTTATTATTACTGGCATTTTTCACATTGATTTCTAGATGCTCTTTGTGTGTGAGGGAAAGTAGTCCTTCATCTACGATATGAACTGCAAATACCTTTCTGAGTTTTGGTTTTGCTTATGGTGATCAGTTTCATGCTGAATTTTTTTATATATGTAGAAATTAACATTTACAATCTCTTTTATTGATTTTGGATTTCTAATTACTCTTTAAATCACATAAACATACTTGATTACAATTCAAATATATGTTAATAAAATGTAGGAAAAAGAAGTTGTTTCATGTTTAATTTTTGCCTGACTTTTCTCATCAATATTACTCCATACCTTCTGTGTTGTTTTAAAAGAAAATTACTTGCAAAATAACACTGTAGTGGGAAGAGTGAAAAGTTGCAGAATAGAGTTAATGTTTGTTCCACAAACAGCTGTACGAGTCCAGGCACCTTATGGGAGGACCTAGAGATGGTCTACAGAAGGGATGGCAAAATAAAAAAGGCAGTTTAAAATGAGTCAAAAAATGCCAAATTTAATCAGAATCTTCTCTTCTCCCTCAATTTCTGCAATCTTGTTTCTTTCTGGCTCCCTCACACTTCTTTTTCTAGTGTTTCTCAGACTAACATCCTAGCCTTTTTCCACAAATAATCTCACCCAATCGAAAGGCTCCTAAAACTCTATTTTTAGTCTGAGACTAAATTTGTATTGTAGTCTACTCCAGTCTCCAGACTTCTTTTCAGATATTCTGGCCCGATTCTGGTTGCCTGAGAAAGGCCAATCTGAATGTTCCTGGATACCTCAAATTTCACATGTAAATAAACAGAATTTATTACTTTCCCACAATACTTCCTGTTTCTTATATATTTCCGTACTCAGGTTAATGTTACCACCTACCGTCCCAGTCACCCAAGTCCCAAAACTGAGAGACGGCTGAAATCTCTCCTATAATATCTCCATCTCCATCACTCAATTCTATAAATTCTTCTCTTTAGTTATTATTTATTTATTTATTTATTTTTGAGACGGAATCTCGCTCTGTCGCCAAGGCAGGAGTGCAGTGGCACAATCTCGGCTCACCGCAACCTCCATATCCTGGGTTCAAGCGATCTTACTGCCTCAGCCTCCCAAGTAGCTGGGATTACAGGTGAATGCTGCCATGCCCAGCTAATTTTTTTGTGTTTTAGTAGGGATGGGGTTTCACTATGTTGCCCAAGCTGGCCTTGGACTCCTGAGCTCTGGCAATCCTCCTGCCTCGGCTTCCCAAAGTGCTGGGATTACAGGCGTGAGTCACTGTTTCTGGCCCAGCTATTTTTTTTTTCTTTTTTTTTTTTAATTATTGTTTTCTTTTGAGAGAGTCTCGCTCTGTCTCCAGACTGGAGTGCACGATCTCATCTCACTGCAACCTCTGCCTCCTGGGTTCAGGTGATTCTCCTGCCTCAGCCTCTTGAGTAGCTGGGATTACAGGCACCTGCCACCACACCCGGCTAATGTTTATATTTTTAGTAGAGATGGGGTTTTGCCATGTTGGCCAGGCTGGTCTTGAACTGACCTCAGGTGATCCTCCCACTTCAGCTTCCCTAAATACTGTGATTACAGGCATGAGCCACTGTGTCTGGCCCTTTTTAGCTATTCTTAAATCCTCCCTTCCCTCTAGTACACTCCCTACCTTAACCTATTTCCTCTTCATTCTCTATGCAACTCTTATCGTAGCATACCCTTTCTTAAGATACTTTTATGGCTGCTCTCTGCCTATAGAATAAAGACAAATGTCATCAATTAATATATGAATAAGAATAAATGCACATTCATTGAGAAGTTATTTTATGCCAGTCTCTGTTCTAATTGCTTCACCTATACTAATCGCATGTTATCTCAATTGGTCCTCGCAATGACCTTTGATGTAGGTATGCTTATTAGTCCCATTTTACTCATGAAAGAACTGAAGAACCTGCCCTAGTATGCAACGCAGTAAGCAGAAAAACATGAGCTGATTGCAGAGTTATTCTCCCACCTTGATGGCCTCTTGCTGACTTTTCTGGCTTCCTCTTCTGCCATCTTCTTTCTCCCAGCATAAGTCTCAACTCCATGGAGCTGCTCTGTGAACTTATCACACTATTTCATGCCTCTATACTTTTGCACATGCAGATCCCTCTGCTTATTCCTCCACTCATCTTTGCTGCATCTCCTCTGATTCCAAGTAAACTCTTATTCATCTCTTTGTCTAAGAAGCATGTCATGATCCTTTCATCATCTCCCTACCTAGAGTCAGTCCTGACTACCAAAGACTTTTTGAATATATCCTTCATTTCTCTCTATAAGCATAGAACCATAATGTGTTTTTACTATGACACTCATCATAGGACCTTGCAGTAATTTGTCAATGTATGTAACTTTTCTAGTAAGTTCTAAGTTCTAAGTTTTCTAAGTTCTTTGAGGGCAGGAGCTATGTCTTGGTGGGGATGCTCAGTGCATTTTTGTTGGATGAATAAATGAATAATCAGTGCTGGCTATCCTCCCACAATATTAAATATGAGGTTGCCTCTTCCCTCTCAACTTACAGTGCTGTAAATACAAATTTTAATAGCACTTGGAAAATTCCAATATTCTTTTCAATTTCTAGTCATTTTTCAATCTCAATGTTTTATCTTTTCCACAACACTGATTATACCTTGGAGAAAATGGTATTTTTTTTTCTCTTTCCTTCACTCCAAATGAGGTAAATTAGTCTGGTGACCCCTAGATTTTACCATTTACGAAACAATGGGGATGACCCGTTGGTAAGAGTAAAAGAAAACACCAAACTCTTCAAACCTGGGGGCAGTTTCCTCCCACAACAAAGTTATTCGTAAATAGCATTCCTTCATTTACTTTTTGCAGAACCACCTTTGGACACATTGTTCTGTCCTTTAATCATGCCAAATCAATCAACCAGTTCTTTAACTTTTCTATTTCTGAGCATTCCTTCAGCCTGCTATCACCAGAAACATATCCTTCAAATCTAATAAAATAAACCTAAAACTTTTTTTAAACAACAACAAAAAAGCTTCCAACGCGTCTGTACAACGTCCCAGTGAGGTCAGCACAAATGGCATCATCCTTGTCATTTTAGCAGTGGGCAGGCCAAGCACAGAGACCAGGCGGCTTTGCCCAAGGCCATAAGACAAGTCAGTACCAGAGCTGGAATTAGATAGGAGGAACCCTGGCCCTTCGCCCTGGATTCAGACACTGGGTCATGTTAACCTTAAAATTCTTTTTCCTTAGTTTTATGCCCTCCAAAAGATTAGCGGATAGGGAAACAATGCAGCTATTAAAGACAGGATCTCTTCCCTTACTGTTAAATCCAGCACAAGTAAGTTGACTGAAGCTGCAATGAAAGGAGATGCATGTGCTTCCCCCTCTGTTTTTTTCGTTTCTGTTTTTCCAAGTGGTGGAAGTGGCCATCTCTGAGGTCACCACAGGATTGACACCTCATATTTGATCTTCCAAAAACCTGTCTCTAAACTCAAGCTTTCCAGTTTGCCATTGGGAATGTTTGTCTTCCACAAGTCTTAAAGGGAGTCTCATGGGTTTTACCCAATGTGAGAGAAATTGTCCTTGGCCACTCCCTGGGCCAGTGTTCCACCTCGCAGCTGTTTGCACCTTCTCTCTCAGATGTGAGAAAGGTGCTGGCGGCTCCCCTCTGTAGCCGCTCTGGGAATAGGGGCCCCAGCAGTCTGCTGGGGAAGAAAGTGTTCTGAAGAAACATTTCTTGGCAGCAAGCAAAATTTCCATAAAACTCTTAAATATAATAAAATATAATTAAAGTGCCACGTTGAGTTAGCTCTCTTTGAAGTTTCACACTTGCATAATAAACCAAGTCATAAACCAAGATTCGAATTGGACACTTTATTTCTTTTTACAGATTAATTCTCATTAATTATCTACTTGACCCCTCCTGGTATAGAGAAGTAAGTACCTGCTGCACCGTAATTTGTGCTGATAAAAGGCAGTAAAAGATGAACTCACTGCTGGAAATGGAATCTCACACACTGAATGTCACTTTGTAGTCAGAGAAAATTAGAGCCCATGTTTAGAAATCACATTATCAAAGCTTCAAATGATCTCAGAAATGAGGTATATTCTGCGTTTTTGTCTTTTTTATCACTAAGAATTCCAAATTTTATGTTAAGTGGCTGGTCCTCTGATGAAAAATGTGGTCCCTTACAAAGCAGGATTTTTTTGTTAACCTGTGGTGCATAGATCTTAAAATTACATATCTAGCCATGAGAGGTGGTATGGGACAGCTGTCTTGCACTGGGGTAAAGATGTAAGGTTTTAGGGCTTCATTTTATCTTATCATGCAGTTTTACAGCCCCATTAATAACCACATAGACAAAGAAGGCTTTTCATTGAGACCAGTAGGAATTCACTAACTCACAGGTTATGCCACAAAGACTGATGACTTGTGACTCACACTCAATGAAAGCTCTTAGGGTGAACTCTCGTGAGTCTCAGTGCTGAAAATTAATTTGCTTTCTGTGTAGAAACATTTATCTGTGTTTACCTGTGTGCCTGTGTGTGTTTAGGCTGTCTACAAGTCATTGATGTGTTCTTTCTTCTTGAGCTGTGGAGACTGAGAAGACTTCAGGAACAGAAACACTGCAATATGATGAAAGGATTAGGAGGGGATCGGTCAGAGAACCAGAAGTGAATTACTGGTATAAAAACAGCAGTCTAGGAAAAGGCTTGAATTGAGCTAAACTGATGTTTTAAGAAGAGAACAAAAGAAAGTATGATAGATGTGAAAGCCACAGGTTCTTTATGTAGATAATTATTCACCTTGGGAGAGGTGACTTGATGTTTTTGTAGATTTCAGCCACTGGAACCTGGTTTGTTCATCTTGTCAAGGGAAGCGGGGAGAGGTGGTAGTAAGAAACAAAAGGAGGGAGGATGCCCTTCTACCCCTATGTTCAGGAACTGCAGAGCAATATCTCAAAATGTCATGAGAGCTAAAGCAAAGTGTTATGAATACAGAGGTGTTTACTAAGAAAATGAGTCTTTTTCTTTTTTTCTTCTCACTGTGTATGCAGCCTGACTGAGTCAAGTATTTCGCAGTGCTGCTTGGTGATATAAACTACTTCCTCACTAAGCACACCGGCTTCCCCTAGGGTAAAAACCTACAAACCCAAATTTCTCATAAAGAGTTGTAAAAATATAGTGAAAGAACAAATTTATGAGGTCACCTCCCCTTCCCTCTATCAACCAAGAAAGAAATCTCCCCAGAATGTTCCCTGGTCAATCTTGTCTAGTCATTCTTCAAACAGTAATAAAATAACATTTTAGGGTTTTTTCAGATTGTATTCAAGGCTATGCACAAGATTGCTTGTTTTGTGGTCTTGAATCTAACCATTTGCCAGGCTAAATTGAATTTCACTTTTTTTCATTTTTTTCATAGTAATTGAATTTGTCATTGGCCATGAGTCTAATGAACAAGTGGAGAATGAGGGTGAGGGGCTGGGGTGAGGGGGAAAGACGTTGCCACAGTAATAACAGCAGAAAATGGCAGGGAACAATAAGGAAATGCAGGTTATGTGAATGTCCCTCAGAAAATCTTTAGAGACCTTGGAAAGCTTAGGAGTACTTGGTAACAGAGGCAGACTCTGGACACATTTTGTATGTGTGACAGGATTTTACTCCTGGAAATCTCAGTCCACTTTGCTAACAGGAATCGTGTTATGTTAATAATAAATGTTTCTTTGTTAATTCTTTTCTCCAATATACCTGTATTAGAAAGACAGTGTATTAGTTATGGTTCTCCAGAGAAACACCATGAATAGAATAGATATGATGATAGAGACACACACACACAGACAGAGAGAGATAGAGAGACAGAGAAAGAGACAGAGATAGAGAGAGAGAAAGAGAGAGAGAGATGCAATTATGAAAGCTGAAGTTCATGATCTGCTGTCTGCAAGTTGGAGACCGAGGAAAACCAGTGGTGAGGTTCTGGTCTGAGTCTGACAATCTGTGAACCAGAACTGATGGTGTAAGTTTTAGTCCAAGTCTGAAGGTCTGAGACCTGAGAACGCTGATAATGAACCATGTGTCCAAGGGAAGGAGAAGGCCAATATCCCAGCTCAAGTTGTCAGGCAGAGAGTGAATTCTTTCTTTCTTCACCTTTTTTGATCTACTGAGGTCCTCAAAGGATTGGATGATGCCTACCCACATTGGGGAAGGCAAATTGACCTACTCAGTCTACTGATTCAAATGTGAGGGAACACCTCATAGTTACACTTAGAAATACTATTTTACCGCATATCTTGGCACCCTAGGACCCAGTCAAGTTGACACATAAAATTAGCCACCATAGACAGAAACGAGCTTCCCTTTACTCCCATCATACAAATCCCTTTTATTTTCTGCCCAAAGACTGAAGCTGAGACAAGGAAGCACCAGGAAACCCAGTGAAGTGAACATTTTCTTCTTTTAAAATATATTTCAGATCTCTTTTATGGTTTTCTATGACATAAATGGAGCATGGGTCTGACCTCACTAACTGGTCAGGACTCCAGAACAAAAATGTCATTCTTGACTTTCCCCTGAGTGACAACTGTCCTCTTGTTCGCCAGGACTAACATTTTATCCTTTGTCCCACAGCTTGATATCCTTTCCTTTTTGCTTGGTCTTCTTGATTTAAGTAAAATTTTAATACATTTCTGGAAACAAGCCACAAAACACTAGGAAAAAAGAAAGTTGAGCAGAAGGAGGAAAGATTAAATCAAGGGGAAAAAAAAACTTTAGAAATCAAAGACGTTTCTCTCACATCAGATGACTGGCCCATACTCACAAGCAAAACAAATTGTACAACAATGTTCAAATGTGCATTGACTGCCTCTAGGTATTCACCTCATTTAGGTAAGGGAAGACCCTCTGCTTGCTTTGGTTTGTTCATCCAGGAAAAAGCAAAGCCAGTAAACCTTTACCAAAGGCTTCTCCAGGGATCACGTTATACACAGACCTTTTGGTTCCTTGGTGTCTTAGCACATTTAGTGTTGCTATAAAGGAATACCTGAGGCTAGATGATTTATGAAGAAAAGAGGTTTATTTGGCTCATGGTTTCGCAGGCTGTATGAGAACCATGGCACAAGCATTGGCTTTTGGCAAGGGCTTCAGGCTACTTCCACTCGTGGCAGAAGGTGAAGAAGAACTAACATGTGCAGAGATCACATGTTAAGAGAGGAAGCAAGAGAGAAAGGTGGGGTGCTAGGCTCTTTTTAACAATCAGCTCTTGCAGGAACTTGCCGAGTGAGAACCTGCTCATTACCAGAAGGGCAACGTCAAGCCATTTATGAGGGACCTGCCCCTGTAACAAAAATACCTCCCATTAGTCCCCACCTTCAAAACTGGTGATTGAATTTCAGCATGAGATTTGGAGGGGACAAACATCCAAACTATAGCACGCAGTCTAGGCTGGGATAGGGTTGCTTGCTGGAACCTATTTTCACAACCTTTTCAGTTGTGAAAAACTGAAAAGTCATGAAGAAACATGATTTGCAGCCTCTATAGAGTCCCATATGTCTATTTTACCCCTTTAAAAGAAATGACTATGGTTTGTTTGAAGCTTTTTGGGGTTAGTACTTTTTAATAGCCTACAGAATATGACCAAAAGATTCTCTAAAGAACATCTGAGACAAAGGCAGCAGAACTGGTTTTGTGTTGTTGTGGTAAATATATTACATGTTACAGGAAAATAAAGCCCAGGCTCATACAAAAAGTAAAAAAGAGCAAGACTAGAGGCAAAATGATAGTCTACCTACTTCTCCCACCCAAGAAGCTTCTGGCCCAGTGGATAATTACAGAAGGAAGCCCTTCTCTCATGTACAAGTATGGGGACTGGAAAAGGCAAGGGACAGACAAGGAGAGGCTCCCATGACAGCAGTGTGCATGCTTGGCTACAAGAGTCTAAAGTTAAAGAACATACTCAAAAGTCTGTATTCTACTGTGGCCTGAAAGAATCAGCATAGTCAACCCAGTGCAAGTTTTTAAGACTGGCAGGCTTATGTTGGAACTGAGCTCCACCTAGGATGCCAGCTGATGCCCTCTGGTGCTGAAGAGAGAAGAGTTAAGGCTCTAGAAGAGAATATGAGATAGGGATTGGGGTGGAGAGAAGAGGAAGTGCCTCTTCCCACTTTGCTTGGGGAACACATGGTCCCCGAGGCTGAGGGGGCATGGAAGTTGTTCACATCTGTATATACTAATGGCAGTGAGCTGGGTCCCATCTTAGGAAAAGAGCAATTTGCTTCAAGAGTACAAGGGAAGAGTAGGCATACTTGTCATTGGCCACACATGAGGGAGTGGGTGAAGCCAGTTGCATTTTAGTCTTGACGAGCATTTTGGAGAGCTTTTCAACATCTTTGGTTCAGCAAACCTTAAAACACATGTCACCATGGAACTTCCTTATTTGCCTTTATTTTAAACCCCTGTGTATTTTTAGGACAATTGAAACCGTATGTTTCTGTTTCATTTACACTGAACTCATGAAAGTGATGTTCAGTAAGAGCTGTTTGATGTACACAGAATCTTCTGTTACCATTTTATGAGCATTTTGACTCATTTGAATTCAGTATTAGGGAGCCAACTAAACCAGATCTGAACAGGACACAGTTTGGCTTGAAGCTGAAAACTCCTGAGACCTTGCTGGATATCATTCTTGGCGAAATATCATATCTTTTCCCATCCCAGATTCACAGCCAAGAAGGCTATTGTATCAAGCCAAGCCCCAAAAGAAGGGTTAAGAGAAGGTGTCAGAACTCTTATCTGAAACAACAAACCCAAGAAATATATCTCAAACAAGTGAAGTGCCAAAAGGAAAAAATTCCATTTAATGTTAGTCCCCATTAGCTTTCTAATGGTGAGCATGAAACAACAACTAAAAAAGCAACCATCAGATTGAATCAAGGCAAGGAAGGCTTGATAACAAATCATGGTTTATTATGGTGTGAAACTCAAGTTTCATTGCTTATATGGATTTCCATCACATACTTTATAATGTTTATTGAAATAATAAAATAAAAATATAAAGTTTTTTGGGGGATTTACAAAAGCAATGAAAAACAGAGAGTGTCATTGTAAGCCAAAGCAATTGAGAATTTTTTAAAGATCTAGTGTGGATTGTACTGGATACAGGAAAATAGGGACTCACTAAAGATTCGATGCATGCAGAGGAAGGAAGTGGGTCCTTCCCTTCCAGTGTTCTTCCAAAAGTGAAAGAAACAGTGGTCACCAAGTTACCAAGTTAGGTATGGTTCCTCCCCACAGGGAGCTCACAGTTTAGTGGAAGTGACAGGCAAATTGAATCAACCCTCATAAGAATAAATATCTATAAATTATGATTGATGCATTAAAGAAAAAGAAAATATGATAGTGACTAAAATAGAAGTTAGTTTAGTAAGAGGGAGTGGGTTTTGAGAAGGTCTATTGGAAGAAGGGACATTTTAAAATGAGACCTAAAGAATGAATAAGAAGCAGGTGAAAAATGCACCAGTTCTAGGCAAAAGGACATAGAAGGCACGAAGGCCTTAACTGAAAGTTGGTTAAGAAAGGCAGCTGGGTGCTGGAGAGGAGGGGTATGACCAGATGATGCCAGCCATATCCCATCCCTTTGAAGCTGTGCATTACATTAATCTGTGCTACTCAGTTTGCCAGGCTACATTGTCTGCTAGGATCTGTTATTCTTATTTTTCACTCTTGAAGTTCTGTTTCCTTACTTTTCAAGATTGTATTTACTTGTATATTTTTTCTTTTGCACCTGTTCCAAACAGTAGTTCTCAGGTCACTTCATCCTCTTAGGCAGTGGTTCTCAAAGTGTGGTAGTCTCTGGATTAGCAGTATCAGCATCACTGGGAGCAGGCAGGCTAGGAAATGGGAAGAGGAGGGCAGGTCCTGACGTTTTAAAGCACCCACGGTAGGCCATGCCATTCTCCTACCAAACAGTCTCACAGAGCACTAGCCCTAAACAAGGTTGCAGACCATGAGAAATGAGACAAAGCAGGTCTACTTCATAATTGTATCTAAACAGAGATAAAAATAAGGTCATTGTGCAGCCTACAAACTGCCAAACATCCTTTCTTGGCCACAGTGAGTGACTGGCACTTGTTTACCAAGTACAGCTTATCCTCTTGCTAGTCTCTGCTCTTTATAGATAAAACTTATTTAGGCCAACCATAGAATGGTATCCACTTTCCAGCAGCACCAAATCTAGAGCAAACACTTGCTTTCTTAAACTTTCTCGCAAGTCACCCAACCACAGCCCAAATCCTATTGTAGGATCTTATTAACACCTTACTGGGACACTCATATTTCCCATGGTGTGTGCTCTCCCTGGCTACAACAAATAATAAGACCAACTTGGTTAACTACAGCTGTGTTTCTGGTGGTCTTGGGCTGAAGGGCATTGCCACTTGGGCCCCACTGCATATCTACTGAATCTAAAACCCCAGGGGTGGAGACCAGACTGGCCATCTGTGTTTACACAGGCTCTCTGTGTGATTCTAATGCATGCTCCAGTTTGAGAACCATTGTTCCAAGGCAGTGATTCTTAGTTCTGGCTGTCCATTAGATATGAGTGCCTGAATCTCCCAAAGATTCTAATTCGATTGGTCTGGAGTGGGATTTAGAAATCTGTACATTTTCAAAAGCTCCCCAGATGATTCTGTTGTGCAACCAACATTGAAAATCGCTTCTTTAAAATAGTGATGTTGGCAGGTGCACCACTGAAGGATAATGTCCACATTTGAAATGCATTCCTACCAGGTTATAAGCAATTGCTGGGGAGCCAGTTGTAATTCTGTCTCTTGCTATTCATGACATCCCAGTGTGTCCTGCCACAGAGGTTTGTTTTAGGGAACTTTGCCTTGGCTTCTTGGTCACATATTTCTAGTCACATTTTCTCTTGAGCTCAGCTACCTTCCCTCCTTTCTTGATTATATAAACCATTTCTCAGCCACACACATAGGATTATGTCTATATCTACATCTATGTCTGTATCTATCTATATCTGTGTTTATAACATAATAATTTTAAGTCTCAAAATAACCATAGCTAATTTTATGAGCACTTAACTCATGTGCCAATCACTAGGTTAACAATCTTTACGACAATGACAGCAAAATAAATATTATCATCCACATTTCACAGATGAGAAAACTGAGGCATGGAGATGCTAAGTACCTAGGCCAAGTTACCAGCTGGTAACGAATGGAGCCAGGTTTCACACACAAGCTATTAAGTCCCAGAATCCACCCTTCTAACCACCCTGCTCAGTCGGATTCCTTATCCAGATGACTACATCTCCCTAGTCTGCTTTCCCTCTTAAACCTCCATGATCTTTTCTTTCTTGGCCACCCCCATTGTCATGTTCTCATGATTACATAGGATGGGAGTAGAGGTGGAGATGCTAAGGTGTCTGTTCCTTCAGGAATAGTAAACTTTCTGTGTGCTCTCTCCTATTCTCCCACCCTTCCTATAGAAATATCCCTCTTTCTATAGCTGTACAGCAAAGGGAACATAGCCTTGCTTAGTATTCAAATAGTATAGCAGATATTCAAACTGTTGTCCTGTGACAAGAAGAACTTTTAAACAATCTAAAGTGTTTCCTGCCCCACAATTTGTGGGCTATATTAACATCATGGAATAAATTTGAACAGTACATCCATTTATTCATTTCTAGAACATGCACTTTTAGGTTTACCACCAGTTATCCTTTCTTAAATCCTTTTGACAAGCTTCTGTCCTTACATCTTTTCAGAAGCAGGTTTTCATTAGAAAACCAAGAGCTATATCATCATATCTAGAAAATTTGGTTTTCCAGGTACATCATAATCTGGGATAAAACAAGGACTAGCACTCAGTGGGCCTTCTGCCATCTAATGATAAGAGCCCTCATGGGATAGTGGTGAAGACTGAATGACTTCACTTATTCAGATCACCCTGAAGACTGCATGGCATGTACCATATTTCCGTTTTAATGTTGACTTTTATATTCAGACATCTGTGAAATTAGTATGTGTCTTAGAAGTAATGAATGACATTGAAATTATAATTGGCATTTTTGACTTTTAAATTTGACGGAAAATGTTAGTAAACTCTCAGTAAATGTTATCTCCTTCTCTTTCTCCTTCCCCTCCTCCTGCTCTTCCTCCAACTCCTGCTTTATATCCTAAAACTAACAGTCCTCATCTGGCATCTGAGCATGAGAAATTCACAGAATATCCTTTCCCCAGGTTGCATGGCCGGGTTATTACTTTTCTCCATAAGCTCAGGCAATAGGGGTCACTGATCATTTAGTCACCCTTAATAGAGAAGGTAATTCTCATCCAGGTACCTATACAACAGATACTGTGAGTCTACCATGTGCCGTAAACTCTGCTCCATATGAGACATATACCTAGCCATCAAGCAGCTCCCAATGGAACAGGAAGAAACCACAGAAAACAAAGAAAAACAGGGGACTGTATACTACACCTCATTCCCACGTTGGACTGTCATCAATATCTTGTCTACCTCAAGGCAGAACTTTACATTTCTCTTGTAAACATGGAAAGCAAACCTGGCTGGGCGCGGTGGCTCATGCCTGTAATCCCAGCACTTTGGGAGGCCGAGGCGGGTGGATCAGGAGGTCAGGAGATTTAGACCATCCTGGCTAACACAGTGAAACCCCGTCTCCACTAAAAAATACAAAAAACTAGCCGGGCGAGGTGGCGGGCGCCTGTAGTCCCAGCTACTCGGGAGGCTGAGGCAGGAGAATGGCGTGAACCTGGGACGCGGAGATTGCAGTGAGCCAAGATAGTGCCACTGCACTCCAGCCTGGGTGACAGAGTGAGGCTCCGTCTCAAAAAAAAAGCAAACCCAACTCCACGATGATGAACATTTTTCAGGTAGTATGAGGAGATTGTTAAATAATTGTATACTATATGGCAAAGTGCAACAAGAATCCCAACTAGACTTCTCTAATTTCCTGACATTATTGCTTCAATTGCCAGATTTTATTTTCTTCACAATCATTTCCCCACGAATCTCTCCCAATTCTCTGTCTCCAACTCATTTTCTTTTCAAGGATGGGTATCCACTCTCAATGGCACTTCCATGCCAGTACACACACACACACAGACACACACACACACCCCTTCCATTGTATCTTTCCCTTTTCTAATACAAACACTAATAGTTCCTTTTCGGATTTTACAAATTATTTGTATTATCACAGTGATCAACTCCCTTCCCACCTTTCTACCTCTTATCATTCACCCTTCTCAGTGCAGTAGAGGATTCTAACCAGGCACAAGTGTGTGTGTGCATATGTGTGTGTGTGTGTCTGTGAGTGTGTGTATGGGGGAGAGAGAGAGAGCGAGAGAGAGAGAAGGACAGAAAAATACAAGAAAATATAACAAGTGAAAGTATAACAAGTGGACACAGGATAATGTGAGACCCAAACGACCAGGAGCAACCCCTCATCCTAAGCCCAGAAAAGAGATTAAGTTACAGCAATGGTTCTCAACACTTCAGAATGTCTGGAGATATTTTTAATTGTCACAATTAGAGAGGTGACACAGTATGAAACTAACATCTAGCAACAGAGATCAGAGTTGTTGCTAAACATTCTACAATGCAAAGAAAAAATTCCATAACCGAATTTTCTGGCCCCAGATGTCAATCATTGTGATATTGAGCAATCCCTAGTTATACATTCTAGAAAAAGTGATGAGTGACTGTAGTTTTGAAAAAGGATTAAGAATTTCCCTGCAAATAAGTGGATGAAGAAGATTCTAGCAGAAAAACCTTTATGGTAGAATTTTAGATGATAACTTTTGACAGGAGTGTGAGAATTATTTTAAACATTTAGAGAGAATTAATCTCTATTTAGCACGTAGAAAGTCACTAAAAAGCCAGATGATTTACAAAACCGTTGTCATTTTAACCCTGCCAGAAAGTTAAGATTGTAAAGTAATTTAATGAACTAAAATCCAAGAGGGGTCAAGTCCTTCCTGAGAGATAGGAACCATGGCTATTTTCATCTTTGGCAGAACAGAGAGAGAAGGAAAACACATTCATGGATGTGGGTAAGAAAAAAATAGCTGAATTTTAATGAACTTTTGGAGGCTGAGTGTGAACTGAGTATTAGAGCTTAGAATCCCTGAAAATCCCAGACAAAAGAGGAGTCTGCACCTAACCTATACGATATTTTACACAAGTCTTCACGATATCCTCATGTGAAAGATTGTGATCGGGGCAGAAGAACTCAGAACAATCTCCTCTGAAGTGCAAGCAGTGTTTCTGCTGTACTTTGAGAGTGAAGCACAGAAACAGAGAAATCTTCTCATATTTAAAACCTTACACTGAATATTAGGCAAAGATGAGCTACCACTGGGGAAAGGGCAAAGCAGCAGAGAAAGACCCATTCAGGTATGGGCTCACGAGGTCTCCTCTATTCTTAGGAAGCACAAGAGACTTAAAAGCAACTACCCAGAGGATGCCTGCTGATTGAGGCAGAGACCCCTTGACTCCAGGGAAGGGATAAGAGACTGAGAGAGAAGCCCTGAGATACAGAAGTATGGAGTTTGCTGAAGTCTAAAGATAGGGCAGGGGAACTTAGGCAAACCCTTTAGATATTAAGAGCCCAAACTCTGCTAAAGTAATGATCCCAACCTCAAATATCTTGAAACCTGAAGTGAACTGAATGTAACTTAACCAAAAACTTGTACTCAAACTAAACACAGCTAGATTGACTCAAACCTCAACACTAATGACCTGAAAGAAACAGAAATGTGCCCTTTTCTGTATATAAATATAACAGCATTAGACCCTGCTATTTTTACATATTTGTGGTGGTTAATAAAAAGTCACAAGGCACAAAAATAACCAAGAAAATAAAATGATCTGTTGACAATGAAGGAAACAGTCAAAGGTACCAGATCCAGAGATGGCCCCAATGTTGAAGTTATCATAACTATCATAAATATGTCAAAATACCTAGACAAAAAGGTGACTGACCCTCATGGGTCAAGAAATTTCGGCAAACAGATGGTAAGTATTAAAAAAATTGAAGTGGAAATCCCAGAAATGAACAGATAAACAAGAAATGAGGAATTTCTTTAATGGACTATACAGCAGACTGGATTAGGTAATCTGAAGATTTAGCAAACATGAAGACTAGTCAATAACAATTATAAAAATCAAATACAAGATGGAATATCATAAGAAATATAACAGAACACCGGAGATGTTTGAGATAATCTTGAATAATCTGACATACTTGGCCTTGGAGTTCCAGAAGAAAAGTGAAAGAAAGTACACAGAAAAACATATTTTGAGATAATGTCTGAGAATTTTCTAAAATTAATAAAATATGTCAAACCCCAGATCCAAGAAGCTTAGTGAATTACATGTATGAGAGATGCAAAGAAAAACAAACCTAAACACATAACAGTTAAATGGTTGAAAAGCAAAGATAAAGAAAAAAATGGAAAGCAGTACCCATATACCTATTTTACAATGGTATTTACAAAGTTTTCTGAATTTTGGTTGGATTTAATTCAAAATAATTGGGAAATCTTTAATCAATATATTCAACAAATGGAGTATCAAATGTTTTCAAAGAAGTGAACAAAAACAGGAAATTTATCACTACAAAATGAGTGGGTCTAAATTTATTAAACATTGAGAATTAAAACAGGGTTCAATATTTAGTTTCAAAATTTCATAATTGCATTTTATATTATCTTAGTTTTGGGGAAGTTTCTTTTGTTGGAATGCCTATATATAATTGGATACATTTATATTTTCCATTGCAAAATAATAAAATGAGAAAGCATATGATCTTCTGTTACCTATATCCAAAATATAATAGGGACAAATAATTTGATAATTTTTCGCTAGCATATTTGTCAAAAGAAAGCACTTAAATGGGAACAAAAAATCGTACCTCTGACAAAATGAGTGCATTTAAATATTTGCAAATTTGAACTAAAAATGGAAAGATAAAAATATCTCTCATTTAGCAATTTCTCTATTAGATTATACTATAAAAAATTGAAAGCAGTCAGAGAAAAGAGATATTTCACACAGAGAATTGACAAGAATGAGTGCTGGCTTCTTGTCAAAAACAATGAAGGCTAAAGCAAGACTAAGCAAAAAGTACAAACCTGGAGGCATCACATTACCTGATTTTACATTATACTATAAGGCTGTAGTCACCAAAACAGCATGGTACTGGTATAAAGATAGGCACATAGACTAACGGAACAGAATAGAGAAGCCAGAAATAAACCCAAATACTTACAGCCAACTGATCTTCAACAAAGTAAACAAAAACGTGAAGTGGGAGAAAAGACACCCTTTTTAACAAATGGTACTGCAATAATTGGCTAGCTACATGTAGGAGAATGAAACTGGATCCTCATCTCCCACCTTATGCAAAAATCAACTCAAGATGGATTAAGGACTTAAATCTAAGACCTTAAACTATAAACATTCTAGAAGATAACATTGGAAAAACCCTTCTAGACATTGGTTTAGGCAAAGATTTAATGACCAAGAATCCAAAAACAAATGCAATAGAAACAAAGATAAATAGCTGAGACATAATTAAACTAACAACAAAAGGAACAGTCAGCAGAGTAAGCACATAACCCACAGAGTGGGAGAAAATCTTCACAATCTATACATCTGACAAAGGACTAATATCCAGAATCTACTACAAACTCAAACAAAACAGCAAGAAAAAAGAATCCCATCAAAAACTGGGCTAAGGACATGAATAGACAATTCTCAAAAGAAGATGTACAAATGGCCAACAAACATATGAAAAAAATGCTCAACATCGCTAATGATTAGGAAATGCAAATCAAAACCACAATGCAATACCACCTTACTCCTGCAAGAATGGCCATAATCAAAAAAACAAAAAACAGTAGATGTTGGTGTGGATGTGGTAAACATGGAACACTTCTACACTGCTGGTGGGAGTGTAAACTAGTACAACCACTATGGAAAACGGTGTGGAGATTCCTTAAAGAACAAAAAGTAGACTACCATTTGATCCAGCAATCCCACTACTGGGTATCTGCCCAGAAGAAAATAAGTCATTATAGGAAAAAGATACTTGCACATACATGTTTATAGCAGCACAATGCACAGTTGCAAAAATGTGGAACCAACCCAAATGTCTATCAATCAATGAGTGGATAAAGCAACTACACAGTTGCAAAAATGTGGAACCAACCCAAATGTCCATCAATCAATTAGTGGATAAAGCAACTGCGCATTGTGTGTGTGTGTGTGTGTGTGTGTGTGTGTGTATACATATATATACACACACACAATGGAATACTACTCAGCCATAAAAAGGAATGATTTAATGGCATTTGCAACAACCTGGATGAGACTGGAGATTATTATTCTAAGTGAAGTAACTCAGGAATGGAGAACCAAATATCATATGTTCTCACTCATAAGTGGGAGCTAACTTATGAGGCTGCAAAGGCATAAGAATGATACAGTGGACTTTGGGAACTCAGGGGAAAAGGTGGGAAGTGGGTGAGGGATAAAAGACTACAAATAGGGTGTCATGTATACTGTTCAGGTGATGGGTGCACCAAAGTCTCACTGATCACCACTAAGGAACTTACTTGTAACCAAACACCACCTGTTCCCCAATAACCTATGGAAATAAAAAATTTGAAAAAAATGGAGGCTAATGGTCAATGGAACAATATATTTAATATTTAAAGTGATGAAAGAAAAAAACTGTAGACATACACTCTATTTCTAATAAAAAATTCTTCAAATATAAAGTAAAAGAAAAAAGACATTTTCAGAAAGACAAAAATCAAAAAAATTTATTTCCAGCAGACTCAAATTTCTTTTCTTTTTTTTGTAGGGGGGGGTGAAAATATTCTACATAAGTATATTTTATTGGTAATCTAAAAACAGAAAAAAAAAATCTCTAATTCATTCAGTTGATAATTTCTCCCTTCGATACTGCAAATTTACATACACAGATTTCCTTTTAACTTTAGATGTAAACATATTGCAGTAAAACTGTCTACATTCATGAATTTTGAGTGAATGCCTTCTTTTTTTTGGATTAATAATTTTATTTTTATTTATTTTTTATTATTATACTTTAAGTTCTAGGGTACATGTGCATAACGTGCAGGTTTGATACATATGTATACTTGTGCCATGTTGGTGTGCTCCACCCATCAACTTGTCAGCACCCATCAACTCGTCATTTACATCAGGTATAACTCCCAATGCAATCCCTCCCCCCTCCCCCCTACCCATAATGGGTCCCAGTGTGTGATGTTCCCCTTCCCGAGTCCAAGTGATCTCATTGTTCAGTTCC